>NW_028142001.1:2500-511220 GCF_055691185.1 Crinia signifera | reverse complement strand
TACTGCGGGTGTTACATGTATAAGCAGCGTTACTACTGCGGTGTTACGTGTATAAGCAGCGTTACTACGGAGGTGTTACGTGTATAAGCAGCGTTACTACTGAGGTGTTACGTGTATAAGCAGCGTTACTACGGAGGTGTTACGTGTATAAGCAGCGTTACTACGGAGGGTGTTACGTGTATAAGCAACGTTACTACTGCGGTGTTAACATGTATAAGCAGCGTTACTACTGAGGGTGTTACATGTATAAGCAGCGTTACTACTGCGGGTGTTACATGTATAAGCAGCGTTACTACTGCGGGTGTTACATGTATAAGCAGCGTTACTACTGCGGGTGTTACATGTATAAGCAGCGTTAACTACTGCGGGTGTTACATGTTACAAGCAGCGTTACTTACTGCGGGTGTTACATGTATAAGCAGCGTTACTACTGCGGGTGTTACATGTATAAGCAGCGTTACTACTGGGGTGTTACATGTATAAGCAGCGTTACTACTGCGGGTGTTACATGTATAAGCAGCGTTACTACGGGAGGGTGTTACATGTATAAGCAGCGTTACTACGGCGGGTGTTACATGTATAAGCAGCGTTACTACTGCGGTGTTACATGTCTAAGCAGCGTTACTACTGCGGGTGTTACATGTATAAGCAGCGTTACTACTGCGGGTGTTACATGTATAAGCAGCGTTACTACTGCGGGTGTTACATGTATAAGCAGCGTTACTACTGCGGGTGTTACATGTATAAGCAGCGTTACTACTGCGGGTGTTACATGTATAAGCAGCGTTACTACTGCGGGTGTTACATGTATAAGCAGCGTTACTACTGCGGGTGTTACATGTATAAGCAGCGTTACTACTGCGGGTGTTACATGTATAAGCAGCGTTACTACTGCGGGTGTTACATGTATAAGCAGCGTTACTACTGCGGGTGTTACATGTATAAGCAGCGTTACTACTGCGGGTGTTACATGTATAAGCAGCGTTACTACTGCGGGTGTTACATGTATAAGCAGCGTTACTACTGCGGGTGTTACATGTATAAGCAGCGTTACTACTGCGGGTGTTACATGTATAAGCAGCGTTACTACTGCGGGTGTTACATGTATAAGAGCGTTACTACTGCGGTGTTACATGTATAAGCAGCGTTACTACTGCGGGTGTTACATGTATAAGCAGCGTTACTACTGCGGGTGTTACATGTATAAGCAGCGTTACTACTGCGGGTGTTACATGTATAAGCGGCGTTACTACTGCGGGTGTTACATGTATAAGCAGCGTTACTACTGCGGGTGTTACATGTATAAGCGGCGTTACTACTGCGGGTGTTACATGTATAAGCGGCGTTACTACTGCGGGTGTTACATGTATAAGCAGCGTTACTACTGCGGGTGTTACATGTATAAGCGGCGTTACTACTGCGGGTGTTACATGTATAAGCAGCGTTACTACTGCGGGTGTTACATGTATAAGCAGCGTTACTACTGCGGGTGTTACATGTATAAGCGGCGTTACTACTGAGGGTGTTACATGTATAAGCGGCGTTACTACTGCGGGTGTTACATGTATAAGCGGCGTTACTACTGCGGGTGTTACATGTATAAGCAGCGTTACTACTGCGGGTGTTACATGTATAAGCAGGCGTTACTACTGCGGGTGTTACATGTATAAGCGGCGTTACTACTGCGGGTGTTACATGTATAAGCGGCGTTACTACTGCGGGTGTTACATGTATAAGCGGCGTTACTACTGCGGGTGTTACATGTATAAGCGGCGTTACTACTGCGGGTGTTACATGTATAAGCGGCGTTACTACTGCGGGTGTTACATGTATAAGCGGCGTTACTACTGCGGGTGTTACATGTATAAGCGGCGTTACTACTGCGGGTGTTACATGTATAAGCGGCGTTACTACTGCGGGTGTTACATGTATAAGCAGCGTTACTACTGCGGGTGTTACATGTATAAGCAGCGTTACTACTGCGGGTGTTACATGTATAAGCAGGCGTTACTACTGCGGGTGTTACATGTATAAGCAGCGTTACTACTGCGGGTGTTACATGTATAAGCAGCGTTACTACTGCGGGTGTTACATGTATAAGCAGCGTTACTACTGCGGGTGTTACATGTATAAGCAGCGTTACTACTGCGGGTGTTACATGTATAAGCAGCGTTACTACTGCGGGTGTTACATGTATAAGCAGCGTTACTACTGCGGGTGTTACATGTATAAGCAGCGTTACTACTGCGGGTGTTACATGTATAAGCAGCGTTACTACTGCGGGTGTTACATGTATAAGCAGCGTTACTACTGCGGGTGTTACATGTATAAGCAGCGTTACTACTGCGGGTGTTACATGTATAAGCAGCGTTACTACTGCGGGTGTTACATGTATAAGCAGCGTTACTACTGCGGGTGTTACATGTATAAGCAGCGTTACTACTGCGGGTGTTACATGTATAAGCAGCGTTACTACTGCGGGTGTTACATGTATAAGCAGCGTTACTACTGCGGGTGTTACATGTATAAGCAGCGTTACTACTGCGGGTGTTACATGTATAAGCAGCGTTACTACTGCGGGTGTTACATGTATAAGCAGCGTTACTACTGCGGGTGTTACATGTATAAGCAGCGTTACTACTGCGGGTGTTACATGTATAAGCAGCGTTACTACTGCGGGTGTTACATGTATAAGCAGCGTTACTACTGCGGGTGTTACATGTATAAGCAGCGTTACTACTGCGGGTGTTACATGTATAAGCAGCGTTACTACTGCGGGTGTTACATGTATAAGCAGCGTTACTACTGCGGGTGTTACATGTATAAGCAGCGTTACTACTGCGGGTGTTACATGTATAAGCAGCGTTACTACTGCGGGTGTTACATGTATAAGCAGCGTTACTACTGCGGGTGTTACATGTATAAGCAGCGTTACTACTGCGGGTGTTACATGTATAAGCATCGTTACTACTGAGGGTGTTACATGTATAAGCAGCGTTACTACTGCGGGTGTTACATGTATAAGCAGCGTTACTACTGCGGGTGTTACATGTATAAGCAGCGTTACTACTGCGGGTGTTACATGTATAAGCAGCGTTACTACTGCGGGTGTTACATGTATAAGCAGCGTTACTACTGCGGGTGTTACATGTATAAGCAGCGTTACTACTGCGGGTGTTACATGTATAAGCAGCGTTACTACTGCGGGTGTTACATGTATAAGCAGCGTTACTACTGCGGGTGTTACATGTATAAGCAGCGTTACTACTGCGGGTGTTACATGTATAAGCAGCGTTACTACTGCGGGTGTTACATGTATAAGCAGCGTTACTACTGCGGGTGTTACATGTATAAGCAGCGTTACTACTGCGGGTGTTACATGTATAAGCAGCGTTACTACTGCGGGTGTTACATGTATAAGCAGCGTTACTACTGCGGGTGTTACATGTATAAGCAGCGTTAGTACTGAGGGTGTTACATGTATAAGCAGCGTTACTACTGCGGGTGTTACATGTATAAGCAGCGTTACTACTGAGGGTGTTACATGTATAAGCAGCGTTACTACTGCGGGTGTTACATGTATAAGCAGCGTTACTACTGCGGGTGTTACATGTATAAGCAGCGTTACTACTGCGGGTGTTACATGTATAAGCAGCGTTACTACTGAGGGCATGAAACGCCCAAAGTAGTAACAACGCTTATACACATAGGGCTTATTCAGATCTCATCTCATCGGTACTGCGTGCATTCGCATGCAGTACCGATGTTGCACGTCTGCGCATGCGGGTATCTGCGCATGTGCAGGCTTATGGTGCGTGCACCCATGGCGACCTTTCGATTCGTGGGGGGGGGGGGGGGTGGAGATGGGGCGGGCGGCGCCGGGCTGCCCCATTACCATATGGGAACGCCCAGTGTTCCATGGGCATTCCCATGAGAATACTGGCCGTTCTCATGGTAATGAGGCAGTAACAATACTTATACACTTAACACCCACCGTAGTAACGATACTTATACACATAACGCCTACAGTGGTAACGATACTTATACACATAACGCCCACAGTGGTAACGATACTTATACACATAACGCCTACAGTGGTAACGATACTTATACACATAACGCCCACAGTGGTAACGATACTTATACACATAACGCCTACAGTGGTAACGATACTTATACACATAACGCCCACAGTGGTAACGATACTTATACACATAACGCCCACAGTGGTAACGATACTTATACACATAACGCCCACAGTGGTAACGATACTTATACACATAACGCCCACAGTGGTAACGATACTTATACACATAACGCCCACAGTGGTAACGATACTTATACACATAACGCCCACAGTGGTAACGACGCCTATGCACATAACGCCCACAATGGTAACGACGCCTATGCACATAACGCCCACAATGGTAACAACGCCTATGCACGGAACGCCCACAGTGGTAATGACGCCTATACATGTAACGACCACAGTGCGGCTGTGTGGTGGGTGAAGGAACTTGCGCAGCAGGAGGGTTGAGTGGCTGGCTGAGTGCATCATCGCTGCATCCATGATTTAGGGCCCCCTTAGAACGCCAGGGCCTGGGTCGTCTGTACCCTTTGACCCCCCCTGTCGCCGGGCCTGAGTACATCCCCCCCCCCCCACCCCATAGGCAGACATGTCACATAATCAGGTCACCCTCCAGCACAGCCCCCCTCCCCCCCACAAATAGGCAGACTTGTCACATATTCACATGCCCCAGGCCCTCCAGCACAGCTTCCCCCCCCCATAGGCAGACATGTCACATACCCCTCCAGCACAGCCCCCCATAGGCAGACGTGTCACATGCACAGCACAGCTCATCCCCCCCACCCCATAGGCAGACATGTCACATACCCCTCCAGCACAGCCCCCACAGACAGACGTGTCACATGCACAGCACAGCTCATCCCCCCCCCCCCACCCCATAGGCAGATACCCTGGGTTGCCTACCCTCCCAGAATGGCTGGGAGTCTCCCGAAAATCGGGTCCCCCTCCTGGCCCCCCGGAAGGGTGGGCAACCCCTTCCGGATTCAGGGTGGACCCCCGCTGCGCCCCCGATCGCGGCATTTAAATTGCAAAATTGCGTAATTTTAGCCCCGCCCCCTCCACGGAGATACACAAATTCAACTGTTTACCATCATGGGGCGGGGCTTAGTGACGTCACACTATTGCCCCGCCCCCGAGCAGCTGCTGAAACTCTCCTCTCCCGGCTTCTCCCGGAGAGGAGAATATTAAAGTCGGCAACCCTGCACATACCCCTCCAGCACAGCCCCCCCCCCCCCCCCATAGGCAGACATGTCACATACCCCTCCAGCACAGCCCCCCCCCCCATAGGCAGACATGTCACATACCCCTCCATCACAGCCCCCCATAGGCAGACATGTCACATACCCCTCCAGCACAGTCCCCACCCCCATAGGCAGACATGTCACATACCCCCTCCAGCACAGTCCCCACCCCCATAGGCAGACATGTCACATACCCCTCCAGCACAGCCCCCCCATAGACAGACATGTCACATACCCCTCCAGCACAGCCCCCCCCCCCCCTTAGGCAGACATGTCACATACCCCTCCAGCACAGCCCCCCATAGACAGACATGTCACATACCCCTCCAGCACAGCCCCCACCCCCATAGGCAGACATGTCACATACCCCCTCCAGCACAGTCCCCACCCCCATTGGCAGACATGTCACATACCCCTCCAGCACAGCCCCCCCATAAACAGACATGTCACATACCCCTCCAGCACAGCCCCCACCCCCATAGGCAGACATGTCACATACCCCTCCAGCACAGTCCCCCATAGACAGACATGTCACATACCCCTCCAGCACAGACCCCCATAGGCAGACATGTCACATACCCCTCCAGCACAGACCCCCATAGGCAGACATGTCACATACCCCTCCAGCACAGCCCCCCATAAACAGACATGTCACATACCCCTCCAGCACAGCCCCCACCCCCATAGGCAGACATGTCACATACCCCTCCAGCACAGTCCCCCATAGACAGACATGTCACATACCCCTCCAGCACAGACCCCCATAGGCAGACATGTCACATACCCTCCAGCACAGACCCCCATAGGCAGACATGTCACATACCCCTCCAGCACAGACCCCCATAGGCAGACATGTCACATACCCCTCCAGCACAGCCCCCCCCATAGGCAGACATGTCACATACCCCTCCAGCACAGCCCCCATAGGCAGACATGTCACATACCCCTCCAGCACAGACCCCCATAGGCAGACATGTCACATACCCCTCCAGCACAGCCCCCCCATAAACAGACATGTCACATACCCCTCCAGCACAGCCCTCACCCCCATAGGCAGACATGTCACATACCCCTCCAGCACAGCCCCCCCATAAACAGACATGTCACATACCCCTCCAGCACAGCCCTCACCCCATAGGCAGACATGTCACATACCCCTCCAGCACAGTCCCCCATAGACAGACATGTCACATACCCCTCCCAGCACAGCCCCCATAGACAGACATGTCACATACCCCTCCAGCACAGCCCCCCCCATAGGCAGACATGTCACATACCCCTCCAGCACAGTCCCCCATAGACAGACATGTCACATACCCCTCCAGCACAGCCCCCATAGACAGACATGTCACATACCCCTCCAGCACAGCCCCCCCCATAGGCAGACATGTCACATACCCCTCCAGCACAGTCCCCCATAGACAGACATGTCACATACCCCTCCAGCACAGCCCCCCATAGACAGACATGTCACATACCCCTCCAGCACAGCCCCCACCCCCATAGGCAGACATGTCACATACCCCTCCAGCACAGACCCCCATAGGCAGACATGTCACATACCCCTCCAGCACAGCCCCCCCCCCCCCCATAGGCAGACATGTCACATACCCCTCCAGCACAGACCCCCATAGGCAGACATGTCACATACCCCTCCAGCACAGCCCCCCCATAAACAGACATGTCACATACCCCTCCAGCACAGCCCTCACCCCCATAGGCAGACATGTCACATACCCCTCCAGCACAGCCCCCCCATAAGACAGACATGTCACATACCCCTCCAGCACAGCCCTCACCCCCATAGGCAGACATGTCACATACCCCTCCAGCACAGTCCCCCATAGACAGACATGTCACATACCCCTCCAGCACAGCCCCCATAGACAGACATGTCACATACCCCTCCAGCACAGCCCCCCCCATAGGCAGACATGTCACATACCCCTCCAGCACAGTCCCCCATAGACAGACATGTCACATACCCCTCCAGCACAGCCCCCATAGACAGACATGTCACATACCCCTCCAGCACAGCCCCCCCCATAGACAGACATGTCACATACCCCTCCAGCACAGACCCCCATAGACAGACATGTCACATACCCCTCCAGCACAGTCCCCCATAGACAGACATGTCACATACCCCTCCAGCACAGCCCCCCATAGGCAGACATGTCACATACCCCTCCAGCACAGCCCCCCCCATAGGCAGACATGTCACATACCCCTCCAGCACAGTCCCCCATAGACAGACATGTCACATACCCCTCCAGCACAGTCCCCCATAGACAGACATGTCACATACCCCTCCAGCACAGCCCCCCATAGGCAGACATGTCACATACCCTCCAGCACAGTCCCCCATAGACAGACATGTCACATACCCCTCCAGCACAGCCCCCCATAGACAGACATGTCACATACCCCTCCAGCACAGCCCCCACCCCCATAGGCAGACATGTCACATACCCCTCCAGCACAGCCCCCACCCCCATAGGCAGACATGTGACATACCCCTCCAGCACAGCCCCCCCCCCCATAGGCAGACATGTCACATACCCCTCCATCACAGCCCCCCATAGGCAGACATGTCACATACCCCTCCAGCACAGTCCCCCATAGACAGACATGTCACATACCCCTCCAGCACAGCCCCCCATAGGCAGACATGTCACATACCCCTCCAGCACAGCCCCCCATAGGCAGACATGTCACATACCCCTCCAGCACAGTCCCCACCCCCATAGGCAGACATGTCACATACCCCTCCAGCACAGACCCCCATAGGCAGACATGTCACATACCCCTCCAGCACAGCCCCCCCCCCCCCATAGGCAGACATGTCACATACCCCTCCAGCACAGACCCCCCATAGACAGACATGTCACATACCCCTCCAGCACAGCCCCCCATAGGCAGACATGTCACATACCCCCTCCAGCACAGTCCCCACCCCCATAGGCAGACATGTCACATACCCCTCCAGCACAGCCCCCCATAGACAGACATGTCACATACCCCTCCAGCACAGTCCCCCATAGACAGACATGTCACATACCCCTCCAGCACAGCCCCCACCCCCATAGGCAGACATGTCACATACCCCTCCAGCACAGTCCCCCATAGACAGACATGTCACATACCCCTCCAGCACAGCCCCCACCCCCATAGGCAGACATGTCACATACCCCTCCAGCACAGTCCCCCATAGACAGACATGTCACATACCCCTCCAGCACAGTCCCCCATAGACAGACATGTCACATACCCCTCCAGCACAGCCCCCACCCCCATAGGCAGACATGTCACATACCCCTCCAGCACAGTCCCCCATAGACAGACATGTCACATACCCCCCCCACCCCCATAGGCAGACATGTGACATACCCCTCCAGCACAGCCCCCCCCCCCATAGGCAGACATGTCACATACCCCTCCATCACAGCCCCCCATAGGCAGACATGTCACATACCCCTCCAGCACAGTCCCCCATAGACAGACATGTCACATACCCCTCCAGCACAGCCCCCCATAGGCAGACATGTCACATACCCCTCCAGCACAGCCCCCCATAGGCAGACATGTCACATACCCCTCCAGCACAGTCCCCACCCCCATAGGCAGACATGTCACATACCCCTCCAGCACAGACCCCCATAGACAGACATGTCACATACCCCTCCAGCACAGCCCCCCCCCCCCCCATAGGCAGACATGTCACATACCCCTCCAGCACAGACCCCCCATAGACAGACATGTCACATACCCCTCCAGCACAGCCCCCCATAGGCAGACATGTCACATACCCCCTCCAGCACAGTCCCCCACCCCCATAGGCAGACATGTCACATACCCCTCCAGCACAGCCCCCCATAGACAGACATGTCACATACCCCTCCAGCACAGTCCCCCATAGACAGACATGTCACATACCCCTCCAGCACAGCCCCCACCCCCATAGGCAGACATGTCACATACCCCTCCAGCACAGTCCCCCATAGACAGACATGTCACATACCCCTCCAGCACAGCCCCCACCCCCATAGGCAGACATGTCACATACCCCTCCAGCACAGTCCCCCATAGACAGACATGTCACATACCCCTCCAGCACAGTCCCCCATAGACAGACATGTCACATACCCCTCCAGCACAGCCCCCACCCCCATAGGCAGACATGTCACATACCCCTCCAGCACAGCCCCCCACCCCCATAGGCAGACATGTGACATACCCCTCCAGCACAGCCCCCCCCCCCATAGGCAGACATGTCACATACCCCTCCAGCACAACCCCCCATAGACAGACATGTCACATACCCCTCCAGCACAACCCCCCATAGACAGACATGTCACATACCCCTCCATCACAGCCCCCCATAGGCAGACATGTCACATACCCCTCCAGCACAGTCCCCCATAGACAGACATGTCACATACCCCTCCAGCACAGCCCCCCATAGGCAGACATGTCACATACCCCTCCAGCACAGCCCCCCATAGGCAGACATGTCACATACCCCTCCAGCACAGTCCCCACCCCCATAGGTAGACATGTCACATACCCCTCCAGCACAGACCCCCATAGGCAGACATGTCACATACCCCTCCAGCACAGCCCCCCCCCCCCCATAGGCAGACATGTCACATACCCCTCCAGCACAGACCCCCCATAGACAGACATGTCACATACCCCTCCAGCACAGCCCCCCATAGGCAGACATGTCACATACCCCCTCCAGCACAGTCCCCACCCCCATAGGCAGACATGTCACATACCCCTCCAGCACAGACCCCCCATAGACAGACATGTCACATACCCCTCCAGCACAGCCCCCCATAGACAGACATGTCACATACCCCTCCAGCACAGTCCCCCATAGACAGACATGTCACATACCCCTCCAGCACAGCCCCCACCCCCATAGGCAGACATGTCACATACCCCTCCAGCACAGCCCCCATAGACAGACATGTCACATACCCCTCCAGCACAGCCCCCATAGACAGACATGTCACATACCCCTCCAGCACAGTCCCCCATAGACAGACATGTCACATACCCCTCCAGCACAGCCCCCACCCCCATAGGCAGACATGTCACATACCCCTCCAGCACAGTCCCCCATAGACAGACATGTCACATACCCCTCCAGCACAGCCCCCACCCCATAGGCAGACATGTCACATACCCCTCCAGCACAGCCCCCCATAGACAGACATGTCACATACCCCTCCAGCACAGCCCCCACCCCCATAGGCAGACATGTCACATACCCCTCCAGCACAGCCCCCACCCCCATAGGCAGACATGTCACATACCCCTCCATCACAGCCCCCCATAGACAGACATGTCACATACCCCTCCAGCACAGTCCCCACCCCCATAGGCAGACATGTCACATACCCCTCCAGCACAGTCCCCCATAGACAGACATGTCACATACCCCTCCAGCACAGCCCCCACCCCCATAGGCAGACATGTCACATACCCCTCCAGCACAGCCCCCACCCCCATAGGCAGACATGTCACATACCCCTCCAGCACAGCCCCCCCATAGGAAGACATGTCACATACCCCTCCAGCACAGCCCCCCATAGGAAGACATGTCACATACCCCTCCAGCACAGCCCCCCCATAGGAAGACATGTCACATACCCCTCCAGCACAGCCCCCCCCCCCCCTTAGGCAGACATGTCACATACCCCTCCAGCACAGTCCCCCATAGACAGACATGTCACATACCCCTCCAGCACAGTCCCCCATAGACAGACATGTCACATACCCCTCCAGCACAGCCCCCACCCCCATAGGCAGACATGTCACATACCCCTCCAGCACAGCCCCCACCCCCATAGGCAGACATGTGACATACCCCTCCAGCACAGCCCCCCCCCCCCATAGGCAGACATGTCACATACCCCTCCAGCACAACCCCCCATAGACAGACATGTCACATACCCCTCCAGCACAACCCCCCATAGACAGACATGTCACATACCCCTCCATCACAGCCCCCCATAGGCAGACATGTCACATACCCCTCCAGCACAGTCCCCCATAGACAGACATGTCACATACCCCTCCAGCACAGCCCCCCATAGGCAGACATGTCACATACCCCTCCAGCACAGCCCCCCATAGGCAGACATGTCACATACCCCTCCAGCACAGTCCCCACCCCCATAGGTAGACATGTCACATACCCCTCCAGCACAGACCCCCATAGGCAGACATGTCACATACCCCTCCAGCACAGCCCCCCCCCCCCCATAGGCAGACATGTCACATACCCCTCCAGCACAGACCCCCCATAGACAGACATGTCACATACCCCTCCAGCACAGCCCCCCATAGGCAGACATGTCACATACCCCCTCCAGCACAGTCCCCACCCCCATAGGCAGACATGTCACATACCCCTCCAGCACAGACCCCCCATAGACAGACATGTCACATACCCCTCCAGCACAGCCCCCCATAGACAGACATGTCACATACCCCTCCAGCACAGTCCCCCATAGACAGACATGTCACATACCCTCCAGCACAGCCCCCACCCCCATAGGCAGACATGTCACATACCCCTCCAGCACAGCCCCCATAGACAGACATGTCACATACCCCTCCAGCACAGCCCCCATAGACAGACATGTCACATACCCCTCCAGCACAGTCCCCCATAGACAGACATGTCACATACCCCTCCAGCACAGCCCCCACCCCCATAGGCAGACATGTCACATACCCCTCCAGCACAGTCCCCCATAGACAGACATGTCACATACCCCTCCAGCACAGCCCCCACCCCCATAGGCAGACATGTCACATACCCCTCCAGCACAGCCCCCCATAGACAGACATGTCACATACCCCTCCAGCACAGCCCCCACCCCCATAGGCAGACATGTCACATACCCCTCCAGCACAGCCCCCACCCCCATAGGCAGACATGTCACATACCCCTCCATCACAGCCCCCCATAGACAGACATGTCACATACCCCTCCAGCACAGTCCCCACCCCCATAGGCAGACATGTCACATACCCCTCCAGCACAGTCCCCCATAGACAGACATGTCACATACCCCTCCAGCACAGCCCCCACCCCCATAGGCAGACATGTCCACATACCCCTCCAGCACAGCCCCCCATAGACAGACATGTCACATACCCCTCCAGCACAGCCCCCACCCCCATAGGCAGACATGTCACATACCCCTCCAGCACAGCCCCCACCCCCATAGGCAGACATGTCACATACCCCTCCATCACAGCCCCCCATAGACAGACATGTCACATACCCCTCCAGCACAGCCCCCCATAGGCAGACATGTCACATACCCCTCCATCACAGCCCCCCATAGACAGACATGTCACATACCCCTCCAGCACAGTCCCCACCCCCATAGGCAGACATGTCACATACCCCTCCAGCACAGTCCCCCATAGACAGACATGTCACATACCCCTCCAGCACAGCCCCCACCCCCATAGGCAGACATGTCACATACCCCTCCAGCACAGCCCCCACCCCCATAGGCAGACATGTCACATACCCCTCCAGCACAGCCCCCCCATAGGAAGACATGTCACATACCCCTCCAGCACAGCCCCCCCATAGGAAGACATGTCACATACCCCTCCAGCACAGCCCCCCCATAGGAAGACATGTCACATACCCCTCCAGCACAGCCCCCCCCCCCCCTTAGGCAGACATGTCACATACCCCTCCAGCACAGCCCCCCATAGACAGACATGTCACATACCCCTCCAGCACAGCCCCCCCATAGGAAGACATGTCACATACCCCTCCAGCACAGCCCCCCCATAGGAAGACATGTCACATACCCCTCCAGCACAGCCCCCCCCCCCTTAGGCAGACATTTTAGACATACTCAGAATCACGAGGCTTCTTATTCACTTCTTATTCAATCTCCAGCTTCTTATTCAGGACAATCACTCTTACAATGGTTAATGAGTATTGGGCCACAAAATGTACACCTGAAATCAACAGAGGGGTGTCACCGATGGCCCAAGTGTATTTGGCCTGGCCCAATGCTGATTTGGGCATGAAATACATGGGCACATCATAATGTCTAATTTTGAATAAGTAGCTGCAGTTTTACAAGGGTTAACGAGTCTTGGGCCACAAATTTGACACCTGAAATCAACAGAGGGTGTTATTTACATATGACCCAAGTGTATTTTGCCTGGCCGAACGCTGGTTTGAGCGTGAAAAACGCTGGTAAAAATAGAATTTTATCCTTTTCTCGGAGTCCAAATGGGATATTGGGGATTTCATCATAACGTATGGGAGAAGAGAGGTATCCGCAGGAGACAGGCACATAGAAGCTCTTTCACTGGGTGTACTGGCTCCTCCCCTCTACTTCCTCCCACATGACCAGTTAATATGAAAACTGTGCCCAAAGGAATGGAAAGTATAGGAGAAAAGGATATAACTATGTGTTAACATATAAAATGTATGAAAGTGGTGACATGCCACAGCACACCCATAACACACAATGGCCAAGAACAAGATTGGCAATAACACTGAAGTCGGTATTTATGTATTATCTGGACTCCCATGTTAAATGCACCCCATTTTTTTTATACCCCTACTATCCAACTACGCATGGAGTTGATTTTATATAGTGTGGCGAGCGCAGCGAGCCACCGTGCCCGAAGCGTGGCGAGCGGACACGGTCTCATAAGAAAACCAGGAGTCCAGATATTACATAAGTACCCTGAAGTCAAGAAACAGTATAACTGTAATTCAAGAGAACAGTAACAGGATCCATTATTCAGGATCAACAAGGCAGCAAGATCCTGCACTGAGGCAGGCGCCCAATATCCCATATGGACTCCGAGAAAAGGATTTACTGGTAGCTATTAAAATCCTATTTTCTCTATCATTCACATGGGATATTGGGGATTTCATCATAACGTATGGGAATTATACCCAAGATTCAGGGACGTGCGGGAACGTGCGGAGATTGCTGCAGCACCGCGTTCCCAAACTGAATGTCCTCTTTGGCAATGGTGTCATTTAGAAAAATTGACGAAGGTACCATGTAGCTGCGTTACATAGCTGCAGAGCCGAAACACTCTGCCCAACTGAGGATCATGCAGGACTTGCTCCTCGTGCCTCCCTGGTGGTTGATAAATGCCACTGTCGTCGCATTGTCCGACTGGACTTTTACCGGCTGATCTTACCTCTGTACCTCTAAGCAGTGGTGTAGCTAGGTGCCACGGTGCCCAGAGCAAGGGCATGTTTCGTGCCCCCCTCTCCGATTTGTAGTAGGCGGGGCTCTTGCACAATGAAAAGGGGGCGCAGCCTAACATTATAAGACACACCGTAATGCCCATTACACATAAAGTCACATGCCTATTACATACAAACCATAATACCCATTTGCACATTTGACACATAAAACCAAAAACTTTTTTGGAAGGAGGGCACATTTCTAGTTACACCGCTGGCGGGAGCCATCATGCTTCCATTTATATGTATGCACACACACAGGGTCGGTGCAAGGTTCCCCGGCAAGTGGTCAGCACAACCCCCACACACACACACACACGCACAGTGGGTGCCACCCCCAACCCAGAAAGGACTCACCACTGTTGGGGTGTATATGGTGATGGAGGGACTGCAGGCGGGCTGCAGGCTACTCTGCAGATATAAATAACTGCTCACGTGACTTGCAGCGCTAAAGGGAGGCTGTGGTCTTAAAGTCACCTGCTGGGCGCCGGGCCGGCTCAGGTCTACTGTGGCGGCAGGAGACAGGAAACAGCCAATCAACATAAGTGTTTTGACCGGCGCCTCCTGCAGCAAGTAAGAGGGTCCTGGGGGATGGGAGGGGGGAGATGATTGGTGCAGGTGGCATGTGATGGGGCAGCCGCTGAGTCGCTCGGGCAGAGGGGGTTGGGGGGGGGGGGGGATCGCCTCTCACCTCCATCCAGGGGGTGTCCCTGCTCCCACCTACCTACCTCCAGTGGCCCTGTAGACACACACACACACACACACACACACATATATATAACATATACATGCATATAACACATACATACACACACACACACACACATACCTCCCAACTGTCACGATTCCGTCGGGACAGTCCCGATTTTCGGGTCCTGTCCCGACGTCCCACCCGCGGCAGGCATTGTCCCGCTGCGGGGGGTGGCAGTTGGGAGACCCCCAAATGTAGTAGAATAGACGCTGTGCGCATGCGCACAGCGTCTATTCTCGTATGAAAATGAGGTCGCGGCTAATTAGCATAAGCCGCGCCCTCATTTGCATACGCCACGCCCCCTTTTCGGGGGCCGCGCGAGTGTCCCTATTTCTTCACATGAAAAGTTGGGAGGTATGCACACACACACACACACACACTCCATTTGCAGGTGGTGAAATTAATAGTAACAGATAATACTGTTTGTATAATGCCAATTTAATTATCTACAAGCCACTTTACAGGATCTTTACCCTCATTGATGACACATTGTGAACGGAGGGTCCTCTTCCTGCTGCTGCTGCTTAGATAAACGCAGGGGAGGGAGAGAACTGCAGAGCTGTCTCCCTCCAGAACAGCCTTATCGCTGTAACTACACTGACTGTCTCTGTCTGACTCTGCAGGGCAGGCATGTCACCAGGCAGCGTGTGTGAGACTTCCTTCCCAGGGCAAAGCATGGCCTCATGGGATTTGTAGTTTAATCGTTAGCTGCTCAAAGTCTGAGCAGTAACATTTAAACTACAATTCCCATGATGCCACTGTCCCTGCCTCTCCGTCCTGCCGGGTGCCTCTGAATGCAGAATCCTGGCACCACCACGCACACTGACTGAACTACTAGCACTGTTAGTGCCGCAGCCAGGCGGGGGAGGGAGCGGGTAAGCAGGGCGGGGGAGCCGGTGGCACAGTTTGCTCGGCTCCGGCGCCACTTGATCTCTCTGCGCCCCGAGCTAGTGCTCCGCCCTCCCTACGCCCCTGCCTCTAAGGGGGGTATTCAAAACTCAACGATATTTCTGACCGCATTGAAGGTGAATTTTGACAAAACAGGTTCGGCTTTCAAACCAGTCAGATCAGTTTTTTTGTGAATTGTCAAATTCTGGTGGTGAGGAGCATGAGCACATACAGTCACTGACAGGGAACAGGAGAGCAGGAGAGCAGGAGTGTAGGAAGAAAGGATAGTGCTGGTGAGGAGCATGAGGTCAGAGGGCGCTGCCTGTGAGAGGTTACATGATAAGGGTGAGAGGTGAATGTAATGTTACTGTACCCAGCAATGGATGAGCACACACAGTCACTGACAGGGAACAGGAGAGCAGGAGTGTAGGAAGAAAGGATAGTGCTGGTGAGGAGCATGAGGTCAGAGGGCCCTGCCTGTGAGAGGTTACAGGATAAGGGTAAGAGGTGAATGTAATGTTACTGTACCCAGCAATGGATGAGCACATACAGTCACTGACAGGGAACAGGAGAGCAGGAGTGTAGGAAGGAAGGATAGTGCTGGTGAGGAGCATGAGGTCAGAGGGCCCTGCCTGTGAGAGGTTACATGATAAGGGTGAGAGGTGAATGTAATGTTACTGTACCCAGCAATGGATGACCACACACAGTCACTGACAGGGAACAGGAGAGCAGGAGTGTAGGAAGGATAGTGCTGGTGAGGAGCATGAGGTCAGAGGGCGCTGCCTGTGAGAGGTTACATGATAAGGATGAGAGGTGAATGTAATGTTACTGTACCCAGCAATGGATGAGCACACAGTCACTGACAGGGAACAGGAGAGCAGGAGTGTAGGAAGGATAGTGCTGGTGAGGAGCATGAGGTCAGAGGGCGCTGCCTGTGAGAGGTTACAGGATAAGGGTGAGAGGTGAATGTAATGTTACTGTACCCAGCAATGGATGAGCACACACAGTCACTGACAGGGAACAGGAGAGCAGGAGTGTAGGAAGGAAGGATAGTGCTGGTGAGGAGCATGAGGTCAGAGGGCGCTGCCTGTGAGAGGTTACATGATAAGGGGAGGAGGTGAATGTAATGTTACTGTACCCAGCAATGGATGAGCACACACAGTCACTGACAGGGAACAGGAGAGCAGGAGTGTAGGAAGGAAGGATAGTGCTGGTGAGGAGCATGAGGTCAGAGGGCCCTGCCTGTGAGAGGTTACATGATAATGGGAGGAGGTGAATGTAATGTTACTGTACCCAGCAATGGATGAGCACACACAGTCACTGACAGGGAACAGGAGAGCAGGAGTGTAGGAAGGAAGGATAGTGCTGGTGAGGAGCATGAGGTCAGAGGGCGCTGCCTGTGAGAGGTTACATGATAAGGGTGAGAGGTGAATGTAATGTTACTGTACCCAGCAATGGATGAGCGCACACAGTCACTGACAGGGAACAGGAGAGCAGGAGTGTAGGAAGGAAGGATAGTGCTGGTGAGGAGCATGAGGTCAGAGGGCGCTGCCTGTGAGAGGTTACATGATAAGGGGAGGAGGTGAATGTAATGTTACTGTACCCAGCAATGGATGAGCACACAGTCACTGACAGGGAACAGGAGAGGAGGAGTGTAGGAAGGAAGGATAGTGCTGGTGAGGAGCATGAGGTCAGAGGGCCCTGCCTGTGAGAGGTTACATGATAATGGGAGGAGGTGAATGTAATGTTACTGTACCCAGCAATGGATGAGCGCACACAGTCACTGACAGGGAACAGGAGAGCAGGAGTGTAGGAAGGAAGGATAGTGCTGGTGAGGAGCATGAGGTCAGAGGGCGCTGCCTGTGAGAGGTTACATGATAAGGGTGAGAGGTGAATGTAATGTTACTGTACCCAGCAATGGATGACCACACAGTCACTGACAGGGAACAGGAGAGCAGGAGTGTAGGAAGGAAGGATAGTGCTGGTGAGGAGCATGAGGTCAGAGGGTGCTGCCTGTGAGAGGTTACATGATAAGGGTGAGAGGTGAATGTAATGTTACTGTACCCAGCAATGGATGAGCGCACACAGTCACTGACAGGGAACAGGAGAGCAGGAGTGTAGGAAGGAAGGATAGTGCTGGTGAGGAGCATGAGGTCAGAGGGCACTGCCTGTGAGAGGTTACATGATAAGGGTGAGAGGTAAATGTGATGTTACTGTACCCAGCAATGGATGAGCACACACAGTCACTGACAGGGAACAGGAGAGCAGGAGTGTAGGAAGGATAGTGCTGGTGAGGAGCATGAGGTCAGAGGGTGCTGCCTGTGAGAGGTTACATGATAAGGGGAGGAAGTGAATGTAATATTACTGTACCCAGCAATGGATGAGCACACACAGTCACTGACAGGGAACAGGAGAGCAGGAGTGTAGGAAGGAAGGATAGTGCTGGTGAGGAGCATGAGGTCAGAGGGCGCTGCCTGTGAGAGGTTACATGATAAGGGGAGGAGGTGGATGTAATGTTACTGTACCCAGCAATGGATGAGCGCACACAGTCACTGAAAGGGAACAGGAGAGCAGGAGTGTAGGAAGGAAGGATAGTGCTGGTGAGGAGCATGAGGTCAGAGGGCGCTGCCTGTGAGAGGTTACATGATAAGGGTGAGAGGTGAATGTAATGTTACTGTACCCAGCAATGGATGAGCGCACAGTCACTGACAGGGAACAGGAGAGCAGGAGTGTAGGAAGGAAGGATAGTGCTGGTGAGGAGCATGAGGTCAGAGGGCCCTGCCTGTGAGAGGTTACATAAGGGTGAGAGGTGAATGTAATGTTACTGTACCCAGCAATGGATGAGCACACAGTTACTGACAGGGAACAGGAGAGCAGGAGTGTAGGAAGGAAGGATAGTGCTGGTGAGGAGCATGAGGTAAGAGGGCGCTGCCTGTGAGAGGTTACATGATAAGGGGAGGAGGTGAATGTAATGTTACTGTACCCAGCAATGGATGAGCGCACAGTCACTGACAGGGAACAGGAGAGCAGGAGTGTAGGAAGGAAGGATAGTGCTGGTGAGGAGCATGAGGTCAGAGGGCCCTGCCTGTGAGAGGTTACATAAGGGTGAGAGGTGAATGTAATGTTACTGTACCCAGCAATGGATGAGCACACAGTCACTGACAGGGAACAGGAGAGCAGGAGTGTAGGAAGGAAGGATAGTGCTGGTGAGGAGCATGAGGTCAGAGGGCGCTGCCTGTGAGAGGTTACATGATAAGGGGAGGAGGTGAATGTAATGTTACTGTACCCAGCAATGGATGAGCACACAGTCACTGACAGGGAACAGGAGAGCAGGAGTGTAGGAAGGAAGGATAGTGCTGGTGAGGAGCATGAGGTCAGAGGGCGCTGCCTGTGAGAGGTTACAGGATAAGGGTGAGAGGTGAATGTAATGTTACTGTACCCAGCAATGGATGAGCACACACAGTCACTGACAGGGAACAGGAGAGCAGGAGTGTAGGAAGGAAGGATAGTGCTGGTGAGGAGCATGAGGTCAGAGGGCGCTGCCTGTGAGAGGTTACAGGATAAGGGGAGGAGGTGAATGTAATGTTACTGTACCCAGCAATGGATGAGCGCACAGTCACTGACAGGGAACAGGAGAGCAGGAGTGTA
Source organism: Crinia signifera (assembly GCF_055691185.1). Taxonomy (NCBI): domain Eukaryota; kingdom Metazoa; phylum Chordata; class Amphibia; order Anura; family Myobatrachidae; genus Crinia; species Crinia signifera. Next base: position 491,337 of record NW_028142001.1, on the reverse strand, counting down.
GGAAGGAAGGATAGTGCTGGTGAGGAGCATGAGGTCAGAGGGCGCTGCCTGTGAGAGGTTACATGATAAGGGTGAGAGGTGAATGTAATGTTACTGTACCCAGCAATGGATGAGCACACAGTCACTGACAGGGAACAGGAGAGCAGGAGTGTAGGAAGGAAGGATAGTGCTGGTGAGGAGCATGAGGTCAGAGGGCGCTGCCTGTGAGAGGTTACAGGATAAGGGTGAGAGGTGAATGTAATGTTACTGTACCCAGCAATGGATGAGCACACAGTCACTGACAGGGAACAGGAGAGCAGGAGTGTAGGAAGGATGGATAGTGCTGGTGAGGAGCATGAGGTCAGAGGGCGCTGCCTGTGAGAGGTTACATGATAAGGGTGAGAGGTGAATGTAATGTTACTGTACCCAGCAATGGATGAGCGCACACAGTCACTGACAGGGAACAGGAGAGCAGGAGTGTAGGAAGGAAGGATAGTGCTGGTGAGGAGCATGAGGTCAGAGGGCGCTGCCTGTGAGAGGTTACATGATAAGGGGAGGAGGTGAATGTAATGTTACTGTACCCAGCAATGGATGAGCACACAGTCACTGACAGGGAACAGGAGAGCAGGAGTGTAGGAAGGAAGGATAGTGCTGGTGAGGAGCATGAGGTCAGAGGGCGCTGCCTGTGAGAGGTTACATGATAAGGGTGAGAGGTGAATGTAATGTTACTGTACCCAGCAATGGATGAGCGCACACAGTCACTGACAGGGAACAGGAGAGCAGGAGTGTAGGAAGGAAGGATAGTGCTGGTGAGGAGCATGAGGTCAGAGGGCGCTGCCTGTGAGAGGTTACATGATAAGGGGAGGAGGTGAATGTAATGTTACTGTACCCAGCAATGGATGAGCACACAGTCACTGACAGGGAACAGGAGAGCAGGAGTGTAGGAAGGAAGGATAGTGCTGGTGAGGAGCATGAGGTCAGAGGGCGCTGCCTGTGAGAGGTTACAGGATAAGGGTGAGAGGTGAATGTAATGTTACTGTACCCAGCAATGGATGAGCACACACAGTCACTGACAGGGAACAGGAGAGCAGGAGTGTAGGAAGGAAGGATAGTGCTGGTGAGGAGCATGAGGTCAGAGGGCGCTGCCTGTGAGAGGTTACAGGATAAGGGGAGGAGGTGAATGTAATGTTACTGTACCCAGCAATGGATGAGCGCACAGTCACTGACAGGGAACAGGAGAGCAGGAGTGTAGGAAGGAAGGATAGTGCTGGTGAGGAGCATGAGGTCAGAGGGCGCTGCCTGTGAGAGGTTACATGATAAGGGTGAGAGGTGAATGTAATGTTACTGTACCCAGCAATGGATGAGCACACAGTCACTGACAGGGAACAGGAGAGCAGGAGTGTAGGAAGGAAGGATAGTGCTGGTGAGGAGCATGAGGTCAGAGGGCGCTGCCTGTGAGAGGTTACAGGATAAGGGTGAGAGGTGAATGTAATGTTACTGTACCCAGCAATGGATGAGCACACAGTCACTGACAGGGAACAGGAGAGCAGGAGTGTAGGAAGGATGGATAGTGCTGGTGAGGAGCATGAGGTCAGAGGGCGCTGCCTGTGAGAGGTTACATGATAAGGGTGAGAGGTGAATGTAATGTTACTGTACCCAGCAATGGATGAGCGCACACAGTCACTGACAGGGAACAGGAGAGCAGGAGTGTAGGAAGGAAGGATAGTGCTGGTGAGGAGCATGAGGTCAGAGGGCGCTGCCTGTGAGAGGTTACATGATAAGGGTAAGAGGTGAATGTAATGTTACTGTACCCAGCAATGGATGAGCACACAGTCACTGACAGGGAACAGGAGACCAGGAGTGTAGGAAGGATAGTGCTGGTGAGGAGCATGAGGTCAGATGGCGCTGCCTGTGAGAGGTTACATGATAAGGGTGAGAGGTGAATGTAATGTTACTGTACCCAGCAATGGATGAGCACACAGTCACTGACAGGGAACAGGAGAGCAGGAGTGTAGGAAGGATAGTGCTGGTGAGGAGCATGAGGTCAGAGGGCGCTGCCTGTGAGAGGTTACAGGATAAGGGGAGGAGGTGAATGTAATGTTACTGTACCCAGCAATGGATGACCACACAGTCACTGACAGGGAACAGGAGAGCAGGAGTGTAGGAAGGAAGGATAGTGCTGGTGAGGAGCATGAGGTCAGAGGGCCCTGCCTGTGAGAGGTTACATGATAAGGGGAGGAGGTGAATGTAATGTTACTGTACCCAACAATGGATGAGCACACAGTCACTGACAGGGAACAGGAGAGCAGGAGTGTAGGAAGGAAGGATAGTGCTGGTGAGGAGCATGAGGTCAGAGGGCGCTGCCTGTGAGAGGTTACAGGATAAGGGTGAGAGGTGAATGTAATGTTACTGTACCCAGCAATGGATGACCACACAAAGTCACTGACAGGGAACAGGAGAGCAGGAGTGTAGGAAGGAAGGATAGTGCTGGTGAGGAGCATGAGGTCAGAGGGTGCATCCTGTGAGAGGTTACAGGATAAGGGTGAGAGGTGAATGTAATGTTACTGTACCCAGCAATGGATGAGCATACACAGTCACTGACAGGGAACAGGAGATCAGGAGTGTAGGAAGGAAGGATAGTGCTGGTGAGGAGCATGAGGTCAGAGGGCGCTGCCTGTGAGAGGTTACATGATAAGGGTGAGAGGTGAATGTAATGTTACTGTACCCAGCAATGGATGAGCGCACACAGTCACTGACAGGGAACAGGAGAGGAGGAGTGTAGGAAGGAAGGATAGTGCTGGTGAGGAGCATGAGGTCAGAGGGCGCTGCCTGTGAGAGGTTACAGGATAAGGGTGAGAGGTGAATGTAATGTTACTGTACCCAGCAATGGATGAGCGCACACAGTCACTGACAGGGAACAGGAGAGCAGGAGTGTAGGAAGGAAGGATAGTGCTGGTGAGGAGCATGAGGTCAGAGGGCGCTGCCTGTGAGAGGTTACATGATAAGGGGAGGAGGAGGATGTAATGTTACTGTACCCAGCCATGGATGAGCGCACACAGTCACTGACAGGGAACAGGAGAGCAGGAGTGTAGGAAGGAAGGATAGTGCTGGTGAGGAGCATGAGGTCAGAGGGCGCTGCCTGTGAGAGGTTACATGATAAGGGGAGGAGGTGAATGTAATGTTACTGTACCCAGCAATGGATGAGCACACAGTCACTGACAGGGAACAGGAGAGCAGGAGTGTAGGAAGGAAGGATAGTGCTGGTGAGGAGCATGAGGTCAGAGGGCGCTGCCTGTGAGAGGTTACATGATAAGGGGAGGAGGTGAATGTAATGTTACTGTACCCAGCAATGGATGACCACACACAGTCACTGACAGGGAACAGGAGAGCAGGAGTGTAGGAAGGAAGGATAGTGCTGGTGAGGAGCATGAGGTCAGAGGGCGCTGCCTGTGAGAGGTTACAGGATAAGGATGAGAGGTGAATGTAATGTTACTGTACCCAGCAATGGATGAGCGCACACAGTCACTGACAGGGAACAGGAGAGCAGGAGTGTAGGAAGGAAGGATAGTGCTGGTGAGGAGCATGAGGTCAGAGGGCGCTGCCTGTGAGAGGTTACATGATAAGGGTGAGAGGTGAATGTAATGTTACTGTACCCAGCAATGGATGAGCACACAGTCACTGACAGGGAACAGGAGAGCAGGAGTGTAGGAAGGAAGGATAGTGCTGGTGAGGAGCATGAGGTCAGAGGGCGCTGCCTGTGAGAGGTTACATGATAAGGGGAGGAGGTGGATGTAATGTTACTGTACCCAGCAATGGATGAGCGCACACAGTCACTGACAGGGAACAGGAGAGCAGGAGTGTAGGAAGGAAGGATAGTGCTGGTGAGGAGCATGAGGTCAGAGGGCGCTGCCTGTGAGAGGTTACATGATAAGGGTGAGAGGTGAATGTAATGTTACTGTACCCAGCAATGGATGAGCGCACACAGTCACTGACAGGGAACAGGAGAGCAGGAGTGTAGGAAGGATAGTGCTGGTGAGGAGCATGAGGTCAGAGGGCGCTGCCTGTGAGAGGTTACAGGATAAGGGGGGGGAGGTGAATGTAATGTTACTGTACCCAGCAATGGATGAGCACACACAGTCACTGACAGGGAACAGGAGAGCAGGAGTGTAGGAAGGAAGGATAGTGCTGGTGAGTAGCATGAGGTCAGAGGGCGCTGCCTGTGAGAGGTTACAGGATAAGGGTGAGAGGTGAATGTAATGTTACTGTACCCAGCAATGGATGAGCACACACAGTCACTGACAGGGAACAGGAGAGCAGGAGTGTAGGAAGGAAGGATAGTGCTGGTGAGGAGCATGAGGTCAGAGGGCGCTGCCTGTGAGAGGTTACATGATAAGGGGAGGAGGTGAATGTAATGTTACTGTACCCAGCAATGGATGACCACACAGTCACTGACAGGGAACAGGAGAGCAGGAGTGTAGGAAGGAAGGATAGTGCTGGTGAGGAGCATGAGGTCAGAGGGCGCTGCCTGTGAGAGGTTACATGATAAGGGTGAGAGGTGAATGTAATGTTACTGTACCCAGCAATGGATGAGCACACAGTCACTGACAGGGAACAGGAGAGCAGGAGTGTAGGAAGGAAGGATAGTGCTGGTGAGGAGCATGAGGTCAGAGGGCGCTGCCTGTGAGAGGTTACAGGATAAGGGGAGGAGGTGAATGTAATGTTACTGTACCCAGCAATGGATGAGCACACAGTCACTGACAGGGAACAGGAGATCAGGAGTGTAGGAAGGATAGTGCTGGTGAGGAGCATGAGGTCAGAGGGCGCTGCCTGTGAGAGGTTACAGGATAAGGGGAGGAGGTGAATGTAATGTTACTGTACCCAGCAATGGATGAGCACACAGTCACTGACAGGGAACAGGAGAGCAGGAGTGTAGGAAGGAAGGATAGTGCTGGTGAGGAGCATGAGGTCAGAGGGCGCTGCCTGTGAGAGGTTACATGATAAGGGTGAGAGGTGAATGTAATGTTACTGTACCCAGCAATGGATGAGCACACAGTCACTGACAGGGAACAGGAGAGCAGGAGTGTAGGAAGGAAGGAAGGATAGTGCTGGTGAGGAGCATGAGGTCAGAGGGCGCTGCCTGTGAGAGGTTACAGGATAAGGGTGAGAGGTGAATGTAATGTTACTGTACCCAGCAATGGATGAGCGCACAGTCACTGACAGGGAACAGGAAAGCAGGAGTGTAGGAAGGAAGGATAGTGCTGGTGAGGAGCATGAGGTCAGAGTGCGCTGCCTGTGAGAGGTTACATGATAAGGGTGAGAGGTGAATGTAATGTTACTGTACCCAGCAATGGATGACCACACACAGTCACTGACAGGGAACAGGAGAGCAGGAGTGTAGGAAGGAAGGATAGTGCTGGTGAGGAGCATGAGGTCAGAGGGCGCTGCCTGTGAGAGGTTACAGGATAAGGGGAGGAGGTGAATGTAATGTTACTGTACCCAGCAATGGATGAGCACACAGTCACTGACAGGGAACAGGAGAGCAGGAGTGTAGGAAGGATAGTGCTGGTGAGGAGCATGAGGTCAGAGGGCGCTGCCTGTGAGAGGTTACATGATAAGGATGAGAGGTGAATGTAATGTTACTGTACCCAGCAATGGATGACCACACACAGTCACTGACAGGGAACAGGAGAGCAGGAGTGTAGGAAGGAAGGATAGTGCTGGTGAGGAGCATGAGGTCAGAGGGCGCTGCCTGTGAGAGGTTACATGATAAGGGGAGGAGGTGAATGTAATGTTACTGTACCCAGCAATGGATGAGCGCACACAGTCACTGACAGGGAACAGGAGAGCAGGAGTGTAGGAAGGAAGGATAGTGCTGGTGAGGAGCATGAGGTCAGAGGGCGCTGCCTGTGAGAGGTTACAGGATAAGGGGAGGAGGTGAATGTAATGTTACTGTACCCAGCAATGGATGAGCGCACACAGTCACTGACAGGGAACAGGAGAGCAGGAGTGTAGGAAGGAAGGATAGTGCTGGTGAGGAGCATGAGGTCAGAGGGCGCTGCCTGTGAGAGGTTACATGATAAGGGTGAGAGGTGAATGTAATGTTACTGTACCCAGCAATGGATGACCACACAGTCACTGACAGGGAACAGGAGAGCAGGAGTGTAGGAAGGAAGGATAGTGCTGGTGAGGAGCATGAGGTCAGAGGGTGCTGCCTGTGAGAGGTTACATGATAAGGGGAGGAGGTGAATGTAATGTTACTGTACCCAGCAATGGATGAGCGCACAGTCACTGACAGGGAACAGGAGAGCAGGAGTGTAGGAAGGAAGGAAGGATAGTGCTGGTGAGGAGCATGAGGTCAGAGGGCGCTGCCTGTGAGAGGTTACATGATAAGGGGAGGAGGTGAATGTAATGTTACTGTACCCAGCAATGGATGAGCACACAGTCACTGACAGGGAACAGGAGAGCAGGAGTGTAGGAAGGAAGGATAGTGCTGGTGAGGAGCATGAGGTCAGAGGGCGCTGCCTGTGAGAGGTTACAGGATAAGGGGAGGAGGTGAATGTAATGTTACTGTACCCAGCAATGGATGAGAGCACACAGTCACTGACAGGGAACAGGAGAGCAGGAGTGTAGGAAGGAAGGATAGTGCTGGTGAGGAGCATGAGGTCAGAGGGCGCTGCCTGTGAGAGGTTACATGATAAGGGTGAGAGGTGAATGTAATGTTACTGTACCCAGCAATGGATGACCACACACAGTCACTGACAGGGAACAGGAGAGCAGGAGTGTAGGAAGGAAGGATAGTGCTGGTGAGGAGCATGAGGTCAGAGGGCGCTGCCTGTGAGAGGTTACATGATAAGGGGAGGAGGTGAATGTAATGTTACTGTACCCAGCAATGGATGAGCACACAGTCACTGACAGGGAACAGGAGAGCAGGAGTGTAGGAAGGAAGGATAGTGCTGGTGAGGAGCATGAGGTCAGAGGGCGCTGCCTGTGAGAGGTTACATGATAAGGGTGAGAGGTGAATGTAATGTTACTGTACCCAGCAATGGATGACCACACAGTCACTGACAGGGAACAGGAGAGCAGGAGTGTAGGAAGGAAGGATAGTGCTGGTGAGGAGCATGAGGTCAGAGGGCGCTGCCTGTGAGAGGTTACATGATAAGGGGAGGAGGTGAATGTAATGTTACTGTACCCAGCAATGGATGAGCGCACACAGTCACTGACAGGGAACAGGAGAGCAGGAGTGTAGGAAGGAAGGATAGTGCTGGTGAGGAGCATGAGGTCAGAGGGCGCTGCCTGTGAGAGGTTACATGATAAGGGGAGGAGGTGAATGTAATGTTACTGTACCCAGCAATGGATGAGCACACAGTCACTGACAGGGAACAGGAGAGCAGGAGTGTAGGAAGGAAGGATAGTGCTGGTGAGGAGCATGAGGTCAGAGGGCGCTGCCTGTGAGAGGTTACATGATAAGGGTGAGAGTTGAATGTAATGTTACTGTACCCAGCAATGGATGAGCACACACAGTCACTGACAGGGAACAGGAGAGCAGGAGTGTAGGAAGGAAGGATAGTGCTGGTGAGGAGCATGAGGTCAGAGGGCGCTGCCTGTGAGAGGTTATAAGCAGAGGAAGGAGCTGACATACTATTACTGATGGCTGGGCACCGTCTCCATGGGTCATAGTAATGTGACATGAATTGGGCGAAGTACAGTAGAACCGCAGGAATATGAATGGGTGATGGAATGCAATGTACCACATTAGAATTGTTGGTCCCATATGATACAGAACACGATATACATCATAAGATCCCCAGACAGCCAGGAAGCATTTGTCCTAATGTTATGTGACCTTACAGGGTCCAACGTGACTGCCCCTGATCTCCCCTCCAGCTGTGATTGGCCACTGACGACCACCACCACCACTCCAGCTGAATACCTCTCTACAGCTTCACATAACCTCAACAATTGGGATAACAATGGCTCAGACCTTGCTACAAGTCCAGGTCCAGGAGAGAACTTCAGCAACACAGAAATATATGATCTGTCCGGTGCCACATCAGCAGCTCTCAGCGTGGTCTCTGCCACCTTAGCAGCCACAGGTATATCTGCACACCAGCAATGCTTCAATGTCATGGCGACTCAGCATGGTCTTCTCTAATGCTTATTATCTTCACAGCTTCCACTGACTCCACCACAACTCTGAGAACATGGAGCAGCACTGTAGGGACTCCAGGTACCCAGCTCCATCATCTAATGTGGGGAATTCCCAATGTCTGTTATTTCCTGCTGGATGCAGGACGTACAGTGGGGATGTGATTGGATAGGAGAGGATATGTGTGGACTGTACAGTGGGGATGTGATTGGATAGGAGAGGATATGTGTGGTCTGTACAGTGGGGAGGTGATTGGATAGGACAGAGGATATGTGTGGTCTGTACAGTGGGGATGTGATTGGATAGGACAGAGGATATGTGTGGTCTGTACAGTGGGGATGTGATTGGATAGGAGAGGATATGTGTGGTCTGTACAGTGGGGAGGTGATTGGATAGGACAGAGGATATGTGTGGTCTGTACAGTGGGGATGTGATTGGATAGGAGAGGATATGTGTGGCCTGTACAGTGGGGACGTGATTAGATAGGACAGAGGATATGTGTGGTCTGTACAGTGGGGATGTGATTGGATAGGAGAGGATATGTGTGGCCTGTACAGTGTGGATGTGATTGGATAGGACAGAGGATATGTGTGGTCTGTACAGTGGGGATGTGATTGGATAGGACAGAGGATATGTGTGGTCTGTACAGTGGGGAGGTGATTGGATAGGACAGAGGATATGTGTGGCCTGTACAGTGGGGATGTGATTGGATAGGAGAGGATATGTGTGGCCTGTACAGTGGGGAGGTGATTGGATAGGACAGAGGATATGTGTGGCCTGTACAGTGGGGATGTGATTGGATAGGAGAGGATATGTGTGGCCTGTACAGTGGGGATGTGATTAGATAGGACAGAGGATATGTGTGGTCTGTACAGTGGGGATGTGATTGGATAGGAGAGGATATGTGTGGTCTGTACAGTGGGGATGTGATTGGATAGGACAGAGGATACAGATAGCGCAGGGCTTGTCTTTGCTGGGGATGGCGGAGGACTCGCCACCCGCCATCCCCCGCCCCGCGCCATCTGTATGTCGGAAGGGGACGCGCGTGCACGAGGTGCACGCGCGTCCCGTTCCGACGGAGCTTTTGCCCGGGTCCCCGCCGGCTTCCCCGGGTCCCCGCCGGTCCACACCGCCCCCCCGCAGCCCCCCGCAGCCCTGCCCGTCTCCCTGAAGCTGGAGACGGGCAGGACTGCACCCGCCGCGCCGCCTCGCCGCCCGGCTATTGAGACGCTCGTGCGTGGGAGACGCACGAGCGTCTCATTCAGCCAGAGCGCCAGATTGCTGGCGGATCGCCAGGGACACGGTCCTGGCGCTCCGCCAGCAATAATAAGCCCTGCTCCATCTGTATGTGTGGTCTGTACAGTGGGGATGTGATTGGATAGGAGAGGATATGTGTGGCCTGTACAGTGGGGAAGTGATTAGATAGGACAGAGGATATGTGTGGTCTGTACAGTGGGGATGTGATTGGATAGGAGAGGATATGTGTGCCCTGTACAGTGGGGATGTGATTGGATAGGACAGAGGATATGTGTGGCCTGTACAGCGGGGATGTGATTGGATAGGAGAGGATATGTGTGGCCTGTACAGTGGGGATGTGATTGGATAGGAGAAGATGTGTGGTCTGTACAGTGGGGATGTGATTGGATAGGAGAGGATATGTGTGGTCTGTACAGTGGGGATGTGGTTGGATAGGAGAGTATATGTGTGGACTGTACAGTGGGGATGTGATTGGATAGGAGAGGATATGTGTGGCCTGTACAGCGGGGATGTGATTGGATAGGACAGAGGATATGTGTGGCCTGTACAGTGGGGATGTGATTGGATAGGAGAAGATGTGTGGTCTGTACAGTGGGGATGTGATTGGATAGGAGAGGATATGTGTGGTCTGTACAGTGGGGATGTGATTGGATAGGAGAGGATATGTGTGGACTGTACAGTGGGGATGTGATTGGATAGGACAGAGGATATGTGTGGTCTGTACAGTGGGGATGTGATTGGATAGGAGAAGATGTGTGGTCTGTACAGTGGGGATGTGATTGGATAGGAGAAGATGTGTGGTCTGTACAGTGGGGATGTGATTGGATAGGAGAGGATATGTGTGGTCTGTACAGTGGGGATGTGATTGGATAGGAGAGGATATGTGTGGACTGTACAGTGGGGATGTGATTGGATAGGAGAGGATATGTGTGGCCTGTACAGCGGGGATGTGATTGGATAGGACAGAGGATATGTGTGGTCTGTACAGTGGGGATGTGATTGGATAGGAGAGGATATGTGTGGCCTGTACAGTGGGGATGTGATTAGATAGGACAGAGGATATGTGTGGTCTGTACAGTGGGGATGTGATTGGATAGGAGAGGATATGTGTGCCCTGTACAGTGGGGATGTGATTGGATAGGACAGAGGATATATGTGGTCTGTACAGTGGGGATGTGATTGGATAGGACAGAGGATATGTGTGGTCTGTACAGTGGGGATGTGATTGGATAGGACAGAGGATATGTGTGGTCTGTGCAGTGGGGATGTGATTGGATAGGAGAGGATATGTGTGGCCTGTACAGTGGGGATGTGATTGGATAAGACAGAGGATATGTGTGAACTGTACAGTGGGGATATGATTGGATAGGAGAGGATATGTGTGGCCTGTACAGTGGGGATGTGATTGGATAGGACAGAGGATATGTGTGGCCTGTACAGTGGGGATGTGATTGGATAGGACAGAGGATATGTGTGGTCTGTACAGTAGGGATGTGATTGGATAGGAGAGGATATGTGTGGCCTGTACAGTGGGGATATGATTGGATAGGAGAGGATATGTGTGGCCTGTACAGTGGGGATGTGATTGGATAGGAGAGTGTTAAAACATGGTTATTCCACACAGTGCTATTGCAATGCTGATGCATACCTCCCAACTTCTCGGGAGCCGGAGGAGGGACAGGGGACTGCGCGCCTTAGGGGCGTTGGAAATTTTGGGGGCGTGGCCTAATTTCTGGGGCGTGACCTATACTCACTGCTCACCTGCGAGGCCACGCCCCCATTTGGACGCTATGGGGGCATGACCTCTGTGAGCCTCTAGCAATGCCCCCAGCCCCCCGTGGATAAATCAATGGGGCCAGATGGGATACATCCAAGGATACTAAAAGAGCTTAAAGGGTACTAACAGAATTATTTAACCAGTCACTAGCTACTGGAGTAATCCCAGAGGACTGGAGAACAGCGAATGTAGTCATACTGCACAAAAGTGGAAGCAAGGAAAAGGTAAGCAACTATCAACCAGTGAGCCTTACATCAGTAGTAGGGAAATTGATGGAAACACTCTTAAAACAAAGAGTTGTAGAATATCTCAAAACCAGCAATTTACAGTATCCAAAACAGCATGGGTTTACTGGGTGAAGATCATGTCAAACAAATCTTATTGACTTTTTTGACTGGGTGACTAAAGTAATAGATCAAGGTGGGGCTGTAGATGTAGCTTATCTAGACTTTAGTAAAGCTTTTGACACTGTCCCACATCGCAGACTGTTAAATAAACTTGAAAGCTTGGGATTGGATTCTAAGATAGTTGAATGGATAAGAGCATGGTTGCAGGACAGAAAGCAGAGATTTGTAGTAAACGGAGTACAGTCAAAGGAGGGAAAGGTTACAAGTGGAGTACCCCAGGGATCTGTACTTGGACCGATGCTTTTTAATATCTTTATTGGTGATATTGCAAATGGAATTGAGGGTAAAATGTGCCTTTTTGCAGATGACACAAAGGTATGCAACAGGGTAGACACACCAGGAGGGGATCAACAAATGATTGATGATCTAGGTCAGTGGTAGCCAACCCTGGCCCCCGAGAGCTACCAACAGTTCACATTTTCCAGACAACCTAGCTGCTGCACAGCTGCACTCATTAATCACTGACACATTTTAAAAGATACACAGATGGAGCTAATTAGCTCACTTGTGATTCTGTGGGTGCCGGACGGGGTCCCGATAGTCATTAACCCGACGTCGGGATCCCGACTGTTAAAACACCGTCGGCCGGCGGCTATTTTCCCTCGTGGGGGTCCACGACCCCCATAGAGGGAGAATAGAATAGGTGGCGAGCCCGAAAGGGGCTTTGTTGCGCTGGCCACGCTGTCTGAGGCCAGGCAGTCGGGATCCCGACTGTCGGTGACTTATACCACACCCGATTCTGTGAGGAGACCTGCAAAACATGCACTGTTGGTAGCTCTCGAGGATTAGGGTTGGCTACCCCAGCTCTAGGTAGATTAGAGAAATGGTCAAGAGCACGGCAATTACAGTTTAATGCCAAAAAATGCAAATTCATGCACTTGGGCCTCAGAAATCCAAAGACTAAATATAGTATAAATGGCACTATTATGGAAACTACTGAGGAAGAGAGGGATCTAGGTGTCACTATTTCAGGGGACTTAAAGGCAGGTAGGCAATGTAACAAAGCAATGAGGAAGGCTAGTCAGATGCTTGGTTGCATAGGGAGAGGTATCAGCAGTAGAAAGAAAGAAGTAATAATGCCACTGTATAGGTCATTGGTACGACCTCACCTAGAGTATTGTGTTCAGTTCTGGAGGCCATATCTCCAGAAGGATATTGGGGCGCATTTATCAAGATCGCATTTTACAATGCGATCTGGGCGGAATATTACTGCCCAGGATCGCATTGTAAAATGCGATCATATCAGGGCAATGTATCAATATTAAGGGCGCAGGGACAGGGCTCCGATAGGAGTTGCAGAAAGAAAGAACCAATGTGGGATAGGCGCTGGAATCTTGTTTGCATCAGTTGTAGCTCATAAAAGAAATGAAGAGATATGAACATACATTAGGGATGTAAATGTATGTTCTACGGTCTTAGTTTATATGCCCAAGAGGGCAAAGATGATATGGCTCAAATGGATATCATACCATCACTCACATGGAGTAACGGGTAGGCAAACATGTAAAGGTTTCTTTTAAACTTCAAAAAGCATCACAATGCACTGTCCAGTACGTAAGAAGAATGCGTACCGTACTCACATGTACGAACACTTCTGCAATCATATAGGGGTATCTTTTTAGGATTCCATAGAGTTTTCTCGGTGTTTGAATAGCGAGTATCCTCCGATAGTCCCCCAGCAGAAAAAAGAAAGAAAAACGTTCTTTCTTACTTAAAAGGTTTTATTGGGGTAAAATATACAGGAAGTGCAGGATATAACCTGAACCCACAGATGTTCATAGAGACAAATGGAAATCGTACCTGAATTGGCAGAGTATGGCCATCCACTGCCAAACAGGTGCTTCCAGGGTTACAGGTATATGGGCTGCACAGCTCCTCTCCACCAACGCGTTTCGACAGATGAACTGTCTTTCTCAAGGCTGGAGAGCAGTTGTGCCTAGTACTGATATTTATACTGATGGCTTTAATCATGGTGGACTCTCCCCCTAAAGGGGAGGAGACCCAACCGGATGTGTCAGTATAATACTGAAAAAGGTGTTGTAGGGCTTATGACAAAGGTCTCTTCAGCGACCATGTAAGCTATTTAATGCCCCCTTATGCGTGTAAAAATACCAGCGTTCATATGCACTGTTAAATAATGCAAAATAGTAATAGAGGCGAACAAGGAAGCGGCGGGTGACACGCATCTGGAGCGCAAACGTCACTTCCGCCGCTTCGGATAGGTCGGACAAGAGGAAGCTGGACCGTCTGGATCATACACAGGACGGAGCGTCACTTCCGTCTGTGTTCTGTATGTAGAAGCGGCGGGTGACACGCAAACGTCACATCCGCCGCTTGTCCGTCCAAGACGGAACGATATCCAGAGCGTCCCTCCGGCTTCCTTTTTAACATTACTGGTGCCTAGCCAGTACGCTCTGTAAAGCGCGCTGACGTCACTGGCGTCACTGGAACTCATCCTATGTATGGGAACAAAGCCCAATTGATATGTGGGAATCATGACCCGCATATGAAACGCATACAATAGTTCCGCTATTATTGATATATGCGGAAAACTAAAGTGCAAGTGCTAATAGAATATAATTAAAAGGGGATAGATTGATCAAGCCATCATATCAATACCATTACTATTACAAAGTACACAATATATAAAAATACCATATATCAAGATAAAAATATAGATAAAACTAGAAATACATATATGAAAAATAAAAACATGCCGTAGTAACAAAGAAATATCATAAAAACCATTTTAATTCAAAATCGGAATTTAAGCCATGAGGTGAAAGGGTATTAAGGTCATAAATCCACCTCATTTCTTTTCGGGCTAATTGGATGTCTCTAGTATTATGTCTCCAATTATCTTTTATTATTTCTAAGCCCCAAAACCCAGCAATCCCATCCGGGGAACTATTATGATGGGTTTTAAAGTGCATAGAGAATGGGTGGTCCATATGTGCCTTTTTTATATTTCGGATATGTTCGGACCACCGTGTTTTTAATGCCCTCGTGGTTTTTCCTATATACACTTTGTTACATGTACACATAATGGCATAAATGGCATATTTAGAATTACATGTTAAAAACTGTTTAATTTTAAAATTATGATCATTTAAAACAAGATTGGTGGTTTTTTTGTCCGTATGTCTGCATGTTTTACACATGGGACAATCCCCACACCTATGGAAGCCTTGACTCCTAATTTGACCCCCAATGGCTCTACTAGTAAAAGAACTGGAAACCACTCTATCTTTCACTGTGGGAGCTCTACGGTATATGAACCGTGGTTTATTGGATAAAATGGTGTTCAAAACAGGGTCTCTAAGTAAAAGGTTCCAATTTTTACGAAAGATCTTTTCTACATATTTGTGATGGCTCGAATATTGCAAAATAATCGGTACATTCGCATCTTGGCCTCCCGATGTGGTCGTGTCTTTTGAGGTTAGAAGGGTTTCTCTTGACAATGTGGCCACATCCTCTAAGGCGTGGTCTAATAATTGGTTATTATAGCCCTTTTGTATAAACTTCTGTTTCATGACCTTACTGCTCTCGTCATAAGATTCCTGTTTCGAGCAGTTCCTCTTAAGGCGTATGAATTGGCTCTTGGGGACATTAGTGAGCCATCTTTTCAGATGGTTGCTCTTGGGGTCAATAAAAGTATTGGAATCAGAAGGTTTTATAAAAACAGAAGTTTCTAAAATATTATTTTCCACATAAATTTTTAAATCTAAAAAATTTACAGTGACCTTACTGATATTAAAAGATAAATGGATATTAAGAGAATTGGAGTTTAAAAAGACACAGAAATCGTTTAAAATAGATTCTTCACCATTCCAAATAAAAAGCACGTCATCAATGTACCGCCACCAGCGAACCAGGTTTGCCTCCCAGTCATGGCCACGCCATACCATCTTATCTTCCCAGCGTGCCATAAACGTATTGGCATAGCTGGGGGCAAACCTGGTCCCCATGGCGGTACCAATTTCCTGATTATAAAATGAGCCGTCAAAGTTAAAATAATTATTGCATAAAATAAAGTTGATCCCCTCCAAAATAAAGGTCTGGAGGTTATTTTCCATATCTGTCGCTTTTAGTGTCTCTCTAACTGCTTCAATACCATGCTCGTGTGCAATGATCGTATAGAGAGACGTGACGTCAGCTGTTACGAGGAAATAATTCTCCTCCCACTCTACTTCTTTAATTTTATTTAAAATGTCCTTGGTGTCTTTCAGATATGACCTATTGTTGACGACCAAGGGCTGTAAGTGGTGATCTATAAAGAAAGACAGGTTGGACGTTATGGAATTAGTCCCTGCAATAATAGGACGGCCTGGAGGCTCTGTGAGGCTTTTATGAACTTTTGGCAGTAAATAAATTACTGGCACAGAGTAGTCTTCTTTTATTAGGAAATCTGCCACTTCCTTGGACAAGGTACCCATTTCTGTGTATGTAGAAATTAAAGTCTTAAGACATGTGAGTACGGTACGCATTCTTCTTACGTACTGGACAGTGCATTGTGATGCTTTTTGAAGTTTAAAAGAAACCTTTACATGTTTGCCTACCCGTTACTCCATGTGAGTGATGGTATGATATCCATTTGAGCCATATCATCTTTGCCCTCTTGGGCATATAAACTAAGACCGTAGAACATACATTTACATCCCTAATGTATGTTCATATCTCTTCATTTCTTTTATGAGCTACAACTGATGCAAACAAGATTCCAGCGCCTATCCCACATTGGTTCTTTCTTTCTGCAACTCCGTCGTCAAGAGGTTTTTGGGTGAACCCCTTCTTCCAGTGTGCGGCTGCAGGATTCTGGCTTTGCGCCTTGGGACGTTTTCACTTTTGTGTATAAATTGAGGGCTCCGATAGGAGCCCGTCCCTGCGAAGCCCTAACCCGGAAGCCGGGAGGTCAGCGCATGCGCGGTTATGCGCTGACCCCCGCCGACCCCTCTTACCACACTGCCGCTCGGGCAGTGTGATGTGTAGCTATAGGCTACAATGGGCTATCGCCATATCAGAATGGCGATAGCCCAGGGGTGCGATGCCGGGCTACCCAATGTTAATACATCGGGCAGCTTCGCATCCCCATAGAAACCTATGGGGGATGCGGCCGGCGGCGCTGCAGGGGGGGATCGCAGCAGGGTTCGGAGATTCCTGCTGCCGTCCCCCTATGATACATTTAGGAGATAGTTAATATTTGCATCGCAAATATAGTTTGATAAATGGGCCCCATAAATACATTAGAGACTGTACAAAGAAGGGCAACTAAAATGGTGCATGGCCTACATCACAAAACGTACCAGGAAAGACTAAGGGGCGCATTTATCAACATAGTGCGATGCCGGCGCAGTGGCATCTCCGGACATCGCATTGCGGTGTTGAAGTACGCCGCCTGGATGTATGATTAAAAGGGCGCAGGGACAGGGCTCCGAAAGGAGCCCATCCCTGCGAAGCCCTGACCCGGAAGCCGGGGGGTCTGCGCATGCGCGGACCCCCGCCGACCCCTCTGACCGCACTGCCCCGCTCGGCAGTGCGATCCCGCAGCCATAGGCTACAATGGGCAATCGCCATCCCAGAATGGCGATAGCCCAAGGGTGCGATGCCGGGCTGCCCAATGTCAATACATCGGGCAGCTTCGCATCCCCCATAGAAAACTATGGGGGAGGCGGCCGGCGGCGGTGCAGGGAGGATCGCAGCAGGGATCGGAGATTCCTGCTGCAGTCCCCCTTTGTTACGTTTAGGAGATGCTTAATATTTGCGGCTAAACCCCGAAAACGGGTGTTTCCGGCGATTTAGCTGCAAATATGGTTTGATAAATGGGCCCCTATAAGATCAGGGCCGTTTCTACAGGCGGACAAGCCGTGCAGCAGCCCGGGGCGCCGCACGGCTTGTCCACCTCTTTTAAACAGCCGGGGCGCCCGGCCGGCAGCTGAGCTCACCCCAATGCCGCCCGCCGCCGCCTCCGAGTTCCTCCGCCTCTCCCTGTCCGCAACGAACAGAGCAGGCACAGCGTGAATGATTTCCGAGGGGAGGGGAGCGCATCGCGCGACGCTCTCCTTCCCCTCGCTCACTGTGTCATTAGGCTGTCAGCCAATCATAGGAGCTCGCGGGCTGGCAGCCAATCAGGAGCCAGCCCGCGAGATATGAATGGCTGACGGCTCAGGGACACAGTGAAAGCAGCAGCACCAACAGCACCAGCGGGCAGCGGCGGGGGACTGGAGGGGGAGACCCAGAGAGACAGTAAGTTGTGCTGCTGGCACTGTGGGGGCATGTGTGGCACTGTGGGGGCATATGTGTGGCACTGGGGACACATCTGTGGCACTATGGGCATATTTGGCACTGTGGGGGCATATATATGTGGCACTGTATGGGCATATGTGTGGCACTGTGGGGGCATATCTGGCACTGTGGGGGCATATATATGTGGCACTGTATGGGCATATGTGTGTCACTGCGGGGGCATATGTGTGTCACTGCGGGAGCATATGTGTGTCACTGTGGGGGCATATGTGTGGCATTGGGGACATATCTGTGGCACTAGGGGCATATTTGGCACTGGGGGCATATATATGTGGCACTGTGGGGGCGTATCTGGCACTGTATGGGCATATGTGTGGCACTGTGGGGGCATATATGCCACTGTGGGGGCATATTAGTAAACGGCATGAGTTGTGCGGCAGCGGCGTGTGGGGCATAATGTGTAATAGGCATTACGGTGTGGGGAGTATTTTGTAATTGCCATCACAGTGTGGGGTGTAACGGGCATGATAATGTGTAATTGTCTTCACGGTGTGCGTCATAATGTGTAATTGTCATCACGGTGTGCGGCGTAATGTGTAATTGTCATCACGGTGTGCGGCGTAATGTGTAATTGTCATCACAGTGTGCGGCGTAATGTGTAATTGTCATCACAGTGTGCGGCGTAATGTGTAATTGTCATCACAGTGTGCGGCGTAATGTGTAATTGTCATCACAGTGTGCGGCGTAATGTGTAATTGTCATCACAGTGTGCGGCGTAATGTGTAATTGTCATCACAGTGTGCGGCGTAATGTGTAATTGTCATCACAGTGTGCGGCGTAATGTGTAATTGTCATCACGGTGTGCGGCGTAATGTGTAATTGTCATCACGGTGTGCGGCGTAATGTGTAATTGTCATCACGGTGTGCG
This sequence comes from Crinia signifera, assembly GCF_055691185.1. Classification (NCBI taxonomy): domain Eukaryota; kingdom Metazoa; phylum Chordata; class Amphibia; order Anura; family Myobatrachidae; genus Crinia; species Crinia signifera. The sequence goes on along the minus strand of NW_028142001.1, from coordinate 472,600 downwards.
GCGTAATGTGTAATTGTCATCACGGTGTGCGGCGTAATGTGTAATTGTCATCACGGTGTGAGGCGTAATGTGTAATTGTCATCACGGTGTGCGACAATGTGTAATTGTCATCACGGTGTGCGGCGTCATGTGTAATTGGAATCACGGATAAATAGTGTATAATGATTCAAGTAGCCTGTGTTTGTTTGGCCTTGATCTGTGAGGCGTACTAGGTCACTGTGTGGGCCTTTATATTTTTATGTCACTGTGTGGCCTTCACACAGTGACATCACAGTACAATGACAATTCCTGCGGTAGCCAATATCTGGACCTGCAGGTTGCAAAGGTGAGATGTAAGGTAATTGTTTTCCTGCTAGACCACGCCCTTATATTAAGCCACACCCCTTTTAAAAATAAACCACACCCCCTATTTGGGGGGGGGGGGTGCATTTTCATTCCTTTGCCCTGGGAGCTAAATTGTCTAGAAACGGCCCTGTATAATATCTTATTATGCTTACTTTAGAGCAGAGAAGGGAAAGGGGGGACATGATAGAAACTGTCACATATATCAGGGGTTATAACAAGGTACAGGTGGGAGACATTCTTCACAGGAAGAGGAGCAGCAACAGAACACGAGGACATGCACTGACACTAGAGGGAGGAAGGTACAGGTGGAAGACATTAGTCACAGGAAGAGGAGCAGCAGAACACTAGGACACGCACTGACACTAGAGGGAGGAAGGTACAGGTGGGAGACATTCTTCACAGGAAGAGGAGCAGCAGAACACGAGGACATGCACTGACACTAGAGGGAGGAAGGTACAGGTGGGAGACATTAGTCACAGGAAGAGGAGCAGCAGAACACGAGGACATGCACTGACACTAGGGGGAGGAAGGTACAGGTGGGAGACATTAGTCACAGGAAGAGGAGCAGCAGAACACTAGGACACGCACTGACACTAGAGGGAGGAAGGTACAGGTGGGAGACATTCTTCACAGGAAGAGGAGCAGCAGAACACGAGGACATGCACTGACACTAGAGGGAGGAAGGTACAGGTGGGAGACATTAGTCACAGGAAGAGGAGCAGCAGAACACGAGGACATGCACTGACACTAGGGGGAGGAAGGTACAGGTGGGAGACATTAGTCACAGGAAGAGGAGCAGCAGAAGATGAGGACATGCACTGACACTAGAGGGAGGAAGGTACAGGTAGGAGACATTAGTCACAGGAAGAGGAGCAGCAGAACACGAGGACATGCACTGACACTGGGGGAGGAAGGTACAGGTGGGAGACATTCTTCACAGGAAGAAGAGCAGCAGAACACGAGGACCTGCACTGACACTAGGGGGAGGAAGGTACAGGTGGGAGGCATTCGTCACAGGAAGAGGAGCAGCAGAACACGAGGACATGCACTGACACTGGGGGGAGGAAGGTACAGGTGGGAGACATTCGTCACAGGAAGAGGAGCAGCAGAACACGGGGACATGCACTGACACTGGGGGGAGGAAGGTACAGGTGGGAGACATTCCTCACAGGAAGAGGAGCAGCAGAACACGGGGACATGCACTGACACTGGGGGGAGGAAGGTATAGGTGGGAGACATTAGTTACAGGAAGAGGAGCAGCAGAACACGAGGACATGCACTGACACTGGGGGGGAGGAAGGTACAGGTGGGAGAGATTCTTCACAGGAAGAGGAGCAGCAGAACACGAGGACATGCACTGACACTAGGGGGAGGAAGGTACAGGTGGCAGACATTAGTCACAGGAAGAGGAGCAGCAGAAGATGAGGACATGCACTGACACTAGAGGGAGGAAGGTACAGGTAGGAGACATTAGTCACAGGAAGAGGAGCAGCAGAACACGAGGACATGCACTGACACTGGGGGGAGGAAGGTACAGGTGGGAGACATTCTTCACAGGAAGAAGAGCAGCAGAACACGAGGACCTGCACTGACACTAGGGGGAGGAAGGTACAGGTGGGAGGCATTCGTCACAGGAAGAGGAGCAGCAGAACACGAGGACATGCACTGACACTGGGGGGAGGAAGGTACAGGTGGGAGAAATTCGTCACAGGAAGAGGAGCAGCAGAACACGGGGACATGCACTGACACTGGGGGGAGGAAGGTACAGGTGGGAGACATTCCTCACAGGAAGAGGAGCAGCAGAACACGGGGACATGCACTGACACTGGGGGGAGGAAGGTACAGGTGGGAGACATTCTTCACAGGAAGAGGAGCAGCAGAACACGAGGACATGCACTGACACTAGAGGGAGGAAGGTACAGGTGGGAGACATTAGTCACAGGAAGAGGAGCAGCAGAACACGAGGACATGCACTGACACTAGGGGGAGGAAGGTACAGGTGAGAGACATTAGTCACAGGAAGAGGAGCAGCAGAAGATGAGGACATGCACTGACACTAGGGGGAGGAAGGTACAGGTAGGAGACATTAGTCACAGGAAGAGGAGCAGCAGAACACGAGGACATGCACTGACACTGGGGGGAGGAAGGTACAGGTGGGAGACATTCTTCACAGGAAGAAGAGCAGCAGAACACGAGGACCTGCACTGACACTAGGGGGAGGAAGGTACAGGTGGGAGGCATTCGTCACAGGAAGAGGAGCAGCAGAACACGAGGACATGCACTGACACTGGGGGGAGGAAGGTACAGGTGGGAGACATTCGTCACAGGAAGAGGAGCAGCAGAACACGGGGACATGCACTGACACTGGGGGGAGGAAGGTACAGGTGGGAGACATTCCTCACAGGAAGAGGAGCAGCAGAACACGGGGACATGCACTGACACTGGGGAGAGGAAGGTACAGGTGGGAGACATTAGTCACAGGAAGAGGAGCAGCAGAACACGAGGACATGCACTGACACTGGGGGGAGGAAGGTACAGGTGGGAGACATTACTCACAGGAAGAGGAGCAGCAGAACACGAGGACACGCACTGACACTAGGGAGAGGAAGGTACAGGTGGGAGACATTAGTCACAGGAAGAGGAGCAGCAGAACACGAGGACACGCACTGAAACTAGAGGGAGGAAGGTACAGGTGGGAGACATTCTCCACAGGAAGAGGAGCAGCAGAACACGAGGACACGCACTGACACTAGGGGGAGGAAGGTACAGGTGGGAGACATTCTTCACAGGAAGAGGAGCAACAGAACACGAGGACATACACTGACACTAGAGGGAGGAAGGTACAGGTGGGAGACATTAGTCACAGGAAGTGGAGCAGCAGAACACGAGGATAGGCACTGACACTAGAGGGAGGAAGGTACAGGTGGGAGACATTAGTTACAGGAAGAGGAGCAGCAGAACACGAGGACATGCACTGACACTAGAGGGAGGAAGGTACAGGTGGGAGACATTAGTCACAGGAAGAGGAGCAACAGAACACGAGGACATGCACTGACACTAGAGGGAGGAAGGTACAGGTGGGAGACATTAGTCACAGGAAGAGGAGCAGCAGAACACGAGGACACGCACTGAAACTAGAGGGAGGAAGGTACAGGTGGGAGACATTCTCCACAGGAAGAGGAGCAGCAGAACACGAGGACACGCACTGACACTAGGGGGAGGAAGGTACAGGTGGGAGACATTTTTCACAGGAAGAGGAGCAACAGAACACGAGGACATACACTGACACTAGAGGGAGGAAGGTACAGGTGGGAGACATTAGTCACAGGAAGTGGAGCAGCAGAACACGAGGATAGGCACTGACACTAGAGGGAGGAAGGTACAGGTGGGAGACATTAGTTACAGGAAGAGGAGCAGCAGAACACGAGGACATGCACTGACACTAGAGGGAGGAAGGTACAGGTGGGAGACATTAGTCACAGGAAGAGGAGCAACAGAACACGAGGACATGCACTGACACTAGAGGGAGGAAGGTACAGGTGGGAGACATTAGTCACAGGAAGAGGAGCAGCAGAACATGAGGACATGCACTGACACTGGGGGGAGGAAGGTACAGGTGGGAGACATTCTTCACAGGAAGAGGAGCAGCAGAACACGAGGACATGCACTGACACTAGGGGGAGGAAGGTACAGGTGGCAGACATTAGTCACAGGAAGAGGAGCAACAGAACACGAGGACATGCACTGACACTTGGGGGAGGAAGGTACAGGTAGGAGACATTCCTCACAGGAAGAGCAGCAGCAGAACACGAGGACATGCACTGACACTAGAGGGAGGAAGGTACAGGTGGGAGACATTAGTCACAGGAAGAGGAGCAGCAGAACACGAGGACATGCACTGACACTAGGGGGAGGAAGGTACAGGTGGGAGACATTAGTCACAGGAAAAGGAGCAACAGAACACGAGGACATGCACTGACACTAGAGGGAGGAAGGTACAGGTGGGAGACATTAGTCACAGGAAGAGGAGCAGCAGAACACGAGGACACGCACTGACACTAGGGAGAGGAAGGTACAGGTGGGAGACATTAGTCACAGGAAGAGGAGCAGCAGAACACGAGGACACGCACTGAAATAGAGGGAGGAAAGTACAGGTGGGAGACATTTGTCACAGGAAGAGGAGCAGCAGAACACGAGGACACGCACTGACACTGGGGGGAGGAAGGTACAGGTGGGAGACATACTCCACAGGAAGAGGAGCAGCAGAACACGAGGACACGCACTGACACTAGGGGGAGGAAGGTACAGGTGGGAGACATTCGTCACAGGAAGAGGAGCAGCAGAACACGAGGACATGCACTGACACTGGGGGGAGGAAGGTACAGGTGGGAGACATTCGTCACAGGAAGAGGAGCAGCAGAACACGAGGACATGCACTGACACTGGGGGGAGGAAGGTACAGGTGGGAGACATTCCTCACAGGAAGAGGAGCAGCAGAACACGAGGACATGCACTGACACTGGGGGCAGGAAGGTACAGGTGGGAGACATTAGTCACAGGAAGAGGAGCAACAGAACACGAGGACATGCACTGACACTAGAGGGAGGAAGGTACAGGTAGGAGACATTAGTCACAGGAAGAGGAGCAGCAGAACACGAGGACACGCATTGACACTAGGGAGAGGAAGGTACAGGTGGGAGACATTAGTCACAGGAAGAGGAGCAGCAGAACATGAGGACACGCACTGAAACTAGAGGGAGGAAGGTACAGGTGGGAGACATTTGTCACAGGAAGAGGAGCAGCAGAACACGAGGACACGCACTGACACTGGGGGGAGGAAGGTACAGGTGGGAGACATTAGTCACAGGAAGAGGAGCAGCAGAACACGAGGACATGCACTGGCAATAGAGGGAGGAAGGTACAGGTGGGAGACATTAGTCACAGGAAGAGGAGCAGCATAACACGAGGACATGCACTGGCACTAGAGGGAGGAAGGTACAGGTGGAAGACATTAGTCACAGGAAGAGGAGCAGCAGAACACGAGGACAGGCACTGACACTAGAGGGAGGAAGGTACAGGTGGGAGACATTAGTTACAGGAAGAGGAGCAGCAGAACACTGGGACATGCACTGACACTACAGGGAGGAAGGTACAGGTGGGAGACATTAGTCACAGGAAGAGGAGCAGCAGAACACTGGGACATGCACTGACACTAGAGGGAGGAAGGTACAGGTGGGAGACATTCTTCACAGGAAGAGTAGCAGCAGAACATGAGGACACGCACTGACACTAGGGGGAGGAAGGTACAGGTGGGAGACATTAGTCACAGGAAGAGGAGCAGCAGAACACGAGGACACGCACTGACACTAGAGGGAGGAAGGTTCAGGTGGGAGACATTCTTCACAGGAAGAGGAGCAGCAGAACACGAGGACATGCACTGACACTGGGGGGAGGAAGGTACAGGTGGGAGACATTCCTCACTGGAAGAGGAGCAGCAGAACATGAGGACATGCACTGACACTGGGGGCAGGAAGGTACAGGTGGGAGACATTAGTCACAGGAAGAGGAGCACAGAACACGAGGACATGCACTGACACTAGAGGGAGGAAGGTACAGGTAGGAGACATTAGTCACAGGAAGAGGAGCAGCAGAACACGAGGACATGCATTGACACTAGGGAGAGGAAGGTACAGGTGGGAGACATTAGTCACAGGAAGAGGAGCAGCAGAACATGAGGACACGCACTGAAACTAGAGGGAGGAAGGTACAGGTGGGAGACATTTGTCACAGGAAGAGGAGCAGCAGAACACGAGGACACGCACTGACACTGGGGGGAGGAAGGTACAGGTGGGAGACATACTCCACAGGAAGAGGAGCAGCAGAACACGAGGACACACACTGACACTAGGTGGAGGAAGGTACAGGTGGGAGACATTCTTCACAGGAAGAGGAGCAACAGAACACGAGGACATGCACTGACACTAGGGGGAGGAAGGTACAGGTGGGAGACATTAGTCACAGGAAGTGGAGCAGCAGAACACGAGGACAGGCACTGACACTAGAGGGAGGAAGGTACAGGTGGGAGACATTAGTTACAGGAAGAGGAGCAGCAGAACACTGGGACATGCACTGACACTACAGGGAGGAAGGTACAGGTGGGAGACATTAGTCACAGGAAGAGGAGCAGCAGAACACTGGGACATGCACTGACACTAGAGGGAGGAAGGTACAGGTGGAAGACATTCTTCACAGGAAGAGTAGCAGCAGAACATGAGGACACACACTGACACTAGGGGGAGGAAGGTACAGGTGGGAGACATTAGTCACAGGAAGAGGAGCAGCAGAACACGAGGACACGCACTGACACTAGAGGGAGGAAGGTTCAGGTGGGAGACATTCTTCACAGGAAGAGGAGCAGCAGAACACGAGGACATGCACTGACACTAGAGGGAGGAAGGTACAGGTGGGAGACATTCTTCACAGGAAGAGGAGCAACAGAACACGAGGACATGCACTGACACTAGAGGAAGGAAGGTACAGGTGGGAGACATTCTTCACAGAAAGAGGAGCAACAGAACACAAGGACATGCACTGACACCATACCCTCCAACATCTGAAGGACAGAAATCGGTACACATTCGGGAAGGGGGTGTGGCTACAGGGTAAAGTGGGCGTGCCCACGGGGTAAAGTGGCCGTGGTCGCACCCCCTTTCCGAATGTGTACTGTGCCTTTCTTTTTTTTTTTTTTTTTTTAAGAGGACCCCCACCAGTTGCCAGCCAGTCCCTGTTATATAGAACATAATAACAACCCGAGGATCCCTCTCCTGTCATACACAGGTGCTACATGTGGCCAGTGATCCCTCTGCTGTCATATACAGGTGCTGCAGGTTCTGCATGTTGCCAGGGATCCCTCTCCTTATATAATATAAAGACACTGTGTGGAGATTTATATTATTTAGTCTGCAGCCTAAGCGGGCTGCCACACTTACAGTCAGACTCCTCCGATGCCATGTCTGTCCCCCCAGTCACGCACAGGGGCTGGCCTGCCGGGGCATTCCGGAGTGACTGTGCGCGGTGCGTGACGTCATGAGACTCCCACCTGTACCTTCCTCCCCCAGGTACAGGTGGGAGACATTCTTCACAGGAAGAGGAGCAGCAGAACACGAGGACATGCACTGACACTAGAGGGAGGAAGGTACAGGTGGGAGACATTCTCCACAGGAAGAGGAGCAGCAGAACACGAGGACATGCACTGACACTAGAGGGAGGAAGGTACAGGTGGGAGACATTAGTCACAGGAAGAGGAGCAGCAGAACACGAGGACATGCACTGACACTAGAGGGAGGAAGGTACAGGTGGGAGACATTAGTCACAGGAAGAGGAGCAGCAGAACACGAGGACATGCACTGACACTAGGGGGAGAAAGGTACAGGTGGGAGACATTCTTCACAGGAAGAGGAGCAGCAGAACACGAGGACATGCACTGACACTAGAGGGAGGAAGGTACAGGTGGGAGACATTAGTCACAGGAGGAGGAGCAGCAGAACACGAGGACATGCACTGACACTAGAGGTAGGAAGGTACAGATGGGAGACATTCTTCACAGGAAGAGGAGCAGCAGAACACGAGGACATGCACTGACACTAGGGGAGAGAGGTACAGGTGGGAGACATTAGTCACAGGAAGAGGAGCAACAGAACACGAGGACATGCACTGACACTAGAGGGAGGAAGGTACAGGTGGGAGACATTAGTCACAGGAAGAGGAGCAACAGAACACGAGGACACGCACTGACACTAGGGGGAGGAAGGTACAGGTGGGAGACATTAGTCACAGGAAGAGGAGCAGCAGAACACGAGGACATGCACTGGCACTAGAGGGAGGAAGGTACAGGTGGGAGACATTAGTCACAGGAAGAGGAGCAGCATAACACGAGGACATGCACTGGCACTAGAGGGAGGAAGGTACAGGTGGGAGACATTAGTCACAGGAAGAGGAGCAGCAGAACACGAGGACATGCACTGACACTAGGGGGAGGAAGGTACAGGTGGGAGACATTAGTCACAGGAAGAGGAGCAGCAGAACACGAGGACATGCACTGACACTAGAGGGAGGAAGGTTCAGGGGAAATGTGAGGAAGAATTACTTCACAGAAAGAGTAGTAGATAAGTGGAATATCCTCCCATAAGAGGTGGTAGAGACATATACAGTAGTACAATGTAAACATTCTTGGGATAAGCATATTGATATCCGTACACAAAAATAAGGATCAAATATGGTTTGAGGTAACATGTTAAAAAAGGGGCAGACTAGATGGGCCAAGTGGTTCTTATCTGCCGTCACATTCTGGGTGACATTTATGGGATGAGAGTTTTTCGCACGTCAGTTTTTCGCCCATTATCGCACTTTTTTAAATCACATTTTTGCCTTGGATTCGCATATTTAATGAGGTGCGTGTTCCGGCAAGAAAAGTGCGATTGAGTGCGATAATGGGCGAATTTTCGGCATGAAAATGTGTGATTTTTAGGCATGAAAGTGCGAATTTGAGCTTATGTGCGATTTTGGGTTTGTGTAAAAAAAAAAAAAAAAATTGCATGGGGTCCCCCCTCCTGAGCATAACCAGCCCCGGGCTCATTGAGCCGGACCTGGTTCCAAAAATACGGGGGACAAAAAGCGTAGGGGTTCCCCGTATTTCTGAAACCAGCCCCCGACTCTTGGACCGGTCCTGGTTCCAAAAATACGGGGGACAAAAAATCTGGGGCTCCCCCGTATTTTGAAACCAGCACCGGGCTCCAACAGCCTGCAGTGTCATGCCACAGCCGGGGGACCTTATGTAAAAAGTACCATGAGCACCGTGGCTGGTCAGCCTTGGACGGTGTACCTGGAGGAGTGGGGACCCCCCCAATAAAGGCCCCCCCCCAGGCTTCACCCGTCCAGGGCTGAAGCCCGGGGCAGTCACCGGCGTCCCTGGCCTGTGGACGCCGGCCTGATGGGGTTAAATCTTTCTAGATTAGATTAGATTAGATACAACTTTATTGTCATTATCCTAATTTAGGACAACAAAATTCAATTTAGCATCTATCCGTATACAGCCATATTATAAAAAACCAGAAGTCCATACAATTTACAATTTATACAATGAATACTAAAAACCCAATAACCCCCCACCCAAGCTACATTCCCTATTTAATTTAACAATGGCCCTTGGGAAAAAGCTATTCTTCATCCTAGACGTCCTATTCCGTAGGCACCTACAGGGGCGGATCCAGGATAAAATGACAGGGGGGGCACCATGATAAAAAAGGGTTTGGGTGGGGGAGGGCCGGTGTTAGTGGTGCCAGTGTACATGCTAAGAGAGTGTCAGGAGAGGGTGGGAATGGAATTAAAAATAGGCCCTGGCATTTAAAGTACGCAGGCCCACCATGGCGACAAAAGTGAAGGATGTAGTTGTGCGCGCACCAAAGGCGTGCTCCGGAAAAGGGGGTGAAGAAACGGATTGGGAAAAAATTCACATAATGCCACACGGATTGAGCCAAAATTTCCATAATGCCACACGGATTAAGCCAAAATTCACAATACACTTCATAAACAGGGACATTGTCCACCAAAGGCGCGCATTAAACATTTACACCATAATGTCCATTACACGTTAAGTTACACGTCATATTATGTGCCAAACACCATAATGCCTATTAAAAATTATGCTACATAAGTGGTGCTTCTCTACATGCTCATTGACAAGGGTTCTATGCTCATTGCCAGAGGTTCCATGCTTGTAGCCATGTGGGATTACATGCTCATTGCCAAGGGGGAATACATGCTCGTGGTAAATGGGGGACAGCCGCCACCAGGCAGAAGTGATAGCCACTGACAGTGCCAGAGCCTGGCTGTATTCAGAGCACTGCAGGTCCCGGCTATTTGAAATAATACCCCTTTCACACCAGAAAATGTATTCCCAGGTTGGCCCCTTTTACACCAGCCTAGTCCCTGCATTTTCTGGTGTGAGGGGTAGAGAAAACCACCCCTCCCCCCTTTAACCAGTTATCTCATTTAACCGGCTATATCTTCGGAACCAACTGACCCATTTACATGAGACAAGTATCATATTGAAGAACTTTTGAGTGGGCTTTGAATGATTTTGGTCCAGTAAACTGGAACGTTTGGTTCCAGAGTAATCTGCCCTCAAAGAACATGAACAGCCATGAAATTACATTTCAAAAATAAAAAAATCGGTTTACACGCAATATCTCTGGAACCGATTGACCGATTTGGACCAGCCTGGTATCATATTGAAGGCTCAGCGATTTGGAATTGAATGAAATCAACAATAAGCTTCTGTGATGCCAGGGCGGGAACTAGCAGCCGTCGGAACCGGGTGGGGGTCGGAATTGACGGGTCCCATATTATCCTATGGGGAAAAAACGTTACAGGTTTGCCAGGCGATATCTCCGGTTCCCGGGGGGCTAGAGACACAGGGCTGGGCTCATTGGAAAGCCCTGGTCCTCAGCTCCAAAATAAATGACAGGGGGCACGTGCCCGGGTGCCCCCCCCTGAATCCGCCACTGGGCACCTAAACCGCCTACCTGACGGAAGTAGTACAAATAATCCATTTGCTGGATGAGTTAAAATGTCTTGAGTCTTTTAAAATGTTGTGTGCTCTACGTAAGCAGCGTTTATTCTGAATCTCCTCAGCAGACGGGAGTGTAGTGCTCATTATACGTTGGGCTGATTTAATCACATGTTTCTTTTCTGCAGTGGTACAATTTCCATACCAAACAGAAATGCAGCTGGTCAATATGCTCTCAACTGCACATCGGTAGAAATTTAACAATATACGATGTGACAGTTGATGTTTTTTCAACATTCTAAGGAAAAAAAGGCGTTGATGATCCTTTTTCACCAAGCACTTAATATTAGTTGACCAGGTTAGGTCCTCAGAGATCTGAGTTCCTAAGAATTTGAAACTGAAAACACGTTCCACCCATGCTCCATTATTTGTATTGGCATGATTGGGGTAGATTTTTTTTTTACGAAAATCTACCACAATCTCTTTGGTCTTACTAGCATTGAGGAAGAGATTATTTACTCCGCAACAATCCACCAGATGCTGAATTTCATTCCTATATGCTATTTCATTATTATTGTCAATTAGCCCAATCAATGTCGTATCGTCTGCAAATTTAATGATGGTGTTAGAATTGTAGACCGACATGCAGTCAGATGTAAAAATAGAATAGAGAAACAGGCTCAGTACAGGGGCGTAGCTATAGCACCGCAGCCCCCGCGGTCGCGGGGGGGCGCTGTGCATATGGGGGCGCCGGGGGGCTGCGGTGCTATAGTGATCCCCCCGCCCCCCATCCCCCGCAGGCTTACCTGTCCAGTGTCCGCGCGTCCCGGCTCCCCTCCTGGCTTCAATCAATGCTATGGAGACGGACCACGATAAAATGGCCGCCCCATAAAGCAGACTGTTCTCGGAAACTGTCTGCGGTATGGGGGCGGCCATTTTATCGTGGTCCGTCTGCATAGAATTAATTGAAGCCAGGAGGGGAGCCGGGACGCGCGGCGGACAGGTAAGCCTGCGGCAATGGGGGGAGGGGACATGGGGGGCACGGGCAGCCGGAGGGGGGGCACGGGCAGCCGGAGGGGGGGCGCCCCCCCAATAACGGCGGGGGGGCGCCCAAAACAAAGCTACGCCACTGGCTCAGTACACAGCCTTGCGGCACTCAAGTGTTCAGACTAATCGATTCAGAGCTCACTGTACCTATCCTAACTACTTGAGGCCTATCGCTTAGAAAATCCCCTATCCAGTTACATAATGGACCGTTAATCCCTAGATTCACCAGTTTTGAAACTAGTCTAGTAGGTAATACCGTATTAAACGCCAAACTGAAGTCGACAAACAACAGTCGGGCGTAGGTATTGTTGTTCTCCAGATGTGAAAGCACAGTATGAATTAACAGAGAAACTGCGTCATCAATACTTCTATTGCTGCGATATGCAAAGTGGAATGTATCTAAAGACGGGGGGAGACCAGCCTTTAGATGAACTAACACCAACCACTCAAAGCACTTCATGACTATCGGTGTAAGAGCCACTGGGCGGTAATCATTCGAACTCATCGGCCTGGGATTTTTTGGCACCGGGATGATAGCAGTACTTTTAAAGCAAGCAGGAACAACTGATGCGGACAAAGACATATTAAAAATGTCTGTAAAGACCCCCGTCAGCTGCTCAGCACAAGCTCTCAGCACTCGTCCTGGTATGCCATCAGGTCCCGCCGACTTGTTCGCATTGATTTGACCGAGACCAGCGAGAACCTCTGCAGATGTTAATACAAGAGATTGACCAGAAGGAGGCATTCTAGTTACCCTTTCACTATTGTCTCTATCGAACCGGGCGTAGAATTGGTTCAACTCATTTAGTGAGGAGACATCTAGATGAAGGGATGAACTAGCTTTGTCAGCTTTGTAATTACTAATACCCCGGATGCCCTGCCATAAACGGCGGGTATCAGCTTTTTCCAGGTTATCCTCCAGCTTTAATTTATAACAATGTTTAGCCCGAATGATGCCTTTCTTCAAGTTTGCCCTAGCTATGCCATAAGCTTCAGCATCCTCTCTCCTAAAGGCAACATTCCGTGCCCGTAACAGAAGCCGAACCTCCCTATTCATCCACGGCTTCTCGTTCGGGTATACCGAGATCTTTTTCCAGGTAGTAACACTATCTGTGGTAACGCCTATATAATCAAGCACAGAGGAAGCATACAGGTTTAAATTAGTAATTACATCAGACCCCCAAGGTTCGTATGGTCTAAATGAACCCCAGTTAGTAAGTCCAAACTTCTCCTGCAATAATGCATCAGCTCCCGCAGGCCAAACTTTGATGTTCTTAACGGTAGGTTCCGTCTTTTGCCGTAGTGAAATATACTTCGGGGAGAGAAATAAAGATACATGGTCCGAATGCCCCAAATGTCCGTCTACCAGCGCCTGATTCTCCATCATCTGTGACTCCTGTACAGCAGCACTTGCTCATCACACAGGCACTTACAGTGTCTCATCTCTGTCGTCACTTAGAGATGTCACATGGGGGTTACACAGCGAGGTCACATGGGGGTTACACAGCGAGGTCACACGGGGGTTACACATATGTCACATGGGATTATACAGAGATGTCATGTGGGGGGTTACACAGAGCTGTCACATGGGGCTTACACATGTCACATGGGATTATACAGATATGTCACACGGGGGTTACACAGCGGTGTCACACGGGGGTTACACAGCGATGTCGCACGGGGGTTACACAGTGATGTCACACGGGGGTTACACATGGGGGTTACACAGCGAGGTCGCATGGGGGTTACACAGCGAGGTCGCACGGGGGTTACACAGCGGTGTCGCACGGGGGTTATACAGCGAGGTCACACGGGGGTTACAAAGCGATGTCGCACGGGGGTTACACAGCGATGTCGCACGGGGGTTACACAAATGTCACTTCCAGACCTATTATGTGCGTTCTCTAATCCGGATTCCATCTTTCAGGTCATACTGACTCCACCACATCACTGGGAGCTACAACCAGCAGCATTGGACCAGTGTCAGGTATATGTTTCCATCTACCAGCGCCTGATTCTCCATCATCTGTGACTCCTGTACAGCAGCACTTGCTCATCACACAGGCACTTCCAGTGTCTCATCTCTGTCGTCACTTAGAGATGTCACACGGGGGTTACAGAGCGATGTCACACGGTGGTTACACAGAGATGTCACACGGGGTTTACACAGCGGTGTCACACGGGGTTTACACAGCGGTGTCACACGGGGGTTATAGAGCGATGTCACACGGGGGTTACACAAATGTCACTTCCAGACCTATTATGTGCGTTCTCTAATCCGGATTCCATCTTTCAGGTCATACTGACTCCACCACATCACTGGGAGCTACAACCAGCAGCATTGGACCAGTGTCAGGTATATGTTTCCATCTACCAGCTCCTGATTCTCCATCATCTGTGACTCCTGTACAGCAGCACTTGCTTATCACACAGGCACTTCCAGAGTCTCATCTCTGTCGTCACTTAGAGATGTCACATGGGGGTTACACAGCGAGATCACATGGGGGTTACACAGCGAGGTCACACGGGGGTTACACAGCGATGTCACACGGGGGTTAAACAGCGATGTCGCACGGGGGTTACACAGCGATGTCACATGGGGGTTACACAGCGATGTCGCACGGGGGTTACACAGAGATGTCGCACGGGGGTTACACAGAGATGTCGCACGGGCATTTCCAGTATCTCATCTCTGTCGTCACTTAGAGATGTCACACGGGGGTTACACAGCAATGTCACACGGGGGTTACACAGCGGTGTCACACGGGGGTTACACAGCGGTGTCACACGGGGGTTACACAGCGGTGTCACACGGGGGTTACACAGCGGTGTCACACGGGGGTTACACAATTGTCACTTCCAGACCTATTATGTGCATTCTCTAATCCGGATTCCATCTTTCAGGTCATACTGACTCCACCACATCAGAGGGAGCTACAACCAGCAGCATTGGACCAGTGTCAGGTATATGTTTCCATCTACCAGCGCCTGATTCTCCATCATCTGTGACTCCTGTACAGCAGCATTTGCTCATCACACAGGCACTTCCAGTGTCTCATCTCTGTCGTCACTTAGAGATGTCACATGGGGGTTACACAGCGATGTCACATGGGGGTTACACAGCGATGTCGCACGGGGGTTACACAGCGATGTCTCACGGAGGTTACACAGCGATGTTGCACGGGGGTTACACATGGGGGTTACACAGCGATATCGCACGGGGGTTACACATGGGGGTTACACAGCGATGTCACACGGGGGTTACACAGCGATGTCACATGGGGGTTAAACAGCGATGTTGCACGGGGGTTACACAGCGATGTTGCATGGGGGTTACATATGTCACACACAGAGGGGTTACACAGCGATGTCACACGGGGGTTACACAGCGATGTCGCACGGGGGTTACACAGCGATGTCGCACGGGGGTTACACAGCGATGTCGCACGGGGGTTACACAGCGATGTCGCACGGGGGTTACACAGCGATGTCGCACGGGGGGTTACACAGAGATGTCACACGGGAAATACACAGCGGTGTCACACGGTGGTTACACAGCGTTTTCACACGGGGGTTACACAAATGTCACTTCCAGACCTATTATGTGCGTTCTCTAATCCGGATTCCATCTTTCAGGTCATACTGACTCCACCACATCACTGGGAGCTACAACCAGCAGCATTGGACCAGTGTCAGGTATATGTTTCCATCTACCAGCGCCTGATTCTCCATCATCTGTGACTCCTGTACAGCAGCATTTGCTCATCACACAGGCACTTCCAGTGTCTCATCTCTGTCGTCACTTAGAGATGTCACATGGGGGTTACACAGCGATGTCACATGGGGGTTACACAGCGATGTCGCACGGGGGTTACACAGCGATGTCTCACGGAGGTTACACAGCGATGTTGCACGGGGGTTACACATGGGGGTTACACAGCGATATCGCACGGGGGTTACACATGGGGGTTACACAGCGATGTCACACGGGGGTTACACAGCGATGTCACACGGGGGTTAAACAGCGATGTTGCACGGGGGTTACACAGCGATGTTGCATGGGGGTTACACATGTCACACACAGAGGGGTTACACAGCGATGTCACACGGGGGTTACACAGCGATGTCGCACGGGGGTTACACAGCGATGTCGCACGGGGGTTACACAGCGATGTCGCACGGGGGTTACACAGCGATGTCGCACGGGGGTTACACAGCGATGTCGCACGGGGGTTACACAGCGATGTCGCACGGGCGTTACACAGCGATGTCGCACGGGCGTTACACAGCGATGTTGCACGGGCGTTACACAGCGATGTCACGCACGGGCGTTACACAGCGATGTCACGCACGGGCGTTACACAGCGATGTCTCACGGGGGTTACACAGCGATGTTGCACGGGGGTTACACATGGGGGTTACACAGCGATATCGCACGGGGGTTACACATGGGGGTTACACAGCGATGTCACACGGGGGTTACACAGCGATGTCACAAGGGGGTTAAACAGCGATGTTGCATGGGGGTTACACAGCGATGTTGCACGGGGGTTACACATGTCACACACAGAGGGGTTACACAGCGATGTCACACGGGGGTTACACAGCGATGTCGCACGGGGGTTACACAGCGATGTCGCACGGGGGTTACACAGCGATGTCGCACGGGGGTTACACAGCGATGTCGCACGGGCGTTACACAGTGATGTCGCACGGGCGTTACACAGCGATGTTGCACGGGCGTTACACAGCGATGTCTCGCACGGGCGTTACACAGCGATGTCACACATGGGGGTTACACAGCGATGTCGCACGGGGGTTACACAGCGATGTCGCACGGGGCTTACACAGAGATGTCACATGGGATTATACAGAGATGTCACATGGGATTATACAGAGATGTCACACGGCACTTACACAGCGGTGTCGCACGGGGGTTACAAAGCGATGTCGCACGGGGGTTACACAGAGATGTCACATGGGATTATACAGAGATGTCACATGGGATTATACAGAGATGTCGCACGGGGGTTACACATCGGTGTCGCACGGGGGTTACACAGCGATGTCGCACGGGGGTTACACAGCGATGTCGCACATGGGGGTTACACAGCGATGTCGCACATGGGGGTTACACAGCGATGTCGCACATGGGGGTTACACAGCGATGTCGCACATGGGGGTTACACAGCGATGTCGCACATGGGGGTTACACAGCGATGTCGCACATGGGGGTTACACAGCGATGTCGCACATGGGGGTTACACAGCGATGTCGCACATGGGGGTTACACAGCGATGTCGCACATGGGGGTTACACAGCGATGTCGCACATGGGGGTTACACATGGGGGTTACACAGCGAGGTCACATGGGGGTTACATAGCGAGGTCGCACGGGGGTTACACAGCGATGTCACACGGGGCTTACACATGTCACAAGGGATTACACAGCGGTGTCACACGGGGGTTACACAGCGGTGTCACACGGGGGTTACACAGCGGTGTCACACGGGGGTTACACAGCGGTGTCACACGGGGGGTTACACAGCGGTGTCACACGGGGGTTACACAGCGGTGTCACACGGGGGTTACACAGCGGTGTCACACGGGGGTTACACAGCGGTGTCACACGGCAGTTACACAGCGGTGTCGCACGGGGGTTACACAGCGGTGTCGCACGGGGGTTACAAAGCGATGTCGCACGGGGGTTACACAGAGATGTCACATGGGATTATACAGAGATGTCACATGGGATTATACAGAGATGTCGCACGGGGGTTACACAGCGGTGTCGCACGGGGGTTACACAGCGATGTCGCACGGGGGTTACACAGCGATGTCGCACATGGGGGTTACACAGCGATGTCGCACATGGGGGTTACACAGCGATGTCGCACATGGGGGTTACACAGCGATGTCGCACATGGGGGTTACACAGCGATGTCGCACATGGGGGTTACACAGCGATGTCGCACATGGGGGTTACACAGCGATGTCGCACATGGGGGTTACACAGCAATGTCGCACATGGGGGTTACACAGCGATGTCGCACATGGGGGTTACACAGCAATGTCGCACACGGGGCTTACACATATGTCACATGGGATTACACAGCGGTGTCACACGGGGGTTACACAGCGGTGTCACACGGGGGTTACACAGCGGTGTCACACGGGGGTTACACAGCGGTGTCACACGGGGGTTACACAGCGGTGTCACACGGGGGGTTACACAGCGGTGTCACACGGGGGTTACACAGCGGTGTCACACGGGGGTTACACAGCGGTGTCACACGGGGGTTACACAGCGGTGTCACACGGGGGTTACACGGAGGTGTCGCACGGGGGTTACACAGCGATGTCGCACGGGGGTTACACAGCGATGTCACACGGGGGTTACACAGCGATGTCGCACGGGGGTTACACAGCGATGTCGCACGGGGGTTACACAGCGATGTCGCACGGGGGTTACACAGCGATGTTGCATGGGGGTTACACATGTCACACACAGAGGGGTTACACAGCGATGTCACACGGGGGTTACACAGCGATGTCGCACGGGGGTTACACAGCGATGTCGCACGGGGGTTACACAGCGATGTCGCACGGGGGTTACACAGCGATGTCGCACGGGGGTTACACAGCGATGTCGCACGGGGGTTACACAGCGATGTCGCACAGGCGTTACACAGCGATGTCGCACGGGCGTTACACAGCGATGTTGCACGGGCGTTACACAGCGATGTCACGCACGGGCGTTACACAGCGTTGTCACGCACGGGCGTTACACAGCGGGGTTACACAGTGTCACACGGGGGTTACACAGCGGTGTCACACGGGGGTTACACAGCGATGTCACACGGGGCTTACACATGTCACAAGGGATTACACAGCGGTGTCACACGGGGGTTACACAGCGGTGTCACACGGGGGTTACACAGCGGTGTCACACGGGGGTTACACAGCGGTGTCACACGGGGGTTACACAGCGGTGTCACACGGGGGTTAAACAGCGGTGTCACACGGGGGTTACACAGCGGTGTCACACGGGGGTTACACAGCGGTGTCACACGGGGGTTACACAGCGGTGTCACACGGCTGTTACACAGCGGTGTCGCACGGGGGTTACACAGCGGTGTCGCACGGGGGTTACAAAGCGATGTCGCACGGGGGTTACACAGAGATGTCACATGGGATTATACAGAGATGTCACATGGGATTATACAGAGATGTCGCACGGGGGTTACACAGCGGTGTCGCACGGGGGTTACACAGCGATGTCGCACGGGGGTTACACAGCGATGTCGCACATGGGGGTTACACAGCGATGTCGCACATGGGGGTTACACAGCGATGTCGCACATGGGGGTTACACAGCGATGTCGCACATGGGGGTTACACAGCGATGTCGCACATGGGGGTTACACAGCGATGTCGCACATGGGGGTTACACAGCGATGTCGCACATGGGGGTTACACAGCGATGTCGCACATGGGGGTTACACAGCGATGTCGCACATGGGGGTTACACATGGGGGTTACACAGCGAGGTCACAAGGGGGTTACATAGCGAGGTCGCACGGGGGTTACACAGCGATGTCACACGGGGCTTACACATATGTCACATGGGATTACACAGCGGTGTCACACGGGGGTTACACAGCGGTGTCACACGGGGGTTACACAGCGGTGTCACACGGGGGTTACACAGCGGTGTCACACGGGGGTTACACAGCGGTGTCACACGGGGGTTACACAGCGGTGTCACACGGGGGGTTACACAGCGGTGTCACACGGGGGTTACACAGCGGTGTCACACGGGGGTTACACAGCGGTGTCACACGGGGGTTACACAGCGGTGTCACACGGGGGTTACACGGAGGTGTCGCACGGGGGTTACACAGCGATGTCACACGGGGGTTACACAGCGATGTCACACGGGGGTTACACAGCGATGTCGCACGGGGGTTACACAGCGATGTCGCACGGGGGTTACACAGCGATGTTGCATGGGGGTTACACATGTCACACACAGAGGGGTTACACAGCGATGTCACACGGGGGTTACACAGCGATGTCGCACGGGGGTTACACAGCGATGTCGCACGGGGGTTACACAGCGATGTCGCACGGGCGTTACACAGCGATGTCGCACAGGCGTTACACAGCGATGTTGCACGGGCGTTACACAGCGATGTCACGCACGGGCGTTACACAGCGATGTCACGCACGGGCGTTACACAGCGGGGTTACACAGTGTCACACGGGGGTTACACAGCGGTGTCACACGGGGGTTACACAGCGGTGTCACACGGGGGTTACACGGAGGTGTCGCAAGGGGGTTACACAGCGATGTCGCACGGGGGTTACACAGCGATGTCACACGGGGGTTACACAGCGATGTCACACGGGGGTTAAACAGCGATGTTGCACGGGGGTTACACAGCGATGTTGCACCGGCGTTACACAGCGATGTCACGCACGGGCGTTACACAGCGATGTCACGCACGGGCGACACACAGCGGGGTTACACAGCGGTGTCACACGGGGGTTACACAGCGGTGTCACACGGGGGTTACACAGCGGTGTCACACGGGGGTTACACGGAGGTGTCGCACGGGGGTTACACAGCGATGTCGCACGGGGGTTACACAGCGATGTCACACGGGGGTTACACAGCGATGTCACACGGGGGTTAAACAGCGATGTTGCACGGGGGTTACACAGCGATGTTGCATGGGGGTTACACATGTCACACACAGAGGGGTTACACAGCGATGTCACACGGGGGTTACACAGCGATGTCGCACGGGGGTTACACAGTGATGTCGCACGGGGGTTACACAGCGATGTCGCACGGGGGTTACACAGCGATGTCGCACGGGGGTTACACAGCGATGTCTCACGGGGGTTACACAGCGATGTTGCACGGGGGTTACACATGGGGGTTACACAGCGATATCGCACGGGGGTTACACATGGGGGTTACACAGCGATGTCACACGGGGGTTACACAGCGATGTCACACGGGGGTTAAACAGCGATGTTGCACGGGGGTTACACAGCGATGTCGCACGGGGGTTACACAGCGATGTCGCACGGGGGTTACACAGCGATGTCGCACGGGGGTTACACAGCGATGTCGCACGGGGGTTACACAGCGATGTCGCACGGGCGTTACACAGCGATGTCGCACGGGCGTTACACAGCGATGTTGCACGGGGGTTACACGGGGGTTACACAGCGGTGTCACACGGGGGGTTACACAGCGGTGTCACACGGGGGTTACACAGCGGTGTCACACGGGGGTTACACAGCGGTGTCACACGGGGGTTACACAGCGGTGTCACACGGGGGTTACACGGAGGTGTCGCACGGGGGTTACACAGCGATGTCGCACGGGGGTTACACAGCGATGTCACACGGGGGTTACACAGCGATGTCGCACGGGGGTTACACAGCGATGTCGCACGGGCGTTACACAGCGATGTTGCACGGGCGTTACACAGCGATGTTGCACGGGCGTTACACAGCGATGTCACGCACGGGCGTTACACAGCGATGTCACACACGGGCGTTACACAGCGGGGTTACACGGGGGTTACACGGAGGTGTCGCACGGGGGTTACACAGCGATGTCACACGGGGGTTACACAGCGATGTCGCACGGGGGTTACACAGCGATGTCGCACGGGCGTTACACAGCGATGTTGCACGGGCGTTACACAGCGATGTTGCACGGGCGTTACACAGCGATGTTGCACGGGCGTTACACAGCGATGTCACGCACGGGCGTTACACAGCGATGTCACACACGGGCGTTACACAGCGGGGTTACACGGGGGTTACACGGAGGTGTCGCACGGGGGTTACACAGCGGTGTCACACGGGGGTTACACGGAGGTGTCGCACGGGGGTTACACAGCGATGTCACACGGGGGTTACACAGCGATGTCACACGGGGGTTAAACAGCGATGTTGCACGGGGGTTACACAGCGATGTTGCATGGGGGTTACACATGTCACACACAGAGGGGTTACACAGCGATGTCACACGGGGGTTACACAGCGATGTCGCACGGGGGTTACACAGCGATGTCGCACGGGGGTTACACAGCGATGTCGCACGGGGGTTACACAGCGATGTCGCACGGGGGTTACACAGCGATGTCTCACGGGGGTTACACAGCGATGTTGCACGGGGGTTACACATGGGGGTTACACAGCGATATCGCACGGGGGTTACACATGGGGGTTACACAGCGATGTCACACGGGGGTTACACAGCGATGTCACACGGGGGTTAAACAGCGATGTTGCACGGGGGTTACACAGCGATGTCGCACGGGGGTTACACAGCGGGGTTACACAGTGTCACACGGGGGTTACACAGCGGTGTCACACGGGGGTTACACAGCGGTGTCACACGGGGGTTACACGGAGGTGTCGCACGGGGGTTACACAGCGATGTCGCACGGGGGTTACACAGCGATGTCACACGGGGGTTACACAGCGATGTCACACGGGGGTTAAACAGCGATGTTGCACGGGGGTTACACAGCGATGTTGCACGGGCGTTACACAGCGATGTCACGCACGGGCGTTACCAGCGATGTCACGCACGGGCGTTACACAGCGGGGTTACACAGCGGTGTCACACGGGGGTTACACAGCGGTGTCACACGGGGGTTACACAGCGGTGTCACACGGGGGTTACACGGAGGTGTCGCACGGGGGTTACACAGCGATGTCGCACGGGGGTTACACAGCGATGTCACACGGGGGTTACACAGCGATGTCACACGGGGGTTAAACAGCGATGTTGCATGGGGGTTACACAGCGATGTTGCATGGGGGTTACACATGTCACACACAGAGGGGTTACACAGCGATGTCACACGGGGGTTACACAGCGATGTCGCACGGGGGTTACACAGCGATGTCGCACGGGGGTTACACAGCGATGTCGCACGGGGGTTACACAGCGATGTCGCACGGGGGTTACACAGCGATGTCGCACGGGGGTTACACAGCGATGTCTCACGGGGGTTACACAGCGATGTTGCACGGGGGTTACACATGGGGGTTACACAGCGATATCGCACGGGGGTTACACATGGGGGTTACACAGCGATGTCACACGGGGGTTACACAGCGATGTCACACGGGGGTTAAACAGCGATGTTGCATGGGGGTTACACAGCGATGTTGCACGGGGGTTACACATGTCACACACAGAGGGGTTACACAGCGATGTCACACGGGGGTTACACAGCGATGTCGCACGGGGGTTACACAGCGATGTCGCACGGGGGTTACACAGCGATGTCGCACGGGGGTTACACAGCGATGTCGCACGGGGGTTACACAGCGATGTCGCACGGGGGTTACACAGCGATGTCGCACGGGCGTTACACAGCGATGTCGCACGGGCATTACACAGCGATGTTGCACGGGCGTTACACAGCGATGTCTCGCACGGGCGTTACACAGCGATGTCACACATGGGGGTTACACAGCGATGTCGCACGGGGATTACACAGCGATGTCGCACGGGGCTTACACAGAGATGTCACATGGGATTATACAGAGATGTCACATGGGATTATACAGAGATGTCACACGGCAGTTACACAGCGGTGTCGCACGGGGGTTACACAGCGGTGTCGCACGGGGGTTACAAAGCGATGTCGCACGGGGGTTACACAGAGATGTCACATGGGATTATACAGAGATGTCACATGGGATTATACAGAGATGTCGCACGGGGGTTACACAGCGGTGTCGCACGGGGGTTACACAGCGATGTCGCACATGGGGGTTACACAGCGATGTCGCACATGGGGGTTACACAGCGATGTCGCACATGGGGGTTACACAGCGATGTCGCACATGGGGGTTACACAGCGATGTCGCACATGGGGGTTACACAGCGATGTCGCACATGGGGGTTACACAGCGATGTCGCACATGGGGGTTACACAGCGATGTCGCACATGGGGGTTACACAGCGATGTCGCACATGGGGGTTACACATGGGGGTTACACAGCGAGGTCACATGGGGGTTACATAGCGAGGTCGCACGGGGGTTACACAGCGATGTCACACGGGGCTTACACATATGTCACATGGGATTACACAGCGGTGTCACACGGGGGTTACACAGCGGTGTCACACGGGGGTTACACAGCGGTGTCACACGGGGGTTACACAGCGGTGTCACACGGGGGTTACACAGCGGTGTCACACGGGGGTTACACAGCGGTGTCACACGGGGGGTTACACAGCGGTGTCACACGGGGGTTACACAGCGGTGTCACACGGGGGTTACACAGCGGTGTCACACGGGGGTTACACAGCGGTGTCACACGGGGGTTACACAGCGGTGTCACACGGGCACTTCCAGTGTCTCATCTCTGTCGTCACTTAGAGATGTCACACGGGGGTTACAGAGCGAGGTCACACGGTGCTTACACAGAGGTGTCGCACGGAGGTTACACAGCTATGTCACACAGGCACTTCCAGTGTCTCATCTCTGTCGTCACTTAGAGATGTCACACGGGGGTTACAGAGCGATGTCACACGGGGTTACACAGCGAGGTCACACGGGGGTTACTCAGTGATGTCACACGGGGTTATTCAGTGATGTCACACGGGGGTTACTCAGTGATGTCACACGGGGGTTACACAAATGTCACTTCCAGACCTATTATGTGCGTTCTCTAATCCGGATTCCATCTTTCAGGTCATACTGACTCCACCACATCACTGGGAGCTACAACCAGCAGCATTGGACCAGTGTCAGGTATATGTTTCCATCTACCAGCTCCTGATTCTCCATCATCTGTGACTCATATACAGCAGCACTTGCTCATCACACAGGCACTTCCAGTGTCTCATCTCTGTCGTCACTTAGAGATGTCACATGGGGGTTACACAGCGATATCAAATGTGGGTGTCACACGGGGGTTACACAGCGATGTCGCACGGGGGTTACACAGAGCTGTCACACGGGGGTTACAGAGCGATGTCACACGGGGTTACACAGCGAGGTCACACGGGGGTTACTCAGTGATGTCACACGGGGTTATTCAGTGATGTCACACGGGGGTTACTCAGTGATGTCACACGGGGGTTACACAAATGTCACTTCCAGACCTATTATGTGCGTTCTCTAATCCGGATTCCATCTTTCAGGTCATACTGACTCCACCACATCACTGGGAGCTACAACCAGCAGCATTGGACCAGTGTCAGGTATATGTTTCCATCTACCAGCGCCTGATTCTCCATCATCTGTGACTCCTGTACAGCAGCACTTGCTCATCACACAGGCACTTCCAGTGTCTCATCTCTGTCGTCACTTAGAGATGTCACATGGGGGTTACACAGCGAGGTCACAAGGGGGTTACTCAGTGATGTCACACGGGGGTTACTCAGTGATGTCACACGAGGGTTACTCAGTGATGTCACACGGGGGTTACTCAGTGATGTCACACGGGGGTTACTCAGTGATGTCACAGGGTGGTTACTCAGATGTCACACAGCGATGTCACACGGGGGTTACACAGCGGTGTCACACGGGGGTTACACAGAGTCACACGGGGACACTGTCTCATCTCTGTTGTCACTTAGAGATATCACATGGGGGTTACACAGCGAGATCACACAGCGATGTCGCACGGGGGTTACACATCGATGTCGCACGGGGGTTACACAGCGATGTCGCACGGGGGTTACACAGCGGTGTCGCACGGGGGTTACACAGCGATGTCGCACGGGGGTTACACAGCGATGTCGCACGGGGGTTACACAGCGATGTCGCACGGGCACTTCCAGTGTCTCATCTCTGTCATCACTTAGAGCTGTCGCACGGGGGTTACACAGCGAGGTCACACGGGGGTTACACAGAGGTGTCACACGGGGCTTACACAGAGGTGTCACACGAGGCTTACACAGAGGTGTCACACGGGGCTTACACAGAGGTGTCACACGGGGGTTACACAGAGGTGTCACACGGGGGTTACACAGAGATGTCACACGGGGGTTACACAGAGGTGTCACACGGGTGTCACACGGGGGGTTCACAGAGGTATCACACGGGGTTACACAGCGATGTCACACGGGGGTTACACAGCGGTGTCACACGGGGGTTACACAGCGTTTTCACACGGGGGTTACACAGTGGTGTCACACGGGAGTTACACAAATGTCACTTCCAGACCTATTATGTGCGTTCTCTAATCCGGATTCCATCTTTCAGGTCATACTGACTCCACCACATCACTGGGAGCTACAACCAGCATCATTGGACCAGTGTCAGGTATATGTTTCCATCTACCAGCGCCTGATTCTCCATCATCTGTGACTCCTGTACAGCAGCACTTGCTCATCACACAGGCACTTCCAGTGTCTCATCTCTGTCGTCACTTAGAGATGTCACACGGGGGGTTACACAGCGAGGTCACACGGGGGTTACACAGCGATGTCACATGGGGGTTACACAGCGATGTCACATGGGATTATAGAGCGGTGTCACACGGGGGTTACACAGCGGTGTCACATGGGGGTTACACAGCTGTGTCACACGGGGGTTACACAGCGATGTCGCATGGGGGTTACACAGCGATGTCGCACGGGGGTTACACAGCGATGTCGTATGGGGGTTACACAGCGATGTCGCACGGGGGTTACACAGCTGTGTCACATGGGCACTTCCAGTGTCTCATCTCTGTCGTCACTTAGAGATGTCACACGGGGGTTACACAGCGATGTCGCACGGGGGTTACACAGCTGTGTCACACAGGCACTTCCAGTGTCTCATTTCTGTTGTCACTTAGAGCTGTCACACGGGGGTTACACAGAGCTGTCACACGGGGGTTACACAGCAATGTTACACAGCGATGTCACATGGGAGTTACACATCGAGGTCACATGGGGGTTACACATGTCACATGGGGGTTACACAGCGATGTCACATGGGTGTTACACATGGGGGTTACACAGCGATGTCACATGGGGGTTACACAGCGATGTCACATGGGAGTTACACAGCGAGGTCACATGGGGGTTACACAGCGATGTCACATGGGGGTTACACAGCGATGTCACACGGGGGTTACACAGCGATGTCTAACGGGGGTTACACAGCGATGTCTCACGGGGGTTACACACGGGGTTACACAGCGATGTCAAACGGGGGTTACACAGCGAGGTCACATGGGAGTTACACAGTTTGGTCACATGGGGTTTACACAGCGATGTCACATGGGGGTTACACAGCGATGTCACATGGGGGTTACACAGCGATGTCACATGGGATTATAGAGCGGTGTCACACGGGGGTTACACAGCTGTGTCACATGGGCACTTCCAGTGTCTCATCTCTGTCGTCACTTAGAGATGTCACACGGGGGTTACAGAGCGAGGTCACACGGTGGTTACACAGAGGTGTCGCACGGGGGTTACACAGCTATGTCACACAGGCACTTCCAGTGTCTCATCTCTGTTGTCACTTAGAGCTGTCACACGGGGGATACACAGAGCTGTCACACGGGGGTTACACAGCATTGTTACACAGCGATGTCACATGGGAGTTACACATCGAGGTCACATGGGGGTTACACATGTCACATGGGGGTTACACAGCGATGTCACATGGGTGTTACACATGGGGGTTACACAGCGATGTCACATGGGGGTTACACAGTGATGTCACATGGGAGTTACACAGCGAGGTCACATGGGGGTTACACAGCGATGTCACATGGGGGTTACACAGCGATGTCTAACGGGGGTTACACAGCGATGTCTCACGGGGGTTACACAGCGATGTCACACGGGGATTACACAGCGAGGTCACACGGGAGTTACACAGCGAGGTCACATGGGGTTTACACAGCGATGTCACATGGGGGTTACACAGCGATGTCACATGGGGGTTACACAGCGATGTCACATGGGATTATAGAGCGGTGTCACATGGGGGTTACACAGCGGTGTCACATGGGGGTTACACAGCTGTGTCACACGGGGGTTACACAGCTGTGTCACATGGGCACTTCCAGTGTCTCATCTCTGTCGTCACTTAGAGATGTCACACGGGGGTTACAGAGCGAGGTCACACGGTGGTTACACAGAGGTGTCGCACGGGGGTTACACAGCTATGTCACACAGGCACTTCCAGTGCCTCATCTCTGTCGTCACTTAGAGATGTCACACGGGGGTTACAGAGCGATGTCACACGGTGGTTACACAGAGATGTCACACGGGGTTTACACAGCGGTGTCACACGGGGTTTACACAGCGGTGTCACACGGGGGTTACACAGCGATGTCACACGGGATTATAGAGCGGTGTCACACGGGGGTTACACAGCGGTGTCACATGGGGGTTACACAGCTGTGTCACACGGGGGTTACACAGCTGTGTCACATGGGCACTTCCAGTGTCTCATCTCTGTCGTCACTTAGAGATGTCACACGGGGGTTACAGAGCGAGGTCACACGGTGGTTACACAGAGGTGTCGCACGGGGGTTACACAGCTATGTCACACAGGCACTTCCAGTGTCTCATCTCTGTTGTCACTTAGAGCTGTCACACGGGGGTTACACAGAGCTGTCACACGGGGGTTACACAGCATTGTTACACAGCGATGTCACATGGGAGTTACACATCGAGGTCACATGGGGGTTACACATGTCACATGGGGGTTACACAGCGATGTCACATGGGTGTTACACATGAGGGTTACACAGCGATGTCACATGGGGGTTACACAGCGATGTCACATGGGAGTTACACAGCGAGGTCACATGGGGGTTACACAGCGATGTCACATGGGGGTTACACAGCGATGTCACACGGGGGTTACACAGCGATGTCTCACGGGGGTTACACAGCGATGTCACACGGGGGTTACACAGCGAGGTCACATGGGAGTTACACAGCGAGGTCACATGGGAGTTACACAGCGAGGTCACATGGGGGTTACACAGCGATGTCACATGGGGGTTACACAGCGATGTCACATGGGGGTTACACAGCGATGTCACATGGGATTATAGAGCGGTGTCACATGGGGGTTACACAGCGGTGTCACATGGGGGTTACACAGCTGTGTCACACGGGGGTTACACAGCTGTGTCACATGGGCACTTCCAGTGTCTCATCTCTGTCGTCACTTAGAGATGTCACACGGGGGTTACAGAGCGAGGTCACACGGTGGTTACACAGAGGTGTCGCACGGGGGTTACACAGCTATGTCACACAGGCACTTCCAGTGTCTCATCTCTGTCGTCACTTAGAGATGTCACACGGGGGTTACAGAGCGATGTCACACGGTGGTTACACAGAGATGTCACACGGGGTTTACACAGCGGTGTCACACGGGGTTTACACAGCGGTGTCACACGGGGGTTATAGAGCGATGTCACACGGGGGTTACACAAATGTCACTTCCAGACCTATTATGTGCGTTCTCTAATCCGGATTCCATCTTTCAGGTCATACTGACTCCACCACATCACTGGGAGCTACAACCAGCAGCATTGGACCAGTGTCAGGTATATGTTTCCATCTACCAGCGCCTGATTCTCCATCATCTGTGACTCCTGTACAGCAGCACTTGCTCATCACACAGGCACTTCCAGTGTCTCATCTCTGTCGTCACTTAGAGATGTCACATGGGGGTTACACAGCGATATCAAATGTGGGTGTCACACGGGGGTTACACAGCGATGTCGCACGGGGGTTACACAGAGCTGTCACACGGGGGTTACACAGCAATGTTACACAGCGATGTCACATAGGGGCTACACATCGAGGTCACATGGGGGTTACACATGTCACATGGGGGTTACACAGCGATGTCACATGGGGGTTACACAGCGATGTCACATGGGATTATAGAGCGGTGTCACATGGGGGTTACACAGCGATGTCGCACGGGCACTTCCAGTGTCTCATCTCTGTCATCACTTAGAGCTGTCGCACGGGGGTTACACAGCGAGGTCACACGGGGGTTACACAGAGGTGTCACACGGGGCTTACACAGAGGTGTCACACGAGGCTTACACAGAGGTGTCACACGGGGCTTACACAGAGGTGTCACACGGGGGTTACACAGAGGTGTCACACGGGGGTTACACAGAGATGTCACACGGGGGTTACACAGAGGTGTCACACGGGTGTCACACGGGGGGTTCACAGAGGTATCACACGGGGTTACACAGCGATGTCACACGGGGGTTACACAGCGGTGTCACACGGGGGTTACACAGCGTTTTCACACGGGGGTTACACAGCGATGTCACACGGGGGTTACACAAATGTCACTTCCAGACCTATTATGTGCGTTCTCTAATCCGGATTCCATCTTTCAGGTCATACTGACTCCACCACATCACTGGGAGCTACAACCAGCATCATTGGACCAGTGTCAGGTATATGTTTCCATCTACCAGCGCCTGATTCTCCATCATCTGTGACTCCTGTACAGCAGCACTTGCTCATCACACAGGCACTTCCAGTGTCTCATCTCTGTTGTCACTTAGAGATGTCACATGGGGGTTACACAGCGAGATCACATGGGGGTTACACAGAGCTGTCACACGGGGGTTACACAGAGCTGTCACACGGGGGTTACACAGAGCTGTCACACGGGGGTTACACAGAGCGGTCACACGGGGGTTACACAGATCTTTCACATGGGGGTTACACAGAGCTGTCACACGGGGGTTACACAGAGCTGTCACACGGGGTTTACACAGAGCGGTCACACGGGGGTTACACAGAGCGGTCACACGGGGGGTTACACAGAGCGGTCACACGGGGGTTACACAGAGCTGTCACACGGGGGTTACACAGAGCTGTCACACGGGGGTTACACAGAGCTGTCACACGGGGGTTACACAGAGCTGTCACACGGGGGTTACACAGAGCTGTCACACGGGGGTTACACAGAGCTGTCACACGGGGGTTACACAGCGAGGTCACACAGGGGTTACACAGCGAGGTCACACGGGGGTTACACATGTCACATGGGGGTTACACATGTCACATGGGGGTTACACATGTCACATGGGGGTTACACAGTGATGTCACATGGGGGTTACACAGCGATGTCACATGGGGGTTACACATGGGGGTTACACAGCGATGTCACACGGGGGTTACCCAGCGGTGTCACACGGGGGTTACCCAGCGGTGTCACACGGGGGTTACCCAGCGGTGTCACACGGGGGTTACCCAGCGGTGTCACACGGGGGTTACACAGCGGTGTCACACGGGGGTTACACAGCGGTGTCACACGGGGGTTACACAGCGGTGTCACACGGGGGTTACACAGCGGTGTCACACGGGAAATACACAGCGGTGTCACACGGTGGTTACTCAGAGATGTCACACGGGAAATACACAGCGGTGTCACACGGTGGTTACACAGCGTTTTCACACGGGGGTTACACAAATGTCACTTCCAGACCTATTATGTGCGTTCTCTAATCCGGATTCCATCTTTCAGGTCATACTGACTCCACCACATCACTGGGAGCTACAACCAGCAGCATTGGACCAGTGTCAGGTATATGTTTCCATCTACCAGCGCCTGATTCTCCATCATCTGTGACTCCTGTACAGCAGCACTTGCTCATCACACAGGCACTTCCAGTGTCTCATCTCTGTCGTCACTTAGAGATGTCACACGGGGGTTACTCATATGTCACATGCAGAGCCAGATTAAGGTCTAAATGGGCCTGGAGCTGAAAATGATCAAGGGCCTATTCTGCGCAATAATAAGGGTTGTGGGCAGCACCTAATAATGTGGGGGCGTGACCAGTGTTCTGATTGGGTGGTCTGCTCATGGGTGTGTCTCTATTTGTGTAAATACTTTCAACTAATTATATATGCCTGGAAAAGGCAGGGGGCTAGCATAAGAAAAATGCAGGGAGATATATTGGCGGGTGCACTCCAAAGGTGCACCCACAGGACGCCGATGTCCTAAGATACTTGCGGGGTGAGGCGGCACTCCAGTCATAAAAAAATACTGAAAGCCAAAACTTGGTAGACAACATTTCAGCACCTTTTATGTGGTCACCTAAGTTTACCACACCATATACCCCTTATACAAATCATGCAACACAATAGTAACCCCCTTATACTGTACTTGCTTCTTACACATTATGCCACATGGAATGAGACAAAATACACACTATACCGGGCATGTCCAAACAGTGGCCCCCCAGCTGTTGTGAAACTACACGTCCCAGCATGCCTTGACATACAGTAGTTTTAGCATTCCCTAATTGCAAAACTGTGGCAATGCATGATGGGACTTGTAGTTTCACAGCTGGAGGGCCATAGTTTGGACATGCCTGTACTATACCAAACAGATTGAGCGATAATGCACAATATGCTTCATAAATAGGGGCATTGCACGCCAAAGGCACACATTAAAAATTTACACCATAATGCCCATTAAAAATGATGCTACATAAGTGTTGCTTACCTACATGTTCATTGCCAGGGGTTCCATGTTAATTGCCAGGGGTTCCATGCTCATTGCCAGGGGTTCCATGCTCGTTGCCATGAGGGAATACATGCTCATTGCCAAGGGGGAATACATGCTCGCAGTAACTGGGGGACAGTCGCCGCCGGGCAGAAATGACAGCCATTAACAGCCGGGCAGAGAGCAGGGGGCTGCCCGGCTGTATTCAGAGCACTGCATGTCCCGGCTATTTGAAATAATACCCCTTTCATACCAGAAAATGCAGGGAATATGGTCCCAGGATCATGCAGGGACATTCTCGGACTGGCCCCTTTTACACCAGCCTAGTCCCTGCATTTTCTGGTGTGAGGGGGAGAGAAAACCACCCCGCCCCCCTTTAAACAACCAGCTATATCTTCGGAACCAACTGACCCATTTACATGAAAAAAAAAATAGTTTTACCTGCAATATCTCTAGAACCAATGAACCCATATGGACCAGGTATCAGATTGAAGGCCCAGCGATTTGGGTTCGACTGAGATCAACCTCAAGTTTCTGTGATGCTGTAGGGGGAACTGGCAGCCGTTGGAACCGGGTGGAGGTCGGAATTAGCGGGTCCCATGTTATCCTAGGGGGAAAAAGTTCCAGGTTTGCCTGGCGGTATCTCCGGTTCCCGGGGAGCTAGCGATGCAGGGCTGGTCTTGTTGGAAAGCCCTGACCCTCAGCTACAAAATGGGCCTATTTGGAGAGTGGGCCTGGAGCTATAGCTCCATCAGGCCCATTGTTAATCCGGCTCTGGTCACATGGGATTATACAGAGATGTCATGTGGGGGGTTACACAGAGATGTCACATGGGGCTTACACATGTCACATGGGATTATACAGAGATGTCACACGGGGGTTACACAGAGCTGTCACACGGGGGTTACACAGAGCTGTCACACGGGGGTTACAAAGAGCTGTCACACGGGGGTTACACAGCGAGGTCACACGGGGGTTACACAGCGAGGTCACACGGGGGTTACACAGCGAGGTCACACGGGGGTTACACAGAGCGGTCACACGGGGGGTTACACAGAGCGGTCACACGGGGGGTTACACAGAGCGGTCACACGGGGGGTTACACAGAGCGGTCACACGGGGGGTTACACAGAGCGGTCACACGGGGGGTTACACAGAGCGGTCACACGGGGGGTTACACAGAGCGGTCACACGGGGGTTACACAGAGCGTTCACACGGGGGTTACACAGAGCTGTCACACGGGGGTTACACAGAGCTGTCACACGGGGGATACACAGAGCTGTCACACGGGGGTTACACAAAGCTGTCACACGGGGGTTACACAGAGCTGTCACACGGGGGTTACACAGAGCTGTCACACGGGGGTTACACAGCGAGGTCACACGGGGGTTACACATGTCACATGGGGGTTACACATGTCACATGGGGGTTACACAACGATGTCACATGGGGGTTACACATGTCACATGGGGGTTACACATGTCACATGGGGGTTACACAGCGATGTCACATGGGGGTTACACAGCGATGTCACAAGGGGGTTACACATGGGGGTTACACAGCGATGTCACACGGGGGTTACCCAGAGGTGTCACACGGGGGTTACCCAGCGGTGTCACACGGGGGTTTCCCAGCGGTGTCACACGGGGGTTACCCAGCGGTGTCACACGGGGGTTACCCAGCGGTGTCACACGGGGGTTACCCAGCGGTGTCACACGGGGGTTACACAGCGGTGTCACACGGGGGTTACACAGCGGTGTCACACGGGGGTTACTCAGAGATGTCACACGGGAAATACACAGCGGTGTCACACTGGGGTTACACAGCGGTGTCACACTGGGGTTACACAGCGGTGTCACACGGGGGTTACACAGCGGTGTCACACGGGGGTTACACAGCGGTGTCACACGTGGGTTACACAGCGGTGTCACACGGGGGTTACACAGCGGTGTCACATGGGGGTTACACAGCTGTGTCACACGGGGGTTACACAGCTGTGTCACATGGGCACTTCCAGTGTCTCATCTCTGTCGTCACTTAGAGATGTCACACGGGGGTTACAGAGCGAGGTCACACGGTGGTTACACAGAGGTGTCGCACGGGGGTTACACAGCTATGTCACACAGGCACTTCCAGTGTCTCATCTCTGTCGTCACTTAGAGATGTCACACGGGGGTTACAGAGCGATGTCACACGGTGGTTACACAGAGATGTCACACGGGGTTTACACAGCGGTGTCACACGGGGTTTACACAGCGGTGTCACACGGGGGTTACACAGCGATGTCACACGGGGGTTACACAAATGTC
This sequence comes from Crinia signifera, assembly GCF_055691185.1. NCBI lineage: Eukaryota > Metazoa > Chordata > Amphibia > Anura > Myobatrachidae > Crinia > Crinia signifera. Next base: position 437,824 of record NW_028142001.1, on the reverse strand, counting down.
ACTTCCAGACCTATTATGTGCGTTCTCTAATCCGGATTCCATCTTTCAGGTCATACTGACTCCACCACATCACTGGGAGCTACAACCAGCAGCATTGGACCAGTGTCAGGTATATGTTTCCATCTACCAGCTCCTGATTCTCCATCATCTGTGACTCCTGTACAGCAGCACTTGCTCATCACACAGGCACTTCCAGAGTCTCATCTCTGTCGTCACTTAGAGATGTCACACGGGGGGTTACACAGCGAGGTCACACGGGGGTTACACAGCGATGTCACATGGGGGTTACACAGCAATGTCACATGGGATTATAGAGCGGTGTCACACGGGGGTTACACAGCGGTGTCACATGGGGGTTACACAGCTGTGTCACACGGGGGTTACACAGCTGTGTCACATGGGCACTTCCAGTGTCTCATCTCTGTCGTCACTTAGAGATGTCACACGGGGGTTACAGAGCGAGGTCACACGGTGGTTACACAGAGGTGTCGCACGGGGGTTACACAGCTATGTCACACAGGCACTTCCAGTGTCTCATCTCTGTTGTCACTTAGAGCTGTCACACGGGGGTTACACAGCAATGTTACACAGCGATGTCACATGGGAGTTACACATCGAGGTCACATGGGGGTTACACATGTCACATGGGGGTTACCCAGCGGTGTCACACGGGGGTTTCCCAGCGGTGTCACACGGGGGTTACCCAGCGGTGTCACACGGGGGTTACCCAGCGGTGTCACACGGGGGTTACACAGTGGTGTCACACGGGGGTTACACAGCGTTGTCACACGGGGGTTACTCAGAGATGTCACACGGGAAATACACAGCGGTGTCACACGGGGGTTACACAGCGGTGTCACACGGGGGTTACACAGCGGTGTCACACGGGGGTTACACAGCGGTGTCACACGGGGGTTACACAGCGGTGTCACACGGGAGTTACACAAATGTCACTTCCAGACCTATTATGTGCGTTCTCTAATCCGGATTTCATCTTTCAGGTCATACTGACTCCACCACATCACTGGGAGCTACAACCAGCAGCATTGGACCAGTGTCAGGTATATGTTTCCATCTACCAGCGCCTGATTCTCCATCATCTGTGACTCATGTACAGCAGCACTTGCTCATCACACAGGCACTTCCAGTGTCTCATCTCTGTCGTCACTTAGAGATGTCACATGGGGGTTACACAGCGATGTCACATGGGGCTTACACAGCGATGTCACATGGGGGTTACACAGCGATGTCACATGGGATTATAGAGCGGTGTCACACGGGGGTTACACAGCGGTGTCACATGGGGGTTACACAGCTGTGTCACACGGGGGTTACACAGCTGTGTCACATGGGCACTTCCAGTGTCTCATCTCTGTCGTCACTTAGAGATGTCACACGGGGGTTACAGAGCGAGGTCACACGTTGGTTACACAGAGGTGTCGCACGGGGGTTACACAGCTATGTCACACAGGCACTTCCAGTGTCTCATCTCTGTTGTCACTTAGAGCTGTCACACGGGGGTTACACAGCAATGTTACACAGCGATGTCACATGGGAGTTACACATCGAGGTCACATGGGGGTTACACATGTCACATGGGGGTTACACAGCGATGTCACATGGGGGTTACACATGGGGGTTACACAGCGATGTCACATGGGGGTTACACAGCGATGTCACACGGGGGTTACACAGCGATGTCTCACGGGGGTTACACACGGGGTTACACAGCGATGTCACACGGGGGTTACACAGCGAGGTCACATGGGAGTTACACAGCGAGGTCACATGGGGTTTACACAGCGATGTCACATGGGGGTTACACAGCGATGTCACATGGGGGTTACACAGCGATGTCACATGGGATTATAGAGCGGTGTCACACGGGGGTTACACAGCGGTGTCACATGGGGGTTACACAGCTGTGTCACACGGGGGGTTACACAGCTGTGTCACATGGGCACTTCCAGTGTCTCATCTCTGTCGTCACTTAGAGATGTCACACGGGGGTTACAGAGCGAGGTCACACGGTGGTTACACAGAGGTGTCGCCCGGGGGTTACACAGCTATGTCACACAGGCACTTCCAGTGTCTCATCTCTGTTGTCACTTAGAGCTGTCACACGGGGGTTACACAGAGCTGTCACACGGGGGTTACACAGCATTGTTACACAGCGATGTCACATGGGAGTTACACATCGAGGTCACATGGGGGTTACACATGTCACATGGGGGTTACACAGCGATGTCACATGGGTGTTACACATGGGGGTTACACAGCGATGTCACATGGGGGTTACACAGCGATGTCACATGGGAGTTACACAGCGAGGTCACATGGGGGTTACACAGCGATGTCACATGGGGGTTACACAGCGATGTCACACGGGGGTTACACAGCGATGTCTAACGGGGGTTACACAGCGATGTCTCACGGGGGTTACTCAGAGATGTCACACGGGAAATACACAGCGGTGTCACACTGGGGTTACACAGCGGTGTCACACTGGGGTTACACAGCGGTGTCACACGGGGGTTACACAGCGGTGTCACACGGGGGTTACACAGCGGTGTCACACGTGGGTTACACAGCGGTGTCACACGGGGGTTACACAGCGGTGTCACATGGGGGTTACACAGCTGTGTCACACGGGGGTTACACAGCTGTGTCACATGGGCACTTCCAGTGTCTCATCTCTGTCGTCACTTAGAGATGTCACACGGGGGTTACAGAGCGAGGTCACACGGTGGTTACACAGAGGTGTCGCACGGGGGTTACACAGCTATGTCACACAGGCACTTCCAGTGTCTCATCTCTGTCGTCACTTAGAGATGTCACACGGGGGTTACAGAGCGATGTCACACGGTGGTTACACAGAGATGTCACACGGGGTTTACACAGCGGTGTCACACGGGGTTTACACAGCGGTGTCACACGGGGGTTACACAGCGATGTCACACGGGGGTTACACAAATGTCACTTCCAGACCTATTATGTGCGTTCTCTAATCCGGATTCCATCTTTCAGGTCATACTGACTCCACCACATCACTGGGAGCTACAACCAGCAGCATTGGACCAGTGTCAGGTATATGTTTCCATCTACCAGCTCCTGATTCTCCATCATCTGTGACTCCTGTACAGCAGCACTTGCTCATCACACAGGCACTTCCAGAGTCTCATCTCTGTCGTCACTTAGAGATGTCACACGGGGGGTTACACAGCGAGGTCACACGGGGGTTACACAGCGATGTCACATGGGGGTTACACAGCAATGTCACATGGGATTATAGAGCGGTGTCACACGGGGGTTACACAGCGGTGTCACATGGGGGTTACACAGCTGTGTCACACGGGGGTTACACAGCTGTGTCACATGGGCACTTCCAGTGTCTCATCTCTGTCGTCACTTAGAGATGTCACACGGGGGTTACAGAGCGAGGTCACACGGTGGTTACACAGAGGTGTCGCACGGGGGTTACACAGCTATGTCACACAGGCACTTCCAGTGTCTCATCTCTGTTGTCACTTAGAGCTGTCACACGGGGGTTACACAGCAATGTTACACAGCGATGTCACATGGGAGTTACACATCGAGGTCACATGGGGGTTACACATGTCACATGGGGGTTACCCAGCGGTGTCACACGGGGGTTTCCCAGCGGTGTCACACGGGGGTTACCCAGCGGTGTCACACGGGGGTTACCCAGCGGTGTCACACGGGGGTTACACAGTGGTGTCACACGGGGGTTACACAGCGTTGTCACACGGGGGTTACTCAGAGATGTCACACGGGAAATACACAGCGGTGTCACACGGGGGTTACACAGCGGTGTCACACGGGGGTTACACAGCGGTGTCACACGGGGGTTACACAGCGGTGTCACACGGGGGTTACACAGCGGTGTCACACGGGAGTTACACAAATGTCACTTCCAGACCTATTATGTGCGTTCTCTAATCCGGATTTCATCTTTCAGGTCATACTGACTCCACCACATCACTGGGAGCTACAACCAGCAGCATTGGACCAGTGTCAGGTATATGTTTCCATCTACCAGCGCCTGATTCTCCATCATCTGTGACTCATGTACAGCAGCACTTGCTCATCACACAGGCACTTCCAGTGTCTTAGCTCTGTCGTCACTTAGAGATGTCACACGGGGGGTTACACAGCGAGGTCACACGGGGGTTACACAGCGATGTCACATGGGGGTTACACAGCGATGTCACATGGGATTATAGAGCGGTGTCACACGGGGGTTACACAGCGGTGTCACATGGGGGTTACACAGCTGTGTCACACGGGGGTTACACAGCTGTGTCACATGGGCACTTCCAGTGTCTCATCTCTGTCGTCACTTAGAGATGTCACACGGGGGTTACAGAGCGAGGTCACACGTTGGTTACACAGAGGTGTCGCACGGGGGTTACACAGCTATGTCACACAGGCACTTCCAGTGTCTCATCTCTGTTGTCACTTAGAGCTGTCACACGGGGGTTACACAGCAATGTTACACAGCGATGTCACATGGGAGTTACACATCGAGGTCACATGGGGGTTACACATGTCACATGGGGGTTACACAGCGATGTCACATGGGGGTTACACATGGGGGTTACACAGCGATGTCACATGGGGGTTACACAGCGATGTCACACGGGGGTTACACAGCGATGTCTCACGGGGGTTACACACGGGGTTACACAGCGATGTCACACGGGGGTTACACAGCGAGGTCACATGGGAGTTACACAGCGAGGTCACATGGGGTTTACACAGCGATGTCACATGGGAGTTACACAGCGATGTCACATGGGGGTTACACAGCTGTGTCACACGGGGGGTTACACAGCTGTGTCACATGGGCACTTCCAGTGTCTCATCTCTGTCGTCACTTAGAGATGTCACACGGGGGTTACAGAGCGAGGTCACACGGTGGTTACACAGAGGTGTCGCCCGGGGGTTACACAGCTATGTCACACAGGCACTTCCAGTGTCTCATCTCTGTTGTCACTTAGAGCTGTCACACGGGGGTTACACAGAGCTGTCACACGGGGGTTACACAGCATTGTTACACAGCGATGTCACATGGGAGTTACACATCGAGGTCACATGGGGGTTACACATGTCACATGGGGGTTACACAGCGATGTCACATGGGTGTTACACATGGGGGTTACACAGCGATGTCACATGGGGGTTACACAGCGATGTCACATGGGAGTTACACAGCGAGGTCACATGGGGGTTACACAGCGATGTCACATGGGGGTTACACAGCGATGTCACACGGGGGTTACACAGCGATGTCTAACGGGGGTTACACAGCGATGTCTCACGGGGGTTACACAGCGATGTCTCACGGGGGTTACACAGCGATGTCACACGGGGGTTACACAGCGAGGTCACATGGGAGTTACACAGCGAGGTCACATGGGGTTTACACAGCGATGTCTAACGGGGGTTACACAGCGATGTCTCACGGGGGTTACACAGCGATGTCTCACGGGGATTACACAGCGATGTCACACGGGGGTTACACAGCGAGGTCACATGGGAGTTACACAGCGGTGTCACACTGGGGTTACACAGCGGTGTCACACGGGGGTTACACAGCGGTGTCACACGGGGGTTACACAGCGGTGTCACACGGGGGTTACACAGCGGTGTCACACGGGGGTTACACAGCGTTTTCACACCGGGGTTACACAGCGGTGTCACACGGGAGTTACACAAATGTCACTTCCAGACCTATTATGTGCGTTCTCTAATCCGGATTCCATCTTTCAGGTCATACTGACTCCACCACTTTACTGGGAGCTACAACCAGCAGCATTGGACCAGTGTCAGGTATATGTTTCCATCTACCAGCGCCTGATTCTCCATCATCTGTGACTCATGTACAGCAGCACTTGCTCATCACACAGGCACTTCCAGAGTCTCATCTCTGTCGTCACTTAGAGCTGTCACACGGGGGTTACACAGCGAGGTCACACGGGGGTTACACAGCGATGTCACATGGGGGTTACACAGCGATGTCACAAGGGATTATAGAGCGGTGTCACACGGGGGTTACACAGCGGTGTCACATGGGGGTTACAAAGCTGTGTCACACGGGGGTTACACAGCGATGTCGCATGGGGGTTACACAGCGATGTCGCACGGGGGTTACACAGCGATGTCGTATGGGGGTTACACAGCGATGTCGCACGGGGGTTACACAGCTGTGTCACATGGGCACTTCCAGTGTCTCATCTCTGTCGTCACTTAGAGATGTCACACGGGGGTTACACAGCGATGTCGCACGGGGGTTACACAGCTGTGTCACACAGGCACTTCCAGTGTCTCATTTCTGTTGTCACTTAGAGCTGTCACACGGGGGTTACACAGAGCTGTCACACGGGGGTTACACAGCAATGTTACACAGCGATGTCACATGGGAGTTACACATCGAGGTCACATGGGGGTTACACATGTCACATGGGGGTTACACAGCGATGTCACATGGGTGTTACACATGGGGGTTACACAGCGATGTCACATGGGGGTTACACAGCGATGTCACATGGGAGTTACACAGCGAGGTCACATGGGGGTTACACAGCGATGTCACATGGGGGTTACACAGCGATGTCACACGGGGGTTACACAGCGATGTCTAACGGGGGTTACACAGCGATGTCTCACGGGGGTTACACACGGGGTTACACAGCGATGTCAAACGGGGGTTACACAGCGAGGTCACATGGGAGTTACACAGTTTGGTCACATGGGGTTTACACAGCGATGTCACATGGGGGTTACACAGCGATGTCACATGGGGGTTACACAGCGATGTCACATGGGATTATAGAGCGGTGTCACACGGGGGTTACACAGCTGTGTCACATGGGCACTTCCAGTGTCTCATCTCTGTCGTCACTTAGAGATGTCACACGGGGGTTACAGAGCGAGGTCACACGGTGGTTACACAGAGGTGTCGCACGGGGGTTACACAGCTATGTCACACAGGCACTTCCAGTGTCTCATCTCTGTTGTCACTTAGAGCTGTCACACGGGGGATACACAGAGCTGTCACACGGGGGTTACACAGCATTGTTACACAGCGATGTCACATGGGAGTTACACATCGAGGTCACATGGGGGTTACACATGTCACATGGGGGTTACACAGCGATGTCACATGGGTGTTACACATGGGGGTTACACAGCGATGTCACATGGGGGTTACACAGTGATGTCACATGGGAGTTACACAGCGAGGTCACATGGGGGTTACACAGCGATGTCACATGGGGGTTACACAGCGATGTCTAACGGGGGTTACACAGCGATGTCTCACGGGGGTTACACAGCGATGTCACACGGGGATTACACAGCGAGGTCACATGGGAGTTACACAGCGAGGTCACATGGGGTTTACACAGCGATGTCACATGGGGGTTACACAGCGATGTCACATGGGGGTTACACAGCGATGTCACATGGGATTATAGAGCGGTGTCACATGGGGGTTACACAGCGGTGTCACATGGGGGTTACACAGCTGTGTCACACGGGGGTTACACAGCTGTGTCACATGGGCACTTCCAGTGTCTCATCTCTGTCGTCACTTAGAGATGTCACACGGGGGTTACAGAGCGAGGTCACACGGTGGTTACACAGAGGTGTCGCACGGGGGTTACACAGCTATGTCACACAGGCACTTCCAGTGCCTCATCTCTGTCGTCACTTAGAGATGTCACACGGGGGTTACAGAGCGATGTCACACGGTGGTTACACAGAGATGTCACATGGTGGTTACACAGAGATGTCACACGGGGTTTACACAGCGGTGTCACACGGGGTTTACACAGCGGTGTCACACGGGGGTTACACAGCGATGTCACACGGGATTATAGAGCGGTGTCACACGGGGGTTACACAGCGGTGTCACATGGGGGTTACACAGCTGTGTCACACGGGGGTTACACAGCTGTGTCACATGGGCACTTCCAGTGTCTCATCTCTGTCGTCACTTAGAGATGTCACACGGGGGTTACAGAGCGAGGTCACACGGTGGTTACACAGAGGTGTCGCACGGGGGTTACACAGCTATGTCACACAGGCACTTCCAGTGTCTCATCTCTGTTGTCACTTAGAGCTGTCACACGGGGGTTACACAGAGCTGTCACACGGGGGTTACACAGCATTGTTACACAGCGATGTCACATGGGAGTTACACATCGAGGTCACATGGGGGTTACACATGTCACATGGGGGTTACACAGCGATGTCACATGGGTGTTACACATGAGGGTTACACAGCGATGTCACATGGGGGTTACACAGCGATGTCACATGGGAGTTACACAGCGAGGTCACATGGGGGTTACACAGCGATGTCACATGGGGGTTACACAGCGATGTCACACGGGGGTTACACAGCGATGTCTCACGGGGGTTACACAGCGATGTCACACGGGGGTTACACAGCGAGGTCACATGGGAGTTACACAGCGAGGTCACATGGGAGTTACACAGCGAGGTCACATGGGGGTTACACAGCGATGTCACATGGGGGTTACACAGCGATGTCACATGGGGGTTACACAGCGATGTCACATGGGATTATAGAGCGGTGTCACATGGGGGTTACACAGCGGTGTCACATGGGGGTTACACAGCTGTGTCACACGGGGGTTACACAGCTGTGTCACATGGGCACTTCCAGTGTCTCATCTCTGTCGTCACTTAGAGATGTCACACGGGGGTTACAGAGCGAGGTCACACGGTGGTTACACAGAGGTGTCGCACGGGGGTTACACAGCTATGTCACACAGGCACTTCCAGTGTCTCATCTCTGTCGTCACTTAGAGATGTCACACGGGGGTTACAGAGCGATGTCACACGGTGGTTACACAGAGATGTCACACGGGGTTTACACAGCGGTGTCACACGGGGTTTACACAGCGGTGTCACACGGGGGTTATAGAGCGATGTCACACGGGGGTTACACAAATGTCACTTCCAGACCTATTATGTGCGTTCTCTAATCCGGATTCCATCTTTCAGGTCATACTGACTCCACCACATCACTGGGAGCTACAACCAGCAGCATTGGACCAGTGTCAGGTATATGTTTCCATCTACCAGCGCCTGATTCTCCATCATCTGTGACTCCTGTACAGCAGCACTTGCTCATCACACAGGCACTTCCAGTGTCTCATCTCTGTCGTCACTTAGAGATGTCACATGGGGGTTACACAGCGATATCAAATGTGGGTGTCACACGGGGGTTACACAGCGATGTCGCACGGGGGTTACACAGAGCTGTCACACGGGGGTTACACAGCAATGTTACACAGCGATGTCACATAGGGGCTACACATCGAGGTCACATGGGGGTTACACATGTCACATGGGGGTTACACAGCGAGGTCACATGGGGGTTACACATGTCACATGGGGGTTACACAGCAATGTCACATGGGGGTTACACAGCGATGTCACATGGGGGTTACACAGCGATGTCACATGGGGGTTACACATGGGGGTTACACAGCGATGTCACATGGGGGTTACACATGGGGGTTACACAGCGATGTCACACGGGGGTTACACAGCGATGTCTCACGGGGGTTACTCACGGGGGTTACACAGCGATGTCTCACAGGGGTTACACAGATGTCACACGGGGGTTACACAGCGATTTCACATGGGAGTTACACAGCGAGGTCACATGGGGGTTACACAGCGATGTCACATGGGGGTTACACAGCGATGTCACATGGGGGTTACACAGCAATGTCACATGGGGGTTACACATGTCAAATGGGGGTTACACAGCGATGTCATATGGGGGTTACACATGGGGGTTACACAGCGCTGTTACACAGATGTCACAAGGGGGTTACCCAGCGGTGTCACACGGGGGTTACACAGCGGTGTCACACGGGGGTTACTCAGCGATGTCACACGGTGGTTACTCAGAGATGTCACACGGTGGTTACACAGCGGTGTCACGCGGGGGTTACACAGCGGTGTCACGCGGGGGTTACACAGCGGTGTCACGCGGGGGTTACACAGCGGTGTCACGCGGGGGTTACACAGCGGTGTCACGCGGGGGTTACACAGCGATGTCACACGGGGGTTACACAGCGAGGTCACATGGGAGTTACACAGCGAGGTCACATGGGGTTTACACAGCGATGTCACATGGGGGTTACACAGCGATGTCACATGGGGGTTACACAGCGATGTCACATGGGATTATAGAGCGGTGTCACATGGGGGTTACACAGCGGTGTCACATGGGGGTTACACAGCTGTGTCACACGGGGGTTACACAGCTGTGTCACATGGGCACTTCCAGTGTCTCATCTCTGTCGTCACTTAGAGATGTCACACGGGGGTTACAGAGCGAGGTCACACGGTGGTTACACAGAGGTGTCGCACGGGGGTTACACAGCTATGTCACACAGGCACTTCCAGTGTCTCATCTCTGTCGTCACTTAGAGATGTCACACGGGGGTTACAGAGCGATGTCACACGGTGGTTACACAGAGATGTCACACGGGGTTTACACAGCGGTGTCACACGGGGTTTACACAGCGGTGTCACACGGGGGTTATAGAGCGATGTCACACGGGGGTTACACAAATGTCACTTCCAGACCTATTATGTGCGTTCTCTAATCCGGATTCCATCTTTCAGGTCATACTGACTCCACCACATCACTGGGAGCTACAACCAGCAGCATTGGACCAGTGTCAGGTATATGTTTCCATCTACCAGCGCCTGATTCTCCATCATCTGTGACTCCTGTACAGCAGCACTTGCTCATCACACAGGCACTTCCAGTGTCTCATCTCTGTCGTCACTTAGAGATGTCACATGGGGGTTACACAGCGATATCAAATGTGGGTGTCACACGGGGGTTACACAGCGATGTCGCACGGGGGTTACACAGAGCTGTCACACGGGGGTTACACAGCAATGTTACACAGCGATGTCACATAGGGGCTACACATCGAGGTCACATGGGGGTTACACATGTCACATGGGGGTTACACAGCGAGGTCACATGGGGGTTACACATGTCACATGGGGGTTACACAGCAATGTCACATGGGGGTTACACAGCGATGTCACATGGGGGTTACACAGCGATGTCACATGGGGGTTACACATGGGGGTTACACAGCGATGTCACATGGGGGTTACACATGGGGGTTACACAGCGATGTCACACGGGGGTTACACAGCGATGTCTCACGGGGGTTACTCACGGGGGTTACACAGCGATGTCTCACAGGGGTTACACAGATGTCACACGTGGGTTACACAGCGATTTCACATGGGAGTTACACAGCGAGGTCACATGGGGGTTACACAGCGATGTCACATGGGGGTTACACAGCGATGTCACATGGGGGTTACACAGCAATGTCACATGGGGGTTACACATGTCAAATGGGGGTTACACAGCGATGTCATATGGGGGTTACACATGGGGGTTACACAGCGCTGTTACACAGATGTCACAAGGGGGTTACCCAGCGGTGTCACACGGGGGTTACACAGCGGTGTCACACGGGGGTTACTCAGCGATGTCACACGGTGGTTACTCAGAGATGTCACGCGGTGGTTACACAGCGGTGTCACGCGGGGGTTACACAGCGGTGTCACGCGGGGGTTACACAGCGGTGTCACGCGGGGGTTACACAGCGGTGTCACGCGGGGGTTACACAGCGGTGTCACGCGGGGGTTACACAGCGGTGTCACGCGGGGGTTACACAGCGGTGTCACGCGGGGGTTACACAGCGGTGTCACGCGGGGGTTACACAGCGGTGTCACGCGGGGGTTACACAGCGGTGTCACGCGGGGGTTACACAGCGGTGTCACGCGGGGGTTACACAGAGGTGTCACACGGGGACACTGTCTCATCTCTGTTGTCACTGAGAGATGTCACATGGGGGTTACACAGCGATGTTGCACGGGGGTTACACAGCGATGTTGCACAGGGGTTACACAGCAATGTCGCACGGGGGTTACACAGCAATGTCGCACGGGGGTTACACAGCGTGGTTACACATGGGGGTTACACATGGGCATTACACAGCGATGTCACACAGGGGTTACACATGGGCATTACACAGCGATGTCACACGGGGGTTACACAGCGGTGTCACACGGGGGTTACACAATTGTCACTTCCAGACCTATTATGTGCATTCTCTAATCCGGATTCCATCTTTTAGGTCATACTGACTCCACCACATCACTGGGAGCTACAACCAGCAGCATTGGACCAGTGTCAGGTATATGTTTCCATCTACCAGCGCCTGATTCTCCATCATCTGTGACTCCTGTACAGCAGCACTTGCTCATCACACAGGCACTTCCAGTGTCTCATCTCTGTCGTCACTTAGAGATGTCACATGGGGGTTACACAGCGATATCAAATGTGGGTGTCACACGGGGGTTACACAGCGATGTCGCACGGGGGTTACACAGAGCTGTCACACGGGGGTTACACAGCAATGTTACACAGCGATGTCACATAGGGGCTACACATCGAGGTCACATGGGGGTTACACATGTCACATGGGGGTTACACAGCGAGGTCACATGGGGGTTACACATGTCACATGGGGGTTACACAGCAATGTCACATGGGGGTTACACAGCGATGTCACATGGGGGTTACACAGCGATGTCACATGGGGGTTACACATGGGGGTTACACAGCGATGTCACATGGGGGTTACACATGGGGGTTACACAGCGATGTCACACGGGGGTTACACAGCGATGTCTCACGGGGGTTACTCACGGGGGTTACACAGCGATGTCTCACAGGGGTTACACAGATGTCACACGTGGGTTACACAGCGATTTCACATGGGAGTTACACAGCGAGGTCACATGGGGGTTACACAGCGATGTCACATGGGGGTTACACAGCGATGTCACATGGGGGTTACACAGCAATGTCACATGGGGGTTACACATGTCAAATGGGGGTTACACAGCGATGTCATATGGGGGTTACACATGGGGGTTACACAGCGCTGTTACACAGATGTCACAAGGGGGTTACCCAGCGGTGTCACACGGGGGTTACACAGCGGTGTCACACGGGGGTTACTCAGCGATGTCACACGGTGGTTACTCAGAGATGTCACGCGGTGGTTACACAGCGGTGTCACGCGGGGGTTACACAGCGGTGTCACGCGGGGGTTACACAGCGGTGTCACGCGGGGGTTACACAGCGGTGTCACGCGGGGGTTACACAGCGGTGTCACGCGGGGGTTACACAGCGGTGTCACGCGGGGGTTACACAGCGGTGTCACGCGGGGGTTACACAGCGGTGTCACGCGGGGGTTACACAGCGGTGTCACGCGGGGGTTACACAGCGGTGTCACGCGGGGGTTACACAGCGGTGTCACGCAGGGGTTACACAGAGGTGTCACACGGGGACACTGTCTCATCTCTGTTGTCACTGAGAGATGTCACATGGGGGTTACACAGCGATGTTGCACGGGGGTTACACAGCGATGTTGCACAGGGGTTACACAGCAATGTCGCACGGGGGTTACACAGCAATGTCGCACGGGGGTTACACAGCGTGGTTACACATGGGGGTTACACATGGGCATTACACAGCGATGTCACACAGGGGTTACACATGGGCATTACACAGCGATGTCACACGGGGGTTACACAGCGGTGTCACACGGGGGTTACACAATTGTCACTTCCAGACCTATTATGTGCGTTCTCTAATCCGGATTCCATCTTTTAGGTCATACTGACTCCACCACATCACTGGGAGCTACAACCAGCAGCATTGGACCAGTGTCAGGTATATGTTTCCATCTACCAGCTCCTGATTCTCCATCATCTGTGACTCCTGTACAGCAGCACTTGCTCATCACACAGGCACTTCCAGTGTCTCATCTCTGTCGTCACTTAGAGATGTCACATGGGGGTTACACAGCGAGGTCACACGGGGGTTACACAGCGAGGTCACACGGGGGTTACACAGAGCGGTCACACGGGGGTTACACAGAGCGGTCACACGGGGGTTACACAGCGAGATCACATGGGGGTTACACAGAGCTGTTACACAGATCTGTCACACGGGGGTTACACAGCGAGGTCACACGGGGGTTACACAGAGCTGTCACACGGGGGTTACGCAGCGAGGTCACACGGGGGTTACACAATTGTCACTTCCAGACCTATTATGTGCGTTCTGTAATCCGGATTCCATCTTTCAGGTCATACTGACTCCACCACATCACTGGGAGCTACAACCAGCAGCATTGGACCAGTGTCAGGTATATGTTTCCATCTACCAGCGCCTGATTCTCCATCATCTGTGACTCCTGTACAGCAGCACTTGCTCATCACACAGGCACTTCCAGAGTCTCATCTCTGTCGTCACTTAGAGATGTCACATGGGGGTTACACAGCGAGGTCACATGGGGGTTACACAGCGATGTCGCTCGGGGGTTACACAGCGATGTCACACGGGGGTTACACAGCAATGTGGAGATAACACACAGCGAGGTACTCTTTACCTAGAAGGGTGCCCATCGCGGCCATCGCATGCCCTAAAAAATCGCATGCGATGCGACCGACGCGATGCCCGCGATTTCCCATAGGGAACAATGTTAAATGTCCCAATTGACCCGATTTTCCTGTTCAATGCCTCAATTGACTCGATTTTTCATAGGAAACAATGATAAATGGGCCACAGAGGCCAAATAGGCACCCTGAAGTGTGAAATGGCCCCCACAATTGTTAACGCCACCCCACGATCAACGTGAACCCGAAGCGTAGCGAGCCCGTGAGGGGCGGCGGTACGCGTCCTACGACCTTTTCATACCCCCACTATCCACGTCGGCGTGGAGTTGAGAATAGAAAGTGTGGCGAGCGCAGCGAGCCCCGCGAGGGGACGCGCATACCTTCACAGCTGTCCGCGTCCCCTCGCCACGGTTCGGGCTCGGTGGCTCGCTGCGCTCATCACACTTTCTATTCCCAGCTCCACGCCGACGTGGATAGTGGGGTATGAAAAGGTCGTAGGACGCGTACCGCCGCCCCTCACGACGCTTCGGGTTCACGTTGATCGCGGGGTGGCGTTAACAATTGTGGGGGCCATTTCACACTTCAGGGTGCCTATTTGGCCTCTGTGGCCCATTTATCATTGTTTCCTATGGAAAATCGGGTCAATTGAGGCATTGAACAGGAAAATCGGGTCAATTGGGACATTTAACATTGTTCCCTATGGGAAATCGCGGGCATCGCGTCGGTCGCATCGCATGCGATTTTTTGGTCGCATGCGATGCGACCGACGCGATTTTTTTTGTACTAACGATGCCCACGATCAAAATCGTGGGCGCCCTTCTAGGTAAAGAGTACCCACAGCGATAACAGAGACATGACACCAGGATTACATAGATATATCACACTGGGATTATGGAGAGAACACACTGGGATAACAGAGACATGACACTGGGATTACATAGATATATCACACTGGGATTATGGAGATAACACACGGGGATAACAGAGACATGACACAGGGATTACATAGATATATCATACTGGGATTATGGAGAGAACACACTGGGATAACAGAGACATGACACTGGGATTACATAGATATATCACACTGGGATTATGGAGATAACACACGGGGATAACAGAGACATGACACAGGGATTACATAGATATATCACACTGGGATTATGGAGAGAACACATGGCAATAACAGAGACATGACACGGGGATTACATAGATAAATCATACTGGGATTATGGAGATAACACACGGGGATAACAGACATAATATGGGGATTACATAGATATATCATACTGGGATTATGGAGAGAACACACAGGGATAACAGAGATATGACACGGGGATTACATAGATATATCACACTGGGATTATGGAAATAACACACAGCGATAACAGAGACATGACACCGGGATTACATATATATATATATCATACTGGGATTATGGAGATAACACACAGGGATAACAGAGACATGACACAGGGATTACATAGATATATCATACTGGGATTATGGAGATTACACACAGGGATAACAGAGACATGACACAGGGATTACATAGATATATCATACTGGGATTATGGAGATTACACACAGCGATAACAGAGATATGACACGGGGATTACATAGATATATCATACTGGGATTATGGAGATAACACACGGGGATAACAGAGACATGACACAGGGATTACATAGATATATCATACTGGGATTATGGAGATAACACGGGGATAACAGAGAAATGACACGGGGATTACATAGATATATCATACTGGGATTATGGAGATAACACGGGGATAACAGAGACATGACACAGGGATTACATAGATATATCATACTGGGATTATGGAGATAACACGGGGATAACAGAGACATGACACAGGGATTACATAGATATATCATACTGGGATTATGGAGATAACACGGGGATAACAGATACATGACACGGGGATTACATAGATATATCACACTGGGATTATGGAGATAACACACGGGGATAACAGAGACATGACACGGGGATAACAGAGACATGACAAGGGGATTATGGAGATAACACACGGGGATAACAGAGATATGACACGGGGATTACATAGATATATCATACTGGGATTATGGAGATAACACACGGGGATAACAGAGACATGACACCGGGATTACATAGATATATCATACTCGGATTATGGAGGTAACACACTGGGATAACAGATACATGACACGGGGATTACATAGATATATCATACTGGGATTATGGAGATAACACACTGGGATAACAGAGACATGACACCGGGATTACATAGATATATCATACTGGGATTATGGAGATAACACGGGGATAACAGATACATGACACGGGGATTACATAGATATATCACACTGGGATTATGGAGATAACACACGGGGATAACAGAGACATGACACGGGGATAACAGAGACATGACAAGGGGATTATGGAGATAACACACGGGGATAACAGAGATATGACACGGGGATTACATAGATATATCACACTGGGATTATGGAGATAACACACAGCGATAACAGAGATATGACACGGGGATTACATAGATATATCACACTGGGATTATGGAGATAA
This sequence comes from Crinia signifera, assembly GCF_055691185.1. Lineage (NCBI taxonomy): Eukaryota > Metazoa > Chordata > Amphibia > Anura > Myobatrachidae > Crinia > Crinia signifera. Next base: position 420,655 of record NW_028142001.1, on the reverse strand, counting down.
CACATGGGGATAACAGAGACATAACACAGGGATTACATAGATATATCACACTGGGATTATGGAGATAACACACTGGGATAACAGATACATGACACGGGGATTACATAGATATATCATACTGGGATTATGGATATAACACACAGGGATAACAGAGACATGACACCGGGATTACATAGATATATCACACTGGGATTATGGAGATAACACACGGGGATAACAGAGACATGACACCGGGATTACATAGATATATCACACTGGGATTATGGAGATAACACACAGGGATAACAGAGACATGACACGGGGATTACATAGATATATCATACTGGGATTATGGAGATAACACACGGGGATAACAGAGATAGGACACAGGGATTACATAGATATATCACACTGGGATTATGGAGATAACACACGGGGATAACAGAGACATGACACGGGGATTACATAGATATATCACACTGGGATTATGAAGATAACACACGGGGATAACAGAGACATGACACGGGGATTACATAGATATATCACACTGGGATTATGGATATAACACACGGGGATAACAGAGACATGACAACGGGATTACATAGATATATCACACTGGGATTATGGAGATAACACACAGGGATAACAGAGACATGACACAGGGATTACATAGATATATCATACTGGGATTATGGAGATAACACACTGGGATAACAGAGACATGACACGGGGATTACATAGATATATCATACTGGGATTATGGAGATAACACACGGGGATAACAGAGACATGACACGGGGATAACATAGATATATCATACTGGGATTATGGAGATAACACACGGGGATAACAGAGACATGACACCGGGATTACATAGATATATCATACTGGGATTATGGAGATAACACACGGGGATAACAGAGACATGACACCGGGATTACATAGATATATCATACTCGGATTATGGAGGTAACACACTGGGATAACAGATACATGACACGGGGATTACATAGATATATCATACTGGGATTATGGAGATAACACACTGGGATAACAGAGACATGACACCGGGATTACATAGATATATCACACTGGGATTATTGAGATAACACACGGGGATAACAGAGACATGACACGGGGATTACATAGATATATCACACTGGGATTATGGAGATAACACACAGGGATAACAGAGACATGACACGGGGATTACATAGATATATCACACTGGGATTATGGAGATAACACACGGGGATAACAGAGACATTACATGGGGATTTCATAGATATATCATACTGGGATTATGGAGATAACACACGGGGATAACAGAGACATGACACGGGGATTACATAGAGATATCATACTGGGATTATGGAGATAACACACGGCTATAACAGAGACATGACACGGGGATTACATAGATATATCACACTGGGATTATGGAGATAACACACGGGGATAACAGAGACATGACACGGGGATTACATAGATATATCACACTGGGATTATGGAGATAACACACAGGGATAACAGAGACATGACACGGGGATTACATAGATATATCATACTGGGATTATGGAGATAACACACTGGGATAACAGAGACATGACACGGGGATTACATAGATATATCATACTGGGATTATTGAGATAACACACAGGGATAACAGAGACATGACACGAGGATTACATAGATATATCACACTGGGATTATTGAGATAACACACAGGGATAACAGAGACATGACACGAGGATTACATAGATATATCACACTGGGATTATGGAGATAACACACAGCGATAACAGAGACATGACACGGGGATTACATAGATATATCACACTGGGATTATGGAGATAACACACGGGGATAACAGAGACATGACACAGGGATTACATAGATATATCACACTGGGATTATGGAGATAACACACAGCGATAACAGAGACATGACACGGGGATTACATAGATATATCACACTGGGATTATGGAGATAACACACAGGGATAACAGAGATAGGACACGGGGATTACATAGATATATCATACTGGGATTATGGAGATAACACACGGGGATAACAGAGACATGACACAGGGATTACATAGATATATCACACTGGGATTATGGAGATAACACACAGCGATAACAGAGACATGACACGGGGATTACATAGATATATCACACTGGGATTATGGAGATAACACACAGGGATAACAGAGATAGGACACGGGGATTACATAGATATATCACACTGGGATTATGGAGGTAACACACGGGGATAACAGAGACATGACACGGGGATTACATAGATATATCATACTGGGATTATGGAGATAACACACGGGGATAACAGAGACATGACACGGGGATTACATAGATATATCACACTGGGATTATGGAGATAACACACAGGGATAACAGAGATAGGACACGGGGATTACATAGATATATCATACTGGGATTATGGAGATAACACACGGGGATAACAGAGACATGACACAGGGATTACATAGATATATCATACTGGGATTATGGAGATAACACACGGGGATAACAGAGACATGACACCGGGATTACATAGATATATCATACTGGGATTATGGAGATAACACACGGGGATAACAGAGACATGACACCGGGATTACATAGATATATCATACTGGGATTATGGAGATAACACACGGGGATAACAGACATCACAGAGCTATTACAGAGAGATATCACACAGGGGATACAGATATGTCACAGGGGGATTACATAGAGATATCAAACTGAGATTATGGAGATGTCACATGGGGTTATACACAGATATATCACACAGGGAATACAGAGATATCACATAGGGATGCATGGGGGTTACACAGAGATGTTGCATGGGGATTACACAGTGATGTATGGGTAGAAATCACAGGTAATATTAAATGGGCTAAAACATTTATAGTAGGATCATGTTATAAGCCACCCAACATAAATACGGAGGAGGAAAAGGCCTCTTGCTACAGGTGGGAGAAGCGGCCAGTTTAGGGGACTTTAACTACCCAGAAATAAATTGGAAGGATAGGCCAACTAGTACCGCTAAGGAGAATGTTTTATTGGATGCCCTGAATGACCACTATGGGGGGTATTCAATGTCTGTCGAGCTCAGTCGCCGTTGAGCGTTTTATGGAGTTCACCTGAGAATTTAGGGTTTTTTTGCATCTCGGATATTCAATCCTTGGGGTTTTTTCTCTCATTTCGTTTTGCTCGCCTGTCGAGATTATGTGATCTCGAGTAGCCGAGCTCTTTGGACCCTTTTTTTTACTGGATTTGACACGCACCCTATTCAATGTTCATGTATGGATGTATTTCTGGACACACTTTAGGCAATTATGCTGGGTGTTTTGCTCGCGGCGTGATGTTTGTATTTTATTGTGAAATAGTTTGAGGTTTCCATCTGTTACTCCTCATACATATTTTGCTACGATGGCCATTATTAGAACTTGTTTTGCGAAGGACACAACAGCAGCGGTGTTGTCAGCATGTCTATTGCATATGCTGCGTGCATATTTTCACCCAACAAATATGGTGCAGAAGCAGACTTGTCCTGGAGAATATTGTATGGCATTAGCTTTTGTTTATAGAAGGTGTGTACTGTTCCTACACTATACACAGCCATACCTCCCAACATTGTTACCTCTGCCGGCGGGACGCTGCTGCTGGGGGGGCGTGACCTAATTTGGGGGGCGTGGCCTATACTCGCGGCTCCCCCCACGAGGCCACGCCCCCATTTTGCCGCTATGGGGGCATGACCCAGAGGCTCTGTGAGCCTCTAGCCATGCCCCCAGCCCCCTGGCTGCGGGAATAGACGCTGTGCGCACAGCGTTTATTCCCCGCTGCTTAGCAGCTGACAGGGGGGGACTCCCAACAGCCCCCCCCACACCGCGGGACACTGCCGCCCGCGGGTGGGACAGCCCCTGACAATCGGGACTGTTGGGAGGTATACACAGCACATGCATCAAATGCTGTTATCGTTATGACAATGGCTGTGTTTGAATGTTGAAGTACATGTGTTTGTTCTGCTTGTTTTTTATATGATTAGTGAATTCTCTATACGTCTATACTACTCCTTCTATCAATCATCTGTGAATGGGTCGATTACAATTGTTGACTGTATGTGATATTGTAGCCCCCCACTGCGCCCCCCCTCCCGTGATTTGTGCCCCCCCGGAATTTGCGGTCCCCGCCTCCTCCCGCGATTCACGGCACCCCCATGGCCCCCCTCCTGCGATTTGCAAACCCCCTCCTGCCATTTCCAGCCACCTGCGACCCCCCTCCCACGATTCATGGCACCCCGCGTCCCCCTCCCGTGATTCGCTGCCTCCCCCTCCCGCGATATGCAAACCCCTGCCCTCTCCCGCGATTCACGGCATCCCCCATCCTGCGATTTGCGACCCCCCTCCCGCGATTCTAGCCCCCCCTGTGTCCCCCGTCCCGCAATTCGTGCCTCCCCCGGAATTTGCAGACCCCCTTCCGCGATTCGTGCCTCCCCCGGAATTTGCGGCCCTCCTCCCGCTATTTGTGGACCCCTTCCCGCGATTCACGGACCCCCATGGCACCTCCCACGATTCGCGACCCCCCGTGACTCACACCCCCCTCCCGCGATTTGCAGACCCCCTCCCGCGAATCGCGGACCCTCCCCTCCCTCGATACACGCTCCCCCCACACCCCCCTCCTGTGATTCACGGGCCCCCCATGATCCCCCCTCCCATGATTCATGACACCCCCCAGGCCCGCTCCCGTGATTCGCAGACCGCAGCGCCCCCCATCCCTTCATTCACGGCACCCCCCCCGCGATTCACGGACCCCCACAAACCCCCCTCCTGCAATTCACTGACCCCCACAACCCCCCTCCCGCAATTTGCGGACCCCCCCCCCCCTTCCCACAATTCAAGGCCCCCCTGCGCCCCCTCCCGCAATTTGCGGACCCCCTCCCGCTGATTGCAGATCCCTGCAACCCCCCCTCCCAAAATTTGCAGACCCCCCTAACCCCTTTCCGGTAATTCCCCCCCCAGCGGACCCCCGCGACCCCGCTCCCGCATTTCACATACCCCGTGAGAATGGGGGATCCTGTACCGCCACAAGCAGGTGCCGCCCCTAGGTGGTAAATCCGGCCCTGGCTGCCGCGCTGCAGGTTCTCCCACTGCCAGAAGTGTCCACACGGTCCTCTGCACCAGCGCCACAACTTTTATCAATGTCTTGCCCACATACCACTATTATACAGCCTCCTGCTCTCATGCACCCCCTTACTCCCTCCCAGTGGGAGCAGACGCTCACCCACTGCCGGGAGCTGCATACTGTCCCCCACCCTCCTCCAGTTATAGGGATGCCCATCGACCATCAATGATTTCAAATCATCGATGGTTTATGGCCGATGTTGAATACTTTTGCCATCGATGTGGGAGAACCAGATGGTTTTCCTACATCAATGGCAAAGGAGAACCAATCAAGTTTCACATTTTTTTAATGTGCCGGCACATGAAGCATAGCTCCGCCCCCCACACCCGGAAGTCCCGCCACCGAGTTCTGATTGACTCACTGCCTATTCAGTCAGATATAATGGATGACCATCGATAGCTACAACAATCGATGGTTATCTACGTAATATGTTACTACTATCGATGGCAAGGTGCAAAATCGCCATTAATGCCAACCATCGATGGCGTCTGCACCAATGCCCATCCCTACTCTGCAACAGGCAAAAACCTTTACTACCCCTCATGCCCACACACCTCTATCACTGCCCTGCCTCCTTTTCTCCTGCCCCGTAACTTCTGCCAGTGGGGACCCGCTCATCCTGTGTTGCCCATATTCCCGTATCATGCTTTACCACCCAGCCTCCTGCTCTCATGCACCCTAACTCCCACCCAGTAGGAGGAGACACTGACTCAGGGCCACCGTCCTGTACTCCTGTGCTGCCACGCTGGACCCTCACCCACTGGCAGAAGCTGCACAGTGTCCCCCACCCTCCTCTTTAGTCCCCCGTATGCCCACACACCCCTATCACTACCCAGCCTCCTTTTTTCCTGTGTCGTGACCTCCGCCAGTGGGGAGCCGATGACTCAAAAACACCCTACTATACTATTGCACACACACACACCGAAACAACCCCCCCACACCCACAAATGTCACTGTACCCTCCACACCCTACTATACTATTGCACACACACACCTAAACAACACGCACACACAGCCCCCCAACACCCACAAATGTCACTGTACCCTCCACACTATCAATGTACATCTTACTCTGTAACCGCTTTTTAATTAAACAAAACAATACACCCCTTCCACATCATATGCTCTCTATGTAACACATTTCACCTATAACTCAAGTTGCAATACAGGCATCTTTCATACAATTCTAACCATATGTCTCACAATACAAACGTTCACAAAATAAGGGGGCGCAGCCCCTTACGCCGGTGTGAAGAGCGCCCGTAGGGCACGATGAATCACCTAGTATACTTATACAAAACCAAACAGCCTGGCTGGGATCACAGGTTGATAGAATAATTGGTCATGTAATGATCCTGTTTATTCAGGTCCTTCCTTTCTCCCCTATTGAATATGCAGGGGAGACAGAATACAACACAACATAGTGCAGGTCAATAAAGTTTAAAAAGATTTAATACATGTAACACACTTACAATAAAGTGACTTTGGTAAAAGCATGAGACAAGTAATCCTTAGGCACAAGATGTTAAACTCCTTCAGTCTGGGTTCCCTGGTCCGGAACAGGTAGCCACAGTCCAGAGGTCCACACCGCAAGCCAACGAGTCCACAGTAAAAGCGTGTACATGCTTAACGCGTTTCGGAACGTATTTCTTCTTCAGAAGCGTGCTTTAAAATGTCCACATACGGATATATACTACCATAATTGCTCCAATATAGTTGAAATGAATCGCCGCTAATCGGCGTACAACATCCGACTATCGTATGAAAAAATGGTGGTGCGTTTCAATGAACGGAAATGCGGCACCGCCTATTCATCTATTCCCTGTGTGTTCCACCTCATTGCTGACGGTGCCGCCTGCGTTCCAATTTATCCGGGGATCAAATACAAGGCACAATACCTATAGTTCACAGGGAGATCGGAGATTGTGTACAATAGGGATACTCCTAACTGTCATGAAATCTGCAAAAGATAGAAAAGAAAATAAAAAATATATAAAAATACATTTATTCCCCACATCATAGAAATAAGGTATTCAACACAGAGGGACCCATTTAACATCCGTTTTTGGGGGCTAACCGCAATTATTAAGTAGCACTGAAATGTATTAAAGGGGGATCTCCGATCTCTGCTGCGATCTCCCCTGCAGCGCTGCCGGCCGCATCCCCCATAGGTTTCTATGTATCAACATCGGGCAGCCCGGCACCGCACCCCTGGGCTATCGCTATTCTGATATGGCCGAGCGGCAGTGCGGTCAGCGGGGTCGCGGGGGCGTAACCGCGCATGCGCAGACCCCCTGGCTTCCGGCTCCAGGCATCGCAGGGAGGGGCTCCTGTCCCTGCGCCCAGCAGATATGATCGCATTAATATTCCGCCCAGATCGCTTTCTAAACGCGATCAATGATAAATGGGGGCCACAGTGAGAACGGGTTTTAACTCAAACTCGCCATTTAATCCCCTAGGGACTAATGTGCCAAGGTGATGTATCCATCGCATCTCCGTCTTAGAAAGCCGTTTGGCTACATCATTTTTCCATCTCTTGGGAAGAATCTGTTCAGATCTGAAAACATACTCAGCAACCGTCTCCGGGAGCCCTGCAGCATTTTTCCCACGGTCCGGTCTTCTGTTTACATCTGGGGCTCCGCCCCCAGACCGGGACTTAGGCCCGCCCACCAGCCAATCCTGGTCCGGCATGGGGGTTTTCCCGGACCATGATTGGATGTAAACAGAAGACTGGACCGTGGGAAGAGTGCTGCAGGGCTCCCGGAGTATGTTTTCTCTCCACAGGTACCCCAGTGGATTCTACAGGACAAGGGGGCCGATCTTCTATCAAGAAAGGTGAGTATTGGATGAATGGGCTCCGAATGTAATAAAGTTTTACTGTCAGTGTGTGTGTGTTTATTGAACTGTTTGTGGGACTACAAGTACCAGCGGGCCCTTTATTGCCCCACATGCTAAGACATGTGGTGCAGGTTTGCTGGGACTCATAGTTCCACAGCAATATACAATAGTTTCTCTATCTTTTTACACATCTATCAGCTCGATGCCCACCGCCCAAGGGCATCGTGGACAGCCCCGGGATTCAGCATGGGCAGGTAAGTTCTGGAGGGGGGGGGGACCCCTTCTTTGGGGGGGTCCCCAGGACCCCTGCACATGCTGACCGGTCAGGGGGATGAATACTTTGGCCGGGGGGACTTGTATAAAAAGTCTCCCCCGGCTGTGGCATTACCCTGCTGGCTGGTTGGGCCCGGTGCTGGTTCTTGAAATATGGGGGACCCCTAGTCATTTTGTCCCCCGTATTTTGGGATTTAGGACCGGCCCTTGAGCCTTGTGCTGGTTTTGTAAAATCCAGGTAATAGCGTGAATAATTACCTTCGATATATTCAGTCACCTCTGGTTTACCTTACCTTTACTGATCTGATCAGGAGAATACAAGAATAAGATACCACACAGTTGGATCATAATTGCAAGTATTCTAAAGTTTATTTGCACGGACACATACATTTGTACAAAGTAGAAGAAGCATGCCCCTCCCTTCAGAGGTTGGGTCTTACAGGAAATTCATACATATTCATTATGACCCTCCTCAATGGGGTTGGGCTTTAACCAGAATATTGGTTCAAACATGATCTGCGTAGCAAACGTGCACTTCCATTTTGTAACATAGGAGTGGACTTCCAGTAAACTGGATTACCCTAGACCTCCCATATTCCTGCCCCCTAATGCTGTTTGTCTGGAAAGTACCTAATGCCTTACATAGGCAGAAATCTGGTTCTAGCTGCCTCTTGTGGTTATTTACAGACAGTTGACCACTGTCTGGAAATACAGTACTTCCTCAAACCTGGGTGTAACTTCTAATGTTTCAGCAAACGCTGCAAAAGCCAAATATCAGCTTACAAATCACATTGTTTAACTTATTAGCTCATATGTGCTTTGTAATAATTCTTATCTATTACCTATATGAATATGCAGACCCCAGGGGGGTCTCTATCATTCCCCCATTTTGTAAATGATATCACAATCAATTTAATAATCCTTTACAATTACCAATATATATATATATATATATATATATATATATATATATATATATGGATATGAATATGCAGAAAGCTGTATATATGCTATTGGACAGAAAGCTCACACTGGTCGGACATCTTACAATACAGACTACCTATAATATGCAAAGTATCAGTCTAATCGGATGGTTCTAGTGGATATTTTCCTGAAGCCATCTGCACTTCTTGTGTCCAGCTTCGGAGGTTTTTTTTCACCGTTTTCGCACATCCATCGGAACAGACTGATTTTCTGCTTTCTGTATCTTCCCAGATGTGAGTTCCTTGAACCTGGCTGAAGTTACAGCAGACTGACATCTTTTCTGACAGACAGAAAAAGCACACATTAGTATTCTGAAGGCAATATAAGCAAATATACCTAATCCTATAATTTTCAGGGCGAACATGAGAATTCCTATAACCCATCTACTGATTCCTGAGAACCATGTTGCTGGATTAAGCTAAATTAACCATCCTGAATTCCCTTTAATAATCTGCTTCTTCAAATCCTTGACTCTAGCTGTGTTCCTCTATAGCAGGGCTCCTCAAACTATCTTTCTCTGGGATCCCATCAGGAAATAAAAATAATGACTGGACCCCAGCAAGTTACTGCAGAAGGTCATAACATCACATGTGTAGTCAGCAGACAGCACATGCATGGCAGCATTTGTGGAGGCACAGAGTGATGGAAGGAGTCTAGAATAACAGACAATTCAACAGATGTTCCAGACTCCCTGAATCACTGACTGAGATTAGAAAAATAATCAGCCTGATGGGCAGCAATAGGGAGTTATGACCCCATGCTGAGAAAGTCGGGACCCACTTTTTTAGAACCGCTGCTCTATAGTATCTTCAATTTACATCAGACTGGTAATTATAACATGCTCTTGGTACAGCCAAACACATATCTGTTTTTTAGCTGCACGGTACAAATCTAAATATTTACAAATAATTTTGATCTGTGGCACTGACATAAAAATAATCCTTTTTGGTCATTCTGCTTATCAGAATGTCTACCTAGTCTATTAGCTAGTGAGGAGTTACAAAGATACCCAGTGATGCTAATATTTATCAACTCTATAGTGGTTAATGGGACTCCTAACCAACGCTTGGATCCCATGCCTTGAAAAAGATAGCTAGTCTATCGAAACCGGTTGGCCAGAAGGGGACCAGTGCAGTGGATTCCATCCAAAGGGAAGGAGAACTTATCAGGGCCTGTTTTGTTTAACCACCCATGCTATTTTTGTCTGCAATTCTTTGTAGACCATCCTATTTGTCTTTTCTTATGCATAATAATAATACATTTGGAAAGTGAATTTGGACCTCATACTAAGGATCCGGAGTGCCTATGGTGACTTCACTGTCCCTCCCTATGCGCTATTTGTCTGCTTTATGTAGACAACTTTTAACGGTACGGGTTCTGACAACATTCCTTTTAATTGATAATAATTATCGTTTAAACAGTATATCACTATTGTTGGGTATAATTTGTTTTTCTTTTTTGTTACCCCATGTGGGAGGACCGTTTGGACCTGAAAGACCATTTGATTTAGAGTTTCAGCACTCAGAAACATACCAAGGTCCTTTTCTGTGGCAATGCATGGATCTTGAATTAAAAGGGGAAAGTGAACAGACCCAGCAATCTCTTAATTTTAATTTTTGCTACTTGGTAATGGGCCTGTACTATTTGAGTCAGCCCATGTCTGAGGCTTCTCTGCTTTATCATAAACGTAATCAGGTATCTTCATTATCACTACCATAAACTATATTACTGTCACTTATCGTAGCTTCTAGGCACAAAATACAGCCTCAGACCCTTATCAGGCTTGGGCCGTAATAACATTTTAGCAAACTGCATCGTTGAACTTAACTTTCAGCTTTTGAGCTTTGCAGATGTTGGAGTAGTCAGTTTGGACTTGTAGTTCAGGCATATACTGCAGTTCTGTGCTCTTTGGTACTGTAACTGCTTCTTTCTTTCTGTGGACTTGTCATTGCAGCTTGCTTTGCTTCAGCATCTGCTAGATTGCTTTCTTTGGTCTGGTTCCCTGTGTGTGCTTGTATCTTTATGATAGTTACTTTGTATGACTTCATCAATGCTTGGAAAAGTTTTTTTATGAGGTCAGCGTGCTGTATCTGGAATCTGTATAAAGGTTTGCTGTTGTGTTCTTCGCATGTTTCAATGCTTTAGTGAGGGCCACAAGTTCTGCAGCTTATGCTGACAGCTGTACTGGTAAGGCTCTAGAAATCACCACCTCACTCTCTGTGGTGACATCATAGTCAGTGTAGGGTGTGCCATCTTCATAATATCTGGACCCATCAACATACAGTTCATAATGAGCATTGGGTATGGGGGTGTCATGGACGTATGGGAATGTCTGAGTCTCTTGTTTCATCAAAGCAAGTCAATCATGGGAAAAATTTATGACATGAATATTCGCTTCTCACCTCCCACCTTCTTCCGAATCTACTTCCATTCTCTGGGCTGCTGTAGATAAAGGTGTGCTTGTAGAAGGTGCTTGTTCCAATATTCTCCCCCATTTTGAACATTTGATGTTCACACAAGAATTGTTGGCGGGTTTAAGATGCATCTCTTTATTGTCGCATTGGTTGCACTCAATATGGAACTTCATACTTGGTGAGTCTGGCTGCTGATAGGTGCTTAGTTCTGGCTTATTGCAGAATTTCAGTTACGACATGTGGTACTTGTATAGTCAGTTCATGATTGAGAACAATGTCTTTTAATACAGCCGCAGGTGCTTCTTGGATAATATTTTCAGGCTTGCTGGAGTAGTAAGCAAGAGGTCTTTGTTTTGTCCCATGTAGCTGTGTAAGGACTCCCAGTGCGTGTTCTTTTTCCTCATGACAGTAGAGGGAAAAGGATTTTGAATAGTCTGTAAAGCCTAGAGCCAGTGAAGAAGCTATGGCTGCCTTTAGTTGCTGAATCGCTTGAGACATTTCTTCATCTGATGGGCATGGACTTCTTTGTAGCATCGTACAAGGTTTGCATATAAACGGATGCAAGAGGGATCCAGTCCCTGCAATAGCCAACCAGGCCTAGGAATGACCTTATTTGTTTAACAGTCTTTGGTACCTTGGCTTGCAGTATGAGCTTATTCCTCTCTTCTGTCAGGTATCTGATGCCTTGAGAAATGCAGTGGCCCAAGAATATGACTTTGTGTTTGCAGAGCTGTAATTTGTCTTTCGATGCCCTGCAGTCTTGCTCTTCCAGGAACTTGAGTAGGGACACTGTTTCCTTATGGCATTTTGGCTTGAGTTGTTGTGGTTAACAGGAGGTCATCATCACAAGCTGGGTGTCTTCTGTGTAGAGGGGTCTCCAAGCCTGGAGAACCAGTGACATGGCTTCAGTGTAGTCACTTCAGTTAATCATGTACAACAGTATTGTTTGCTAACAGTTCTTGTGAGTCTTTGATGATAAGCATAGAGCAGAGTGCATTGGCCAATCATTCACCGTAAACCAGGCCCCTGATGGTGGGATCTGATCCAGCAAGGTGTGTCGATTTTAGGCACAATGGGACAGTTTATTAGCAGTCTTTCAATGACTTCTCTTGTACCAGTCTGTATTGAACTTCACCAGAACCGGTGACATCATATTTCTGGACAGAACAGGTGTATTGCTGTGGAGATCTGCACTGCACAAGGACACCAGACCACAGGAAGGCTTGGACTTATTTGCTGATGGCTGCTGGCTGCTGTTTGTTCTGTGGTGAGTGGACATTGCAGTTGCATGCTGACATCCAATATTCATGTTTTTTTCTTTCCTTCCAAATCGGGCAGCATGGTATCAGCAAAGTCTGCAGGAAAAAAAACTAAAAGAACACAAAATACAGCAACTTCTATTTCTGGCATATATTTTTTTTTTTTTTATACTATTTGATTTTTATTTCATGCCTGTCTTTGATGCTTGCATAAATTGCAGAATATCAGCTCCTAATAGGTTAATACAACATGTTGGTGATGTGAGGAATTATACTTTGTATGGGCGTTCATTTATCATTGATAGGTAAAAAGGGTTGGCTTACTCTTCTGGAGTAGGAGTGACTGTCCGCCCACCCGAGTATCTAGTAATGTACTTCCTCATTTAGTTAATTTTGCTACTTCTATTTCACACACAGACATTACACATAATTGTATTACTAAGAGACTGTAGTTTCTGCCCTGTGTGAAGATCATACCTTGTGGAAATAACACACCTGCTCCATCAACATGGAGTACTGCGTCTTCATACCTTCCCACGAGGTTAGTCAAGATGTTCTTTTCCTTGAATATCTATCTGTGCTAAAGCATTACCTTTTGGGTTTATTTGATGATCAACTATAATGTCTGTCCCTAAAGTTGAACAACATTTTATACGGGTGCTTTGTTCTAATACATATACATATTTCCTATTTTCTATATTTTTTTCTAACTTCCTCTAAATCTTTAAAAATCTGTAATTACACTTAATATTACATATGAACAAATTTAATTCAGGGCATAAAGCCGTGGTTCCCAAAACTGTGTGCCTAGGCACCCTGGGGTGCCTCAGGACACTTGCAGGGGTGCCTTGGGTTGATGGACCAGGATCAATTCATATTAGTTATGTGCAATGTAACAGGCAAAACAGTGCTGGTGGCTGCTAATTATAATATATGTGGACAAACAGGAGCAAATCCTGTCCCTCACCAGATAACTGTGACATATAAACACAATGCACTTAATTTTTATTTTTTTCCTAAATTTCTCAATAAGAAACATTTGGCCTAGGGGTGCCTTGAAAACATTTTTATGCTTTAGGGTGCCGTGATTCAAAAAGCCCTAGCACATAACATCTAACAATCTATTCAACAAAAATCTACATATATATATATATACACACACACACATAATAACAGCTTATTCTAACTAAATTCTAGGACTTAAAAATATTCATATTTTTAACAATTCAAGTTGTCTCGAAACTTCAAGAAGTTCCTCTTTTTTGATTGTGTAACAGGAAACATCTATGAAATATATCTCTGTCTTAGTAAAAACTAAGTAATATTGTGCTGTTTTTGGTGGGTTTCATTTATCACAATACTGTAAGTACATCTTATACTTTTTGTGATATTGTAAGTCTCAAATATCCATATAATCCTGTAACCGTGACTAGCAACCATCTGTATTTAGGAATTTCTGCCAAGCCTGAGAATCCAAGGTCCCTTGTTCGGGATAAATTGGCCCTTTTCCTTAAGATTACATTGACATTCCTGATTTTTTTTCTCCCGACCTTCGATGCAACTATTTTTCTAAAGGGGAACGTTCCATATTCTCACTACCGGTCCCTCCCTTTGAAGCAACCGTTCAAGGGCGTGGCCTTATCCACCTGCGGTGAGACGGGATATATCTGTGTGCAAGGAAGTAAAACTGTGTATTGCTAGCTAGGATTTGTTATGGATCTGTCTAAGGCTGCTGTGTGAAAAACCCTTCCACCATCTCAATATATCTCTATGAATGAGACATTGACCAATAGTACCTGTGAGAGTGCTGCTATTTTGAATGCACTTAAACACCAAGAATAAATTTGACCTACAACTTTTTTCCCACCAATTCTGTCTCTAAATGGCAACCAACAATAATAACAAATTCTACTACTTTGTGTTCATTAGTGACCTGAACAGTTAACTGAATTTATACTGGTTCTTTAATGCCAGCCGTTATTTTTGTCCTAAAATAATGGCCACTAAAATTGTCAAACAAAACTACATTTACAATCTGAACAAGGTGTGACATGGAGCAATGTGACAATGTGAGTTTGCAAGTCTCCTTTCTTTATTCTCTATTAAAAAACCTCATAATATTCATTTCAAAAACCTCTGTTTCAAATATGACAACCCAATACTAGGACAGTTTGTCTGATCACATAATTTTGTACATTAACTGTAGTTTTAAAATCTGTTGGTCTTGTTACCGCAATTGTGATTCTCTATAATAATCTTTTATCTTATAACATAGGACTATACTATTTTTACACTTTACACAAGTTCCACGTAGTGACATAGGTCATAGAGACCATTATTCCATAAGAGCTGTGTCCTAATTGGTTCAATATAACACTGTGTACACACAGTACAATTTAGCATGAAATTTTAGATGACACTGAACCTTATTCACCTTAATATTTACCAGACAGTCAGACAACACAAAACATTTTTACAGATTTACTTTACCAAAGTGATACCACAGGGTGTAATCTTTCATGCTGGTTCCGTGAAGGTAACCATAGTGGTCCATCATTCATTCAACATTTACTTTAGACAGAACAGTATAAGAAACATTTCTACTGTCACAAAAAACTATTTCAAAATACAATGCATTGTTAAATGTGTGAACTGAATATTTCGGGTTACTAAAAATGGCGTAAAAAGGGTGACATAAATGTATAATTTGTTCTATATAAACGTGGCTAGACTGATGCACAGAGAGGGTCTGACTAAGCAACAGTGATCGTAAAGCAACCAATCTTCTGTTTGCTTACCCGGGGTTGTCAGAGTCTCCCTGCGATATCCAGCATAGAACTGAGACCATTAGATGCCCCCCTTTGTTTGCCATCCCGGACTTGCAGCCCCCATATAATAGCGTGAATAATTACCTTCGATATATTCAGTCACCTCTGGTTTACCTTACCTTTACTGATCTGATCAGGAGAATACAAGAATAAGATACCACACAGTTGGATCATAATTGCAAGTATTCTAAAGTTTATTTGCACGGACACATACATTTGTACAAAGTAGAAGAAGCATGCCCCTCCCTTCAGAGGTTGGGTCTTACAGGAAATTCATACATATTCATTATGACCCTCCTCAATGGGGTTGGGCTTCAACCAGAATATTGGTTCAGACATGATCTGCGTAACATACGTGCACTTCCATTTTGTAACATAGGAGTGGACTTCCAGTAAACTGGATTACCCTAGACCTCCCATATTCCTGCCCCCTAATGCTGTTTGTCTGGAAAGTACCTAATGCCTTACATAGGCAGAAATCTGGTTCTAGCTGCCTCTTGTGGTTATTTACAGACAGTTGACCACTGTCTGGAAATACAATACTTCCTCAAACCTGGGTGTAACTTCTAATGTTTCAGCAAACGCTGCAAAAGCCAAATATCAGCTTACAAATCACATTGTTTAACTTATTAGCTCATATGTGCTTTGTGATAATTCTTATCTATTACCTATATGAATATGCAGACCCCAGGGGGGCCTCTATCACAGGGAACCCCAAATTGTTTGTTCCTTTGATTTTATGAAACCAGGGCCAGCTCTTTGAGCCCTGGACTGGTTATGCTTAGGAGGGGGGACCCCGCGCCATTTTTCTTTCGTTTTTTTTTGTAAAACCCTTTTTGGACAGAACCATGTCAAATTCACCAGCCAGAACCTGGTCTAATTTTTTGGAGATTTTTATGGTAACCCTTACCAAAAATTGCACCCTATTACATGTTTGAGTTAGATGCTTTCCAATGGGAAAACATCTGGATGCGAATTGAAGTGTGACTAAAAATCGCCACTTCAAAATGTGCGATTTCACTGCAAAAAGTGCGATCTTTGCTGCGAATCGCACCCTATTACATCTGCGATTTTTGAAAAATTCGTCCATTTTTAACCAAAAATCCCACATGTCTAAAAAATCCCACCCTATTACATTTTGCCCTGTGTGTCACCCCCTTAAGGTCCCCTTTTCCCTGTGTGTTGCCCCAATACAGTCCCCTATTTCATTAGAAGCCCAATCCCAGTGAAATATGAAGACAAAAGTATAAAAAAAACCTGAATTTATATGTTGATATTTTTCATGTTTTTTTTTGTAATGCAACGAAGTAAGTTTGACCCAAGTTAAAAGTATAAACAATTCTGTTTATACACTAAAGAGTTTGATTTGCTCGGAACATATGAACCTTGCAAACCAACCCTTTACAGAGAGCGCTGTTCCTTCACATCACTTATACTTTACTGATCTGGACGGCAATCCTACATTAAGAGGAAAGACCAGGAGCAGAGCATTGTGTCCCTCCTGGCATGGGTCATGTTGGGAGGTATGTACTTATTATAATATAATTGTGGCAGAGACAGCATCTCTCCACATGAGAGATCCAGACCAGGTTTTGGAGCAGTAGCAGAATCCCAGGTGTGTAATTAGCAGCACCTGTGCTCTCCTGATATCAGTGTTTCCAAGGCAGATGGTAAATACTCCTGATGGCGGATTAGCTGCCCAAGCGATAAGCCGGGTGTGGACGATGGTTGGGGCCACTGAAGCATTTGGGAGAGTCTGTACTATCCTCTGATTACCGGAATGCTGCTGCCTGTAACTACACTTGCCAGGGAAATTCACCTGGCATGCTGTGACCTGCTAACCAAAGACTACATGTAATCCAGTGTATGTGATCATTGTCATATATATATATATACACATAAATATCTGTAACTTGCTCTCTCCCAGGTAATCTACACTTGCCAGGGAAATTCACCTGGCATGCTGTGACCTGCTAACCAAAACAAAGTCCAAAGACTACATGTAATCCAGTGTATGTGATCATTGTCCTATATATATATATATATATATATATATATATATATATATATACATACATACATAAATATCTGTAACTTTCTCTCTCCCAGGTAATCTACACTTGGTACAGACTCCCATGACCTGGCCAGAATCCCGCACATATTGCCGCAGATACTTTACTGACCTGGCCGCCATGTCATCTCCCGATGAGGAAAGAGCGATGTCCACCCTGTTGGCCGGACTCACCCACAGCAATGGTTTCTGGTTCGGCTTGAGACGCAATCGCTTCTGGGGAAATTGGTATTGGAGTGGAGGTCAGACATGGGGAGAAATCACCTACTGGGGAGACGCCGAACCAAAAAACCCACTGTCCAAGCAATGTGGACTCATCTCAGGAGACCCAGCGACGAACTACACCTGGAGCTCAGAGTGCTGCGGACTGCGACTGCCGTTTGTGTGCTATGGGGGTCAGTACAGATCTCAGGTACACGGTGTATAGATATAGGTGTTACACTGTCACTGTGTGCTATGGGGGTCAGTACAGATCTCAGGTACACTGTGTATAGATATAGGTGTTATACGGTCACTGTGTGCTATGGGGGTCAGTACAGATCTCAGGTACACTGTGTATAGATATAGGTGTTATACTGTCACTGTGTGCTATGGGGGTCAGTACAGATCTCAGGTACACGGTGTATAGATATAGGTGTTACACGGTCACTGTGTGCTATGGGGGTCAGTACAGATCTCAGGTACACTGTGTATAGATATAGGTGTTATACTGTCACTGTGTGCTATGGGGGTCAGTACAGATCTCAGGTACACTGTGTATAGATATAGGTGTTATACTGTCACTGTGTGCTATGGGGGTCAGTACAGATCTCAGGTACACTGTGTATAGATATAGGTGTTACACGGTCACTGTGTGCTATGGGGGTCAGTACAGATCTCAGGTACACTGTGTATAGATATAGGTGTTATACGGTCACTGTGTGCTATGGGGGTCAGTACAGATCTCAGGTACACTGTGTATAGATATAGGTGTTACACGGTCACTGTGTGCTATGGGGGTCAGTACAGATCTCAGGTACACTGTGTATAGATATAGGTGTTACACTGTCACTGTGTGCTATGGAGGTCAGTACAGATCTCAGGTACGCTGTGTATAGATATAGGTGTTACACTGTCACTGTGTGCTATGGGGGTCAGTACAGATCTCAGGTACACTGTGTATAGATATAGGTGTTACACTGTCACTGTGTGCTATGGGGGTCAGTACAGATCTCAGGTACACTGTGTATAGATATAGGCGTTACACTGTCACTGTGTGCTATGGGGGTCAGTACAGATATCAGGTACACTGCGTATAGATATAGGTGTTATACTGTCACTGTGTGCTATGAGGGTCAGTACAGATCTCAGGTACACTGTGTATAGATATAGGTGTTATACTGTCACTGTGTGCTATGGAGGTCAGTACAGATATCAGGTACACTGTGTATAGATATAGGTGTTATACTGTCACTGTGTGCTATGGGGGTCAGTACAGATCTCAGGTACACTGTGTATAGATATAGGTGTTATACTGTCACTGTGCTATGGGGGTCAGTACAGATCTCAGGTACACTGTGTATAGATATAGGTGTTATACGGTCACTGTGTGCTATGGAGGTCAGTACAGATCTCAGGTACACTGTGTATAGATATAGGTGTTATACTGTCACTGTGTGCTATGGGGGTCAGTACAGATCTCAGGTACACTGTGTATAGATATAGGTGTTACACTGTCACTGTGTGCTATGGGGGTCAGTACAGATCTCAGGTACACTGTGTATAGATATAGGTGTTACACGGTCACTGTGTGCTATGGGGGTCAGTACAGATCTCAGGTACACTGCGTATAGATATAGGTGTTATACTGTCACTGTGCGCTATGGGGGTCAGTACAGATCTCAGGTACACTGTGTATAGATATAGGTGTTACACTGTCACTGTGTGCTATGGGGGGTCAGTACAGATCTCAGGTACACTGTGTATGGATATAGGTGTTACACTGTCACTGTGTGCTATGGGGGTCAGTACAGATCTCAGGTACACTGTGTATAGATATAGGTGTTATACTGTCACTGTGTGCTATGGGGGTCAGTACAGATCTCAGGTACACTGTGTATAGATATAGGTGTTACACTGTCACTGTGTGCTATGGGGGTCAGTACAGATCTCAGGTACACTGTGTATAGATATAGGTGTTACACGGTCACTGTGTGCTATGGGGGTCAGTACAGATCTCAGGTACACTGCGTATAGATATAGGTGTTATACTGTCACTGTGCGCTATGGGGGTCAGTACAGATCTCAGGTACACTGTGTATAGATATAGGTGTTACACGGTCACTGTGTGCTATGGGGGTCAGTACAGATCTCAGGTACACTGTGTATAGATATAGGTGTTATACTGTCACTGTGTGCTATGGGGGTCAGTACAGATCTCAGGTACACTGTGTATAGATATAGGTGTTATACTGTCACTGTGTGCTATGGAGGTCAGTACAGATCTCAGGTACACTGTGTATAGATATAGGTGTTATACGGTCACTGTGTGCTATGGGGGTCAGTACAGATATCAGGTACACTGTGTATAGATATAGGTGTTATACTGTCACTGTGTGCTATGGGGTCAGTACAGATCTCAGGTACACTGTGTATAGATATAGGTGTTACACTGTCACTGTGTGCTATGGGGGTCAGTACAGATCTCAGGTACGCTGTGTATAGATATAGGTGTTACACGGTCACTGTGTGCTATGGGGGTCAGTACAGATCTCAGGTACACTGTGTATAGATATAGGTGTTATACTGTCACTGTGTGCTATGGAGGTCAGTACAGATCTCAGGTACACTGTGTATAGATATAGGTGTTACACTGTCACTGTGTGCTATGGGGGTCAGTACAGATCTCAGGTACACTGTGTATAGATATAGGCGTTATACTGTCACTGTGCTATGGGGGTCAGTACAGATCTCAGGTACACTGTGTATAGATATAGGTGTTATACTGTCACTGTGTGCTATGGAGGTCAGTACAGATCTCAGGTACACTGTGTATAGATATAGGTGTTACACTGTCACTGTGTGCTATGGGGGTCAGTACAGATCTCAGGTACACTGTGTATAGATATAGGCGTTATACTGTCACTGTGCTATGGGGGTCAGTACAGATCTCAGGTACACTGTGTATAGATATAGGTGTTATACGGTCACTGTGTGCTATGGGGGTCAGTACAGATCTCAGGTACGCTGTGTATAGATATAGGTGTTACACTGTCACTGTGTGCTATGGGGGTCAGTACAGATCTCAGGTACGCTGTGTATAGATATAGGTGTTATACTGTCACTGTGTGCTATGGAGGTCAGTACAGATCTCAGGTACACTGTGTATAGATATAGGTGTTATACTGTCACTGTGTGCTATGGGGGTCAGTACAGATCTCAGGTACACTGTGTATAGATATAGGCGTTACACTGTCACTGTGTGCTATGGGGTCAGTACAGATCTCAGGTACACTGTGTATAGATATAGGTGTTACACGGTCACTGTGTGCTATGGGGGTCAGTACAGATCTCAGGTACGCTGTGTATAGATATAGGTGTTATACGGTCACTGTGTGCTATGGGGGTCAGTACAGATCTCAGGTACACTGTGTATAGATATAGGTGTTACACTGTCACTGTGTGCTATGGGGGTCAGTACAGATCTCAGGTACGCTGTGTATAGATATAGGTGTTACACTGTCACTGTGTGCTATGGGGTCAGTACAGATCTCAGGTACACTGTGTATAGATATAGGTGTTACACTGTCACTGTGTGCTATGGAGGTCAGTACAGATCTCAGGTACACTGTGTATAGATATAGGTGTTATACTGTCACTGTGTGCTATGGGGGTCAGTACAGATCTCAGGTACACTGTGTATGGATATAGGTGTTACACTGTCACTGTGTGCTATGGGGGTCAGTACAGATCTCAGGTACACTGTGTATAGATATAGGTGTTACACGGTCACTGTGTGCTATGGGGGTCAGTACAGATCTCAGGTACACTGTGTATAGATATAGGTGTTACACTGTCACTGTGTGCTATGGGGGTCAGTACAGATCTCAGGTACACTGTGTATAGATATAGGTGTTATACTGTCACTGTGTGCTATGGGGGTCAGTACAGATCTCAGGTACACTGTGTATAGATATAGGTGTTATACGGTCACTGTGTGCTATGGGGGTCAGTACAGATCTCAGGTACACTGTGTATAGATATAGGTGTTATACTGTCACTGTGTGATATGGAGGTCAGTACAGATCTCAGGTACACTGTGTATAGATATAGGTGTGATACGGTCACTGTGTGCTATGGGGGTCAGTACAGATCTCAGGTACACTGTGTATAGATATAGGTGTTACACTGTCACTGTGTGCTATGGGGGTCAGTACAGATCTCAGGTACACTGTGTATAGATATAGGTGTTATACTGTCACTGTGTGCTATGGGGGTCAGTACAGATCTCAGGTACACTGTGTATAGATATAGGTGTTATACTGTCACTGTGTGCTATGGGGGTCAGTACAGATCTCAGGTACACTGTGTATAGATATAGGTGTTATACGGTCACTGTGTGCTATGGAGGTCAGTACAGGTCTCAGGTACACTGTGTATAGATATAGGCATTATACTGTCACTGTGTGCTATGGGGGTCAGTACAGATCTCAGGTACACTGCGTATAGATATAGGTGTTACACTGTCATTGTGTGCTATGGGGGTCAGTACAGATCTCAGGTACACTGTGTATAGATATAGGTGTTATACTGTCACTGTGTGCTATGGGGGTCAGTACAGATCTCAGGTACACTGTGTATAGATATAGGTGTTACACTGTCACTGTGTGCTATGGGGGTCAGTACAGATCTCAGGTACACTGTGTATAGATATAGGTGTTACACTGTCACTGTGTGCTATGGGGGTCAGTACAGATCTCAGGTACACTGTGTATAGATATAGGTGTTACACTGTCACTGTGTGCTATGGGGGTCAGTACAGATCTCAGGTACACTGTGTATAGATATAGGTGTTATACTGTCACTGTGTGCTATGGGGGTCAGTACAGATCTCAGGTACACTGTGTATAGATATAGGTGTTATACTGTCACTGTGTGCTATGGGGGTCAGTACAGATCTCAGGTACACTGTGTATAGATATAGGTGTTACACTGTCACTGTGTGCTATGGGGGTCAGTACAGATCTCAGGTACACTGTGTATAGATATAGGTGTTACACTGTCACTGTGTGCTATGGGGGTCAGTACAGATCTCAGGTACGCTGTGTATAGATATAGGTGTTACACTGTCACTGTGTGCTATGGGGGTCAGTACAGATCTCAGGTACGCTGTGTATAGATATAGGTGTTACACGGTCACTGTGTGCTATGGGGGTCAGTACAGATCTCAGGTACACTGTGTATAGATATAGGTGTTACACTGTCACTGTGTGCTATGGGGGTCAGTACAGATCTCAGGTACACTGTGTATAGATATAGGTGTTACACTGTCACTGTGTGCTATGGAGGTCAGTGCAGATCTCAGGTACACTGTGTATAGATATAGGTGTTATACTGTCACTGTGTGCTATGGGGGTCAGTACAGATCTCAGGTACGCTGTGTATAGATATAGGTGTTATACGGTCACTGTGTGCTATGGGGGTCAGTACAGATCTCAGGTACACTGTGTATAGATATAGGTGTTACACTGTCACTGTGTGCTATGGGGGTCAGTACAGATCTCAGGTACGCTGTGTATAGATATAGGTGTTACACTGTCACTGTGTGCTATGGGGTCAGTACAGATCTCAGGTACACTGTGTATAGATATAGGTGTTATACTGTCACTGTGTGATATGGGGGTCAGTACAGATCTCAGGTACACTGTGTATAGATATAGGTGTTACACTGTCACTGTGTGCTATGGAGGTCAGTACAGATCTCAGGTACACTGTGTATAGATATAGGTGTTA
Source organism: Crinia signifera (assembly GCF_055691185.1). NCBI lineage: Eukaryota > Metazoa > Chordata > Amphibia > Anura > Myobatrachidae > Crinia > Crinia signifera. The sequence goes on along the minus strand of NW_028142001.1, from coordinate 396,808 downwards.
CACTGTCACTGTGTGCTATGGGGGTCAGTACAGATCTCAGGTACACTGTGTATAGATATAGGTGTTATACGGTCACTGTGTGCTATGGGGGTCAGTACAGATCTCAGGTACACTGTGTATAGATATAGGTGTTATACTGTCACTGTGTGATATGGAGGTCAGTACAGATCTCAGGTACACTGTGTATAGATATAGGTGTTACACTGTCACTGTGTGCTATGGGGGTCAGTACAGATCTCAGGTACACTGTGTATAGATATAGGTGTTATACTGTCACTGTGCTATGGGGGTCAGTACAGATCTCAGGTACACTGTGTATAGATATAGGTGTTACACGGTCACTGTGTGTTATGGGGGTCAGTACAGATCTCAGGTACACTGTGTATAGATATAGGTGTTATACTGTCACTGTGTGCTATGGGGGTCAGTACAGATCTCAGGTACGCTGTGTATAGATATAGATGTTATACGGTCACTGTGTGCTATGGGGGTCAGTACAGATCTCAGGTACACTGTGTATAGATATAGGTGTTACACTGTCACTGTGTGCTATGGGGGTCAGTACAGATCTCAGGTACACTGTGTATAGATATAGGTGTTACACGGTCACTGTGTGCTATGGGGATCAGTACAGATCTCAGGTACACTGTGTATAGATATAGGTGTTACACTGTCACTGTGTGCTATGGGGGTCAGTACAGATCTCAGGTACACTGTGTATAGATATAGGTGTTACACTGTCACTGTGTGCTATGGAGGTCAGTGCAGATCTCAGGTACACTGTGTATAGATATAGGTGTTATACTGTCACTGTGTGCTATGGGGGTCAGTACAGATCTCAGGTACGCTGTGTATAGATATAGGTGTTATACGGTCACTGTGTGCTATGGGGGTCAGTACAGATCTCAGGTACACTGTGTATAGATATAGGTGTTACACTGTCACTGTGTGCTATGGGGGTCAGTACAGATCTCAGGTACGCTGTGTATAGATATAGGTGTTACACTGTCACTGTGTGCTATGGGGTCAGTACAGATCTCAGGTACACTGTGTATAGATATAGGTGTTATACTGTCACTGTGTGATATGGGGGTCAGTACAGATCTCAGGTACACTGTGTATAGATATAGGTGTTACACTGTCACTGTGTGCTATGGAGGTCAGTACAGATCTCAGGTACACTGTGTATAGATATAGGTGTTACACTGTCACTGTGTGCTATGGGGGTCAGTACAGATCTCAGGTACACTGTGTATAGATATAGGTGTTATACGGTCACTGTGTGCTATGGGGGTCAGTACAGATCTCAGGTACACTGTGTATAGATATAGGTGTTATACTGTCACTGTGTGATATGGAGGTCAGTACAGATCTCAGGTACACTGTGTATAGATATAGGTGTTACACTGTCACTGTGTGCTATGGGGGTCAGTACAGATCTCAGGTACACTGTGTATAGATATAGGTGTTATACTGTCACTGTGCTATGGGGGTCAGTACAGATCTCAGGTACACTGTGTATAGATATAGGTGTTACACGGTCACTGTGTGTTATGGGGGTCAGTACAGATCTCAGGTACACTGTGTATAGATATAGGTGTTATACTGTCACTGTGTGCTATGGGGGTCAGTACAGATCTCAGGTACGCTGTGTATAGATATAGATGTTATACGGTCACTGTGTGCTATGGGGGTCAGTACAGATCTCAGGTACACTGTGTATAGATATAGGTGTTACACTGTCACTGTGTGCTATGGGGGTCAGTACAGATCTCAGGTACACTGTGTATAGATATAGGTGTTATACTGTCACTGTGTGCTATGGGGGTCAGTACAGATCTCAGGTACACTGTGTATAGATATAGGTGTTACACGGTCACTGTGTGCTATGGGGGTCAGTACAGATCTCAGGTACACTGTGTATAGATATAGGTGTTATACTGTCACTGTGTGCTATGGGGGTCAGTACAGATCTCAGGTACACTGTGTATGGATATAGGCGTTATACTGTCACTGTGTGCTATGGGGGTCAGTACAGATCTCAGGTACACTGTGTATGGATATAGGCGTTATACTGTCACTGTGTGCTATGGGGGTCAGTACAGATCTCAGGTACACTGTGTATGGATATAGGTGTTACACTGTCACTGTGTGCTATGGGGGTCAGTACAGATCTCAGGTACACTGTGTATAGATATAGGTGTTATACGGTCACTGTGTGCTATGGGGGTCAGTACAGATCTCAGGTACACTGTGTATAGATATAGGTGTTATACTGTCACTGTGTGCTATGGGGGTCAGTACAGATCTCAGGTACACTGTGTATAGATATAGGTGTTACACTGTCACTGTGTGCTATGGGGGTCAGTACAGATCTCAGGTACACTGTGTATAGATATAGGTGTTACACGGTCACTGTGTGCTATGGGGGTCAGTACAGATCTCAGGTACACTGTGTATAGATATAGGTGTTATACAGTCACTGTGTGCTATGGAGGTCAGTACAGATCTCAGGTACACTGTGTATAGATATAGGTGTTACACGGTCACTGTGTGCTATGGGGGTCAGTACAGATCTCAGGTACACTGTGTATAGATATAGGTGTTATACTGTCACTGTGTGCTATGGGGGTCAGTACAGATCTCAGGTACGCTGTGTATAGATATAGGCGTTACACTGTCACTGTGTGCTATGGGGGTCAGTACAGATCTCAGGTACACTGTGTATGGATATAGGTGTTACACTGTCACTGTGTGCTATGGGGGTCAGTACAGATCTCAGGTACACTGTGTATAGATATAGGTGTTATACGGTCACTGTGTGCTATGGGGGTCAGTACAGATCTCAGGTACACTGTGTATAGATATAGGTGTTATACGGTCACTGTGTGCTATGGGGGTCAGTACAGATCTCAGGTACACTGTGTATAGATATAGGTGTTATACGGTCACTGTGTGCTATGGGGGTCAGTACAGATCTCAGGTACACTGTGTATAGATATAGGTGTTACACGGTCACTGTGTGCTATGGGGGTCAGTACAGATCTCAGGTACACTGTGTATAGATATAGGTGTTACACTGTCACCGTGTGCTATGGGGGTCAGTACAGATCTCAGGTACACTGTGTATAGATATAGGTGTTATACTGTCACTGTGCTATGGGGGTCAGTACAGATCTCAGGTACACTGTGTATAGATATAGGTGTTATATGGTCACTGTGCTATGGGGGTCAGTACCGATCTCAGGTACGCTGTGTATGGATATAGGTGTTACACGGTCACTGTGTGCTATGGGGGTCAGTACAGATCTCAGGTACACTGTGTATAGATATAGGTGTTACACGGTCACTGTGTGCTATGGGGGTCAGTACAGATCTCAGGTACACTGTGTATGGATATAGGTGTTACACTGTCACTGTGTGCTATGGGGGGTCAGTACAGATCTCAGGTACACTGTGTATAGATATAGGTGTTACACTGTCACTGTGCTATGGAGGTCAGTACAGATCTCAGGTACACTGTGTATAGATATAGGTGTTATACTGTCACTGTGTGCTATGGGGGTCAGTACAGATCTCAGGTACGCTGTGTATAGATATAGGTGTTATACTGTCACTGTGTGCTATGGGGGTCAGTACAGATCTCAGGTACACTGTGTATAGATATAGGTGTTATACTGTCACTGTGTGCTATGGGGGTCAGTACAGATCTCAGGTACACTGTGTATAGATATAGGTGTTACACTGTCACTGTGTGATATGGAGGTCAGTACAGATCTCAGGTACACTGTGTATAGATATAGGTGTTACACTGTCACTGTGTGCTATGGGGGTCAGTACAGATCTCAGGTACACTGTGTATAGATATAGGTGTTATACTGTCACTGTGTGCTATGGGGGTCAGTACAGATCTCAGGTACACTGTGTATAGATATAGGCGTTACACTGTCACTGTGTGCTATGGGGGTCAGTACAGATCTCAGGTACACTGTGTATAGATATAGGTGTTATACTGTCACTGTGTGCTATGGGGGTCAGTACAGATCTCAGGTACACTGTGTATAGATATAGGTGTTACACTGTCACTGTGTGCTATGGGGGTCAGTACAGATCTCAGGTACACTGTGTATAGATATAGGTGTTACACGGTCACTGTGTGCTATGGGGGTCAGTACAGATCTCAGGTACACTGTGTATAGATATAGGCGTTATACTGTCACTGTGTGCTATGGGGGTCAGTACAGATCTCAGGTACACTGTGTATAGATATAGGTGTTATACTGTCACTGTGTGCTATGGGGGTCAGTACAGATCTCAGGTACACTGTGTATAGATATAGGTGTTACACTGTCACTGTGTGCTATGGGGGTCAGTACAGATCTCAGGTACACTGTGTATAGATATAGGTGTTACACGGTCACTGTGTGCTATGGGGGTCAGTACAGATCTCAGGTACACTGTGTATAGATATAGGCGTTATACTGTCACTGTGTGCTATGGGGGTCAGTACAGATCTCAGGTACACTGTGTATAGATATAGGTGTTACACTGTCACTGTGCTATGGAGGTCAGTACAGATCTCAGGTACACTGTGTATAGATATAGGTGTTATACGGTCACTGTGTGCTATGGGGGTCAGTACAGATCTCAGATACTGTGTATAGATATAGGTGTTACACGGTCACTGTGTGCTATGGGGGTCAGTACAGATCTCAGGTACGCTGTGTATAGATATAGGTGTTATACTGTCACTGTGTGCTATGGGGGGTCAGTACAGATCTCAGGTACACTGTGTATAGATATAGGTGTTACACTGTCACTGTGTGCTATGGGGGTCAGTACAGATCTCAGGTACGCTGTGTATAGATATAGGTGTTATACTGTCACTGTGTGCTATGGGGGTCAGTACAGATCTCAGGTACGCTGTGTATAGATATAGGTGTTATACTGTCACTGTGTGCTATGGGGGGTCAGTACAGATCTCAGGTACACTGTGTATAGATATAGGTGTTACACTGTCACTGTGCTATGGAGGTCAGTACAGATCTCAGGTACACTGTGTATAGATATAGGTGTTATACTGTCACTGTGTGCTATGGGGGTCAGTACAGATCTCAGGTACACTGTGTATAGATATAGGTGTTACACTGTCACTGTGCTATGGAGGTCAGTACAGATCTCAGGTACACTGTGTATAGATATAGGTGTTATACGGTCACTGTGTGCTATGGGGGTCAGTACAGATCTCAGATACTGTGTATAGATATAGGTGTTACACGGTCACTGTGTGCTATGGGGGTCAGTACAGATCTCAGGTACGCTGTGTATAGATATAGGTGTTATACTGTCACTGTGTGCTATGGGGGGTCAGTACAGATCTCAGGTACACTGTGTATAGATATAGGTGTTACACTGTCACTGTGTGCTATGGGGGTCAGTACAGATCTCAGGTACGCTGTGTATAGATATAGGTGTTATACTGTCACTGTGTGCTATGGGGGTCAGTACAGATCTCAGGTACGCTGTGTATAGATATAGGTGTTATACTGTCACTGTGTGCTATGGGGGGTCAGTACAGATCTCAGGTACACTGTGTATAGATATAGGTGTTACACTGTCACTGTGTGCTATGGGGGTCAGTACAGATCTCAGGTACACTGTGTATAGATATAGGCGTTACACTGTCACTGTGTGCTATGGGGGTCAGTACAGATCTCAGGTACACTGTGTATGGATATAGGTGTTATACTGTCACTGTGCTATGGGGGTCAGTACAGATCTCAGGTACGCTGTGTATAGATATAGGTGTTATACTGTCACTGTGTGCTATGGGGGTCAGTACAGATCTCAGGTACACTGTGTATGGATATAGGTGTTATACTGTCACTGTGCTATGGGGGTCAGTACAGATCTCAGGTACACTGTGTATAGATATAGGTGTTATACTGTCACTGTGTGCTATGGGGGTCAGTACAGATCTCAGGTACACTGTGTATAGATATAGGTGTTACACGGTCACTGTGTGCTATGGGGGTCAGTACAGATCTCAGGTACACTGTGTATAGATATAAGTGTTATACGTTCACTGTGTGCTATGGGGGTCAGTACAGATCTCAGGTACACTGTGTATGGATATAGGTGTTACACTGTCACTGTGTGCTATGGAGGTCAGTACAGATCTCAGGTACACTGTGTATGGATATAGGTGTTACACTGTCACTGTGTGCTATGGGGGTCAGTACAGATCTCCGGTACACTGTGTATAGATATAGGTGTTATACTGTCACTGTGTGCTATGGGGGTCAGTACAGATCTCAGGTACGCTGTGTATAGATATAGGTGTTATACTGTCACTGTGTGCTATGGGGGTCAGTACAGATCTCAGGTACGCTGTGTATAGATATAGGTGTTACACGGTCACTGTGTGCTATGGGGGTCAGTACAGATCTCAGGTACGCTGTGTATAGATATAGGTGTTACACTGTCACTGTGTGCTATGGGGGTCAGTACAGATCTCAGGTACACTGTGTATAGATATAGGTGTTACACTGTCACTGTGTGCTATGGGGGTCAGTACAGATCTCAGGTACACTGTGTATAGATATAGGTGTTATACTGTCACTGTGTGCTATGGGGGTCAGTACAGATCTCAGGTACACTGTGTATAGATATAGGTGTTACACTGTCACTGTGTGCTATGGGGGGTCAGTACAGATCTCCGGTACACTGTGTATAGATATAGGTGTTACACTGTCACTGTGTGCTATGGGGGGTCAGTACAGATCTCCGGTACACTGTGTATAGATATAGGTGTTATACTGTCACTGTGTGCTATGGGGGGTCAGTACAGATCTCAGGTACACGGTGTATAGATATAGGCGTTACACTGTCACTGTGTGCTATGGGGGTCAGTACAGATCTCAGGTACACTGTGTATAGATATAGGTGTTACACTGTCACTGTGTGCTATGGGGGTCAGTACAGATCTCAGGTACGCTGTGTATAGATATAGGTGTTATACGGTCACTGTGTGCTATGGGGGTCAGTACAGATCTCAGGTACACTGTGTATAGATATAGGTGTTACACTGTCACTGTGTGCTATGGGGGTCAGTACAGATCTCAGGTACACTGTGTATAGATATAGGTGTTACACTGTCACTGTGTGCTATGGAGGTCAGTACAGATCTCAGGTACACTGTGTATAGATATAGGTGTTATACTGTCACTGTGTGCTATGGGGGTCAGTACAGATCTCAGGTACACTGTGTATAGATATAGGTGTTACACTGTCACTGTGTGCTATGGGGGGTCAGTACAGATCTCCGGTACACTGTGTATAGATATAGGTGTTACACTGTCACTGTGTGCTATGGGGGGTCAGTACAGATCTCCGGTACACTGTGTATAGATATAGGTGTTATACTGTCACTGTGTGCTATGGGGGGTCAGTACAGATCTCCGGTACGCTGTGTATAGATATAGGTGTTACACTGTCACTGTGTGCTATGGGGGTCAGTACAGATCTCAGGTACACTGTGTATAGATATAGGTGTTATACTGTCACTGTGTGCTATGGGGGTCAGTACAGATCTCAGGTACACTGTGTATAGATATAGGTGTTACACTGTCACTGTGTGCTATGGGGGTCAGTACAGATCTCAGGTACACTGTGTATAGATATAGGTGTTACACTGTCACTGTGTGCTATGGGGGTCAGTACAGATCTCAGGTACGCTGTGTATAGATATAGGTGTTACACTGTCACTGTGTGCTATGGGGGTCAGTACAGATCTCAGGTACACTGTGTATAGATATAGGTGTTATACGGTCACTGTGTGCTATGGAGGTCAGTACAGATCTCAGGTAAACTGTGTATAGATATAGGTGTTATACTGTCACTGTGTGCTATGGAGGTCAGTACAGATCTCAGGTACACTGTGTATAGATATAGGTGTTATACGGTCACTGTGTGCTATGGAGGTCAGTACAGATCTCAGGTACACTGTGTATAGATATAGGTGTTATACAGTCACTGTGTGCTATGGAGGTCAGTACAGATCTCAGGTACACTGTGTATAGATATAGGTGTTATACTGTCACTGTGTGCTATGGGGGTCAGTACAGATCTCAGGTACACTGTGTATAGATATAGGTGTTATACAGTCACTGTGTGCTATGGGGGTCAGTACAGATCTCAGGTACACTGTGTATAGATATAGGTGTTATACTGTCACTGTGTGCTATGGGGGTCAGTACAGATCTCAGGTACACTGTGTATAGATATAGGTGTTACACGGTCACTGTGTGCTATGGAGGTCAGTACAGATCTCAGGTACACTGTGTATAGATATAGGTGTTATACTGTCACTGTGTGCTATGGGGGTCAGTACAGATCTCAGGTACACTGTGTATAGATATAGGTGTTACACGGTCACTGTGTGCTATGGAGGTCAGTACAGATCTCAGGTACACTGTGTATAGATATACTGTAGGTGTTACACGGTCACTGTGTGCTATGGAGGTCAGTACAGATCTCAGGTACACTGTGTATAGATATAGGTGTTACACGGTCACTGTGTGCTATGGGGGTCAGTACAGATCTCAGGTACGCTGTGTATAGATATAGGTGTTACACTGTCACTGTGTGCTATGGGGGTCAGTACAGATCTCAGGTACACTGTGTATAGATATAGGTGTTACACTGTCACTGTGTGCTGTGGGGGTCAGTACAGATCTCAGGTACACTGTGTATAGATATAGGTGTTACACTGTCACTGTGTGATATGGAGGTCAGTACAGATCTCAGGTACACTGTGTATAGATATAGGTGTTACACTGTCACTGTGTGCTATGGGGGTCAGTACAGATCTCAGGTACACTGTGTATGGATATAGGTGTTACACTGTCACTGTGTGCTATGGGGGTCAGTACAGATCTCAGGTACACTGTGTATGGATATAGGTGTTACACTGTCACTGTGTGCTATGGGGGTCAGTACAGATCTCAGGTACACGGTGTATAGATATAGGCGTTACACGGTCACTGCGTGCTATGGGGGTCAGTACAGATCTCAGGTACACTGTGTATAGATATAGGTGTTACACTGTCACTGTGCTATGGGGGTCAGTACAGATCTCAGGTACACTGTGTATAGATATAGGTGTTATACTGTCACTGTGTGCTATGGAGGTCAGTACAGATCTCAGGTACACTGTGTATAGATATAGGTGTTACACGGTCACTGTGTGCTATGGGGGTCAGTACAGATCTCAGGTACACTGTGTATAGATATAGGTGTTATACAGTCACTGTGTGCTATGGAGGTCAGTACAGATCTCAGGTACACTGTGTATAGATATAGGTGTTACGCTGTCACTGTGTGCTATGGGGGTCAGTACAGATCTCAGGTACACTGTGTATAGATATAGGTGTTATACGGTCACTGTGTGCTATGGGGGTCAGTACAGATATCAGGTACACTGTGTATAGATATAGGTGTTACACTGTCACTGTGTGCTATGGGGGTCAGTACAGATCTCAGGTACACTGTGTATGGATATAGGTGTTATACTGTCACTGTGTGCTATGGGGGTCAGTGCAGATCTCAGGTACGCTGTGTATAGATATAGGTGTTATACTGTCACTGTGTGCTATGGGGGTCAGTACAGATCTCAGGTACGCTGTGTATAGATATAGGTGTTATACTGTCACTGTGTGCTATGGGGGTCAGTACAGATCTCAGGTACACTGTGTATGGATATAGGTGTTATACTGTCACTGTGCTATGGGGGTCAGTACAGATCTCAGGTACACTGTGTATAGATATAGGTGTTATACTGTCACTGTGTGCTATGGGGGTCAGTACAGATCTCAGGTACACTGTGTATAGATATAGGTGTTACACGGTCACTGTGTGCTATGGGGGTCAGTACAGATCTCAGGTACACTGTGTATAGATATAAGTGTTATACGGTCACTGTGTGCTATGGGGGTCAGTACAGATCTCAGGTACACTGTGTATGGATATAGGTGTTACACTGTCACTGTGTGCTATGGAGGTCAGTACAGATCTCAGGTACACTGTGTATAGATATAGGTGTTATACTGTCACTGTGTGCTATGGGGGTCAGTACAGATCTCAGGTACACTGTGTATAGATATAGGTGTTACACTGTCACTGTGTGCTATGGGGGGTCAGTACAGATCTCCGGTACACTGTGTATAGATATAGGTGTTACACTGTCACTGTGTGCTATGGGGGGTCAGTACAGATCTCCGGTACACTGTGTATAGATATAGGTGTTATACTGTCACTGTGTGCTATGGGGGGTCAGTACAGATCTCAGGTACACGGTGTATAGATATAGGTGTTACACTGTCACTGTGTGCTATGGGGGTCAGTACAGATCTCAGGTACGCTGTGTATAGATATAGGTGTTATACGGTCACTGTGTGCTATGGGGGTCAGTACAGATCTCAGGTACACTGTGTATAGATATAGGTGTTACACTGTCACTGTGTGCTATGGGGGTCAGTACAGATCTCAGGTACACTGTGTATAGATATAGGTGTTACACTGTCACTGTGTGCTATGGAGGTCAGTACAGATCTCAGGTACACTGTGTATAGATATAGGTGTTATACTGTCACTGTGTGCTATGGGGGTCAGTACAGATCTCAGGTACACTGTGTATAGATATAGGTGTTACACTGTCACTGTGTGCTATGGGGGGTCAGTACAGATCTCCGGTACACTGTGTATAGATATAGGTGTTACACTGTCACTGTGTGCTATGGGGGGTCAGTACAGATCTCCGGTACACTGTGTATAGATATAGGTGTTATACTGTCACTGTGTGCTATGGGGGGTCAGTACAGATCTCCGGTACGCTGTGTATAGATATAGGTGTTACACTGTCACTGTGTGCTATGGGGGTCAGTACAGATCTCAGGTACACTGTGTATAGATATAGGTGTTATACTGTCACTGTGTGCTATGGGGGTCAGTACAGATCTCAGGTACACTGTGTATAGATATAGGTGTTACACTGTCACTGTGTGCTATGGGGGTCAGTACAGATCTCAGGTACGCTGTGTATAGATATAGGTGTTACACTGTCACTGTGTGCTATGGGGGTCAGTACAGATCTCAGGTACGCTGTGTATAGATATAGGTGTTACACTGTCACTGTGTGCTATGGGGGTCAGTACAGATCTCAGGTACACTGTGTATAGATATAGGTGTTATACGGTCACTGTGTGCTATGGAGGTCAGTACAGATCTCAGGTAAACTGTGTATAGATATAGGTGTTATACTGTCACTGTGTGCTATGGAGGTCAGTACAGATCTCAGGTACACTGTGTATAGATATAGGTGTTATACGGTCACTGTGTGCTATGGAGGTCAGTACAGATCTCAGGTACACTGTGTATAGATATAGGTGTTATACAGTCACTGTGTGCTATGGAGGTCAGTACAGATCTCAGGTACACTGTGTATAGATATAGGTGTTATACAGTCACTGTGTGCTATGGGGGTCAGTACAGATCTCAGGTACACTGTGTATAGATATAGGTGTTATACTGTCACTGTGTGCTATGGGGGTCAGTACAGATCTCAGGTACACTGTGTATAGATATAGGTGTTACACGGTCACTGTGTGCTATGGAGGTCAGTACAGATCTCAGGTACACTGTGTATAGATATAGGTGTTATACTGTCACTGTGTGCTATGGGGGTCAGTACAGATCTCAGGTACACTGTGTATAGATATAGGTGTTACACGGTCACTGTGTGCTATGGAGGTCAGTACAGATCTCAGGTACGCTGTGTATAGATATAGGTGTTACACTGTCACTGTGTGCTGTGGGGGTCAGTACAGATCTCAGGTACACTGGGTATAGATATAGGTGTTACACTGTCACTGTGTGATATGGAGGTCAGTACAGATCTCAGGTACACTGTGTATAGATATAGGTGTTACACTGTCACTGTGTGCTATGGGGGTCAGTACAGATCTCAGGTACACTGTGTATGGATATAGGTGTTACACTGTCACTGTGTGCTATGGGGGTCAGTACAGATCTCAGGTACGCTGTGTATGGATATAGGTGTTACACTGTCACTGTGTGCTATGGGGGTCAGTACAGATCTCAGGTACACTGTGTATAGATATAGGTGTTATACGGTCACTGTGTGCTATGGAGGTCAGTACAGATCTCAGGTACGCTGCGTATAGATATAGGTGTTACACTGTCACTGTGTGCTATGGGGGTCAGTACAGATCTCAGGTACACTGTGTATGGATATAGGCGTTACACGGTCACTGTGTGCTATGGGGGTCAGTACAGATCTCAGGTACGCTGTGTATGGATATAGGTGTTACACTGTCACTGTGTGCTATGGGGGTCAGTACAGATCTCAGGTACACTGTGTATAGATATAGGTGTTATACTGTCACTGTGTGCTATGGGGGTCAGTACAGATCTCAGGTACGCTGTGTATGGATATAGGTGTTACACTGTCACTGTGTGCTATGGGGGTCAGTACAGATCTCAGGTACACTGTGTATAGATATAGGTGTTATACGGTCACTGTGTGCTATGGGGGTCAGTACAGATCTCAGATACTGTGTATAGATATAGGTGTTACACGGTCACTGTGTGCTATGGGGGTCAGTACAGATCTCAGGTACACTGTGTATGGATATAGGTGTTACACTGTCACTGTGTGCTATGGGGGTCAGTACAGATCTCAGGTACACGGTGTATAGATATAGGCGTTACACGGTCACTGTGCTATGGGGGTCAGTACAGATCTCAGGTACACTGTGTATAGATATAGGTGTTATACTGTCACTGTGTGCTATGGAGGTCAGTACAGATCTCAGGTACACTGTGTATAGATATAGGTGTTACACGGTCACTGTGTGCTATGGGGGTCAGTACAGATCTCAGGTACACTGTGTATAGATATAGGTGTTATACAGTCACTGTGTGCTATGGAGGTCAGTACAGATCTCAGGTACACTGTGTATAGATATAGGTGTTACACGCTCACTGTGTGCTATGGGGGTCAGTACAGATCTCAGGTACACTGTGTATAGATATAGGTGTTATACGGTCACTGTGTGCTATGGGGGTCAGTACAGATCTCAGGTACACTGTGTATAGATATAGGTGTTACACTGTCACTGTGCTATGTGGGTCAGTACAGATCTCAGGTACGCTGTGTATAGATATAGGTGTTACACTGTCACTGTGTGCTATGGGGGTCAGTACAGATCTCAGGTACACTGTGTATAGATATAGGTGTTACACGGTCACTGTGTGCTATGGGGGTCAGTACAGATCTCAGGTACGCTGTGTATAGATATAGGTGTTATACTGTCACTGTGTGCTATGGAGGTCAGTACAGATCTCAGGTACACTGTGTATAGATATAGGTGTTACACTGTCACTGTGTGCTATGGGGGTCAGTACAGATCTCAGGTACGCTGTGTATAGATATAGGTGTTACACTGTCACTGTGTGCTATGGGGGTCAGTACAGATCTCAGGTACACTGTGTATAGATATAGGTGTTATACTGTCACTGTGTGCTATGGGGGTCAGTACAGACCTCAGGTACGCTGTGTATAGATATAGGCGTTATACTGTCACTGTGTGCTATGGGGGTCAGTACAGACCTCAGGTACACTGTGTATAGATATAGGTGTTACACGGTCACTGTGTGCTATGGGGGTCAGTACAGATCTCAGGTACACTGTGTATAGATATAGGTGTTACACGGTCACTGTGTGCTATGGGGGTCAGTACAGATCTCAGGTACACTGTGTATAGATATAGGTGTTACACGGTCACTGTGTGCTATGGGGGTCAGTACAGATCTCAGGTACACTGTGTATAGATATAGGTGTTACACTGTCACTGTGCTATGGGGGTCAGTACAGATCTCAGGTACGCTGTGTATAGATATAGGTGTTACACTGTCACTGTGTGCTATGGGGGTCAGTACAGATCTCAGGTACACTGTGTATAGATATAGGCGTTACACGGTCACTGTGTGCTATGGGGGTCAGTACAGATCTCAGGTACACTGTGTATAGATATAGGTGTTACACGGTCACTGTGTGCTATGGGGGTCAGTACAGATCTCAGATACTGTGTATAGATATAGGTGTTATACTGTCACTGTGTGCTATGGGGGTCAGTACAGATCTCAGGTACGCTGTGTATAGATATAGGTGTTACACTGTCACTGTGTGCTATGGGGGTCAGTACAGATCTCAGGTACACTGTGTATAGATATAGGTGTTACACTGTCACTGTGTGCTATGGGGGTCAGTACAGATCTCAGGTACGCTGTGTATAGATATAGGTGTTACACGGTCACTGTGTGCTATGGAGGTCAGTACAGACCCCAGGTACACTGTGTATAGATATAGGTGTTACACTGTCACTGTGTGCTATGGGGGTCAGTACAGATCTCAGGTACACTGTGTATAGATATAGGTGTTACACTGTCACTGTGTGCTATGGGGGTCAGTACAGATCTCAGGTACACTGTGTATAGATATAGGTGTTATACGGTCACTGTGTGCTATGGGGGTCAGTACAGATCTCAGGTACGCTGTGTATAGATATAGGTGTTACACGGTCACTGTGTGCTATGGGGGTCAGTACAGATCTCAGGTACGCTGTGTATAGATATAGGTGTTACACTGTCACTGTGTGCTATGGGGGTCAGTACAGATCTCAGGTACGCTGTGTATAGATATAGGTGTTACACTGTCACTGTGTGCTATGGGGGTCAGTACAGATCTCAGGTACACTGTGTATAGATATAGGTGTTACACGGTCACTGTGTGCTATGGGGGTCAGTACAGATCTCAGGTACACTGTGTATAGATATAGGCGTTATACTGTCACTGTGTGCTATGGGGGTCAGTACAGATCTCAGGTACACTGTGTATAGATATAGGTGTTACACTGTCACTGTGTGCTATGGGGGTCAGTACAGATCTCAGGTACGCTGTGTATAGATATAGGTGTTACACGGTCTTTGTGTGCTATGGGGGTCAGTACAGATCTCAGGTACACTGTGTATAGATATAGGCGTTACACTGTCACTGTGTGCTATGGGGGTCAGTACAGATCTCAGGTACACTGTGTATAGATATAGGTGTTATACTGTCACTGTGTGCTATGGGGGTCAGTACAGATCTCAGGTACACTGTGTATAGATATAGGTGTTATACTGTCACTGTGTGCTATGGGGGTCAGTACAGATCTCAGGTACACTGTGTATAGATATAGGTGTTACACGGTCACTGTGTGCTATGGGGGTCAGTACAGATCTCAGGTACACTGTGTATAGATATAGGTGTTACACGGTCACTGTGTGCTATGGGGGTCAGTACAGATCTCAGGTACGCTGTGTATAGATATAGGTGTTACACGGTCACTGTGTGCTATGGGGGTCAGTACAGATCTTAGGTACGCTGTGTATAGATATAGGTGTTATACTGTCACTGTGTGCTATGGGGGTCAGTACAGATCTCAGGTACGCTGTGTATAGATATAGGTGTTACACGGTCACTGTGTGCTATGGGGGTCAGTACAGATCTCAGGTACACTGTGTATAGATATAGGTGTTACACGGTCACTGTGTGCTATGGGGGTCAGTACAGATCTCAGGTACACTGTGTATAGATATAGGTGTTACACGGTCACTGTGTGCTATGGGGGTCAGTACAGATCTCAGGTACACTGTGTATAGATATAGGTGTTACACTGTCACTGTGTGCTATGGGGGTCAGTACAGATCTCAGGTACACTGTGTATAGATATAGGCGTTATACTGTCACTGTGTGCTATGGGGGTCAGTACAGATCTCAGGTACACTGTGTATAGATATAGGTGTTACACTGTCACTGTGTGCTATGGGGGTCAGTACAGATCTCAGGTACGCTGTGTATAGATATAGGTGTTACGCTGTCACTGTGTGCTATGGGGGTCAGTACAGATCTCAGGTACACTGTGTATAGATATAGGTGTTACGCTGTCACTGTGTGCTATGGGGGTCAGTACAAATCTCAGGTACACTGTGTATAGATATAGGTGTTACACTGTCACTGTGTGATATGGGGGTCAGTACAGATCTCAGGTACACTGTGTATAGATATAGGTGTTACACGCTCACTGTGTGCTATGGGGGTCAGTACAGATCTCAGGTACACTGTGTATAGATATAGGTGTTATACGGTCACTGTGTGCTATGGGGGTCAGTACAGATCTCAGGTACACTGTGTATAGATATAGGTGTTACACTGTCACTGTGCTATGTGGGTCAGTACAGATCTCAGGTACGCTGTGTATAGATATAGGTGTTACACTGTCACTGTGTGCTATGGGGGTCAGTACAGATCTCAGGTACACTGTGTATAGATATAGGTGTTACACGGTCACTGTGTGCTATGGGGGTCAGTACAGATCTCAGGTACGCTGTGTATAGATATAGGTGTTATACTGTCACTGTGTGCTATGGAGGTCAGTACAGATCTCAGGTACACTGTGTATAGATATAGGTGTTACACTGTCACTGTGTGCTATGGGGGTCAGTACAGATCTCAGGTACACTGTGTATAGATATAGGTGTTATACTGTCACTGTGTGCTATGGGGGTCAGTACAGACCTCAGGTACGCTGTGTATAGATATAGGCGTTATACTGTCACTGTGTGCTATGGGGGTCAGTACAGACCTCAGGTACACTGTGTATAGATATAGGTGTTACACGGTCACTGTGTGCTATGGGGGTCAGTACAGATCTCAGGTACACTGTGTATAGATATAGGTGTTACACGGTCACTGTGTGCTATGGGGGTCAGTACAGATCTCAGGTACACTGTGTATAGATATAGGTGTTACACGGTCACTGTGTGCTATGGGGGTCAGTACAGATCTCAGGTACACTGTGTATAGATATAGGTGTTACACTGTCACTGTGCTATGGGGGTCAGTACAGATCTCAGGTACGCTGTGTATAGATATAGGTGTTACACTGTCACTGTGTGCTATGGGGGTCAGTACAGATCTCAGGTACACTGTGTATAGATATAGGCGTTACACGGTCACTGTGTGCTATGGGGGTCAGTACAGATCTCAGGTACACTGTGTATAGATATAGGTGTTACACGGTCACTGTGTGCTATGGGGGTCAGTACAGATCTCAGATACTGTGTATAGATATAGGTGTTATACTGTCACTGTGTGCTATGGGGGTCAGTACAGATCTCAGGTACGCTGTGTATAGATATAGGTGTTACACTGTCACTGTGTGCTATGGGGGTCAGTACAGATCTCAGGTACACTGTGTATAGATATAGGTGTTACACTGTCACTGTGTGCTATGGGGGTCAGTACAGATCTCAGGTACGCTGTGTATAGATATAGGTGTTACACGGTCACTGTGTGCTATGGAGGTCAGTACAGACCCCAGGTACACTGTGTATAGATATAGGTGTTACACTGTCACTGTGTGCTATGGGGGTCAGTACAGATCTCAGGTACACTGTGTATAGATATAGGTGTTACACTGTCACTGTGTGCTATGGGGGTCAGTACAGATCTCAGGTACACTGTGTATAGATATAGGTGTTATACGGTCACTGTGTGCTATGGGGGTCAGTACAGATCTCAGGTACGCTGTGTATAGATATAGGTGTTACACGGTCACTGTGTGCTATGGGGGTCAGTACAGATCTCAGGTACACTGTGTATAGATATAGGTGTTACACTGTCACTGTGTGCTATGGGGGTCAGTACAGATCTCAGGTACGCTGTGTATAGATATAGGTGTTACACTGTCACTGTGTGCTATGGAGGTCACTACAGATCTCAGGTACACTGTGTATAGATATAGGTGTTACACTGTCACTGTGTGCTATGGGGGTCAGTACAGATCTCAGGTACACTGTGTATAGATATAGGTGTTACACTGTCACTGTGTGCTATGGGGGTCAGTACAGATCTCAGGTACGCTGTGTATAGATATAGGTGTTACACTGTCACTGTGTGCTATGGGGGTCAGTACAGATCTCAGGTACACTGTGTATAGATATAGGCGTTACACGGTCACTGTGTGCTATGGGGGTCAGTACAGATCTCAGGTACACTGTGTATAGATATAGGTGTTACACGGTCACTGTGTGCTATGGGGGTCAGTACAGATCTCAGATACTGTGTATAGATATAGGTGTTATACTGTCACTGTGTGCTATGGGGGTCAGTACAGATCTCAGGTACGCTGTGTATAGATATAGGTGTTACACTGTCACTGTGTGCTATGGGGGTCAGTACAGATCTCAGGTACACTGTGTATAGATATAGGTGTTACACTGTCACTGTGTGCTATGGGGGTCAGTACAGATCTCAGGTACGCTGTGTATAGATATAGGTGTTACACGGTCACTGTGTGCTATGGAGGTCAGTACAGACCCCAGGTACACTGTGTATAGATATAGGTGTTACACTGTCACTGTGTGCTATGGGGGTCAGTACAGATCTCAGGTACACTGTGTATAGATATAGGTGTTACACTGTCACTGTGTGCTATGGGGGTCAGTACAGATCTCAGGTACACTGTGTATAGATATAGGTGTTATACGGTCACTGTGTGCTATGGGGGTCAGTACAGATCTCAGGTACGCTGTGTATAGATATAGGTGTTACACGGTCACTGTGTGCTATGGGGGTCAGTACAGATCTCAGGTACACTGTGTATAGATATAGGTGTTACACTGTCACTGTGTGCTATGGGGGTCAGTACAGATCTCAGGTACGCTGTGTATAGATATAGGTGTTACACTGTCACTGTGTGCTATGGGGGTCAGTACAGATCTCAGGTACACTGTGTATAGATATAGGTGTTACACGGTCACTGTGTGCTATGGGGGTCAGTACAGATCTCAGGTACACTGTGTATAGATATAGGCGTTATACTGTCACTGTGTGCTATGGGGGTCAGTACAGATCTCAGGTACACTGTGTATAGATATAGGTGTTACACTGTCACTGTGTGCTATGGGGGTCAGTACAGATCTCAGGTACGCTGTGTATAGATATAGGTGTTACACGGTCACTGTGTGCTATGGGGGTCAGTACAGATCTCAGGTACACTGTGTATAGATATAGGCGTTACACTGTCACTGTGTGCTATGGGGGTCAGTACAGATCTCAGGTACACTGTGTATAGATATAGGTGTTATACTGTCACTGTGTGCTATGGGGGTCAGTACAGATCTCAGGTACACTGTGTATAGATATAGGTGTTATACTGTCACTGTGTGCTATGGGGGTCAGTACAGATCTCAGGTACACTGTGTATAGATATAGGTGTTACACGGTCACTGTGTGCTATGGGGGTCAGTACAGATCTCAGGTACACTGTGTATAGATATAGGTGTTACACGGTCACTGTGTGCTATGGGGGTCAGTACAGATCTCAGGTACGCTGTGTATAGATATAGGTGTTACACGGTCACTGTGTGCTATGGGGGTCAGTACAGATCTTAGGTACGCTGTGTATAGATATAGGTGTTATACTGTCACTGTGTGCTATGGGGGTCAGTACAGATCTCAGGTACGCTGTGTATAGATATAGGTGTTACACGGTCACTGTGTGCTATGGGGGTCAGTACAGATCTCAGGTACACTGTGTATAGATATAGGTGTTACACGGTCACTGTGTGCTATGGGGGTCAGTACAGATCTCAGGTACACTGTGTATAGATATAGGTGTTACACGGTCACTGTGTGCTATGGGGGTCAGTACAGATCTCAGGTACACTGTGTATAGATATAGGTGTTACACTGTCACTGTGTGCTATGGGGGTCAGTACAGATCTCAGGTACACTGTGTATAGATATAGGTGTTATACTGTCACTGTGTGCTATGGGGGTCAGTACAGATCTCAGGTACACTGTGTATAGATATAGGTGTTATACTGTCACTGTGTGCTATGGGGGTCAGTACAGATCTCAGGTACACTGTGTATAGATATAGGTGTTACACTGTCACTGTGTGCTATGGGGGTCAGTACAGATCTCAGGTACACTGTGTATAGATATAGGTGTTACACGGTCACTGTGTGCTATGGGGGTCAGTACAGATCTCAGGTACACTGTGTATAGATATAGGCGTTACACTGTCACTGTGTGCTATGGGGGTCAGTACAGATCTCAGGTACGCTGTGTATAGATATAGGTGTTATACAGTCACTGTGTGCTATGGAGGTCAGTACAGATCTCAGGTACACGGTGTATAGATATAGGTGTTACACGGTCACTGCATGCTATGGGGGTCAGTACAGATCTCAGGTACGCTGTGTATAGATATAGGTGTTATACTGTCACTGTGTGCTATGGAGGTCACTACAGATCTCAGGTACACTGTGTATAGATATAGGTGTTACACTGTCACTGTGTGCTATGGGGGTCAGTACAGATCTCAGGTACACTGTGTATAGATATAGGTGTTACACTGTCACTGTGTGCTATGGGGGTCAGTACAGATCTCAGGTACGCTGTGTATAGATATAGGTGTTACACAGTCACTGTGTGCTATGGGGGTCAGTACAGATCTCAGGTACACTGTGTATAGATATAGGTGTTACACGGTCACTGTGTGCTATGGGGGTCAGTACAGATCTCAGGTACACTGTGTATAGATATAGGTGTTACACTGTCACTGTGTGCTATGGGGGTCAGTACAGATCTCAGGTACACTGTGTATAGATATAGGTGTTACACTGTCACTGTGTGCTATGGGGGTCAGTACAGATCTCAGGTACACTGTGTATAGATATAGGTGTTATACTGTCACTGTGTGCTATGGGGGTCAGTACAGATCTCAGGTACGCTGTGTATAGATATAGGCGTTATACTGTCACTGTGTGCTATGGGGGTCAGTACAGATCTCAGGTACACTGTGTATAGATATAGGTGTTATACTGTCACTGTGCTATTTGGGTCAGTACATTGTGTGTCACACACACTGTCACATACAAACACTGGTGTGTATAGACAGATACAGTGGCGTAAATTCATACCAGGTGCCCAGAGGCGACAAAGATTTTAGTGCCCTCCCCCCCCCCCACACACACACACACACCCAACTACACATACATAACCCAACTACACATACATAGCATAATTGACCCCCAGATCTACAGACAGTACCTGCGACCCATAGATAGCATTGGTTACCCCCCCCCCCATACACTACAGATAGTATTGATGGCTCCCAGATCCTACAGACCGCACCTGTGACCCCCAGACACCACAGATAGCATTACAGTCACACACAATGCATACATACATACATACACCTATGCATACATTAACTCACATATATACATAGTAAAACACATGTATACAGTCACACCCATGCACACATTTATACAGTATAATAGTTACACACACACAGATATATACATACTGTAGATACAGTTACAATCACCATGCTACTGAAGGGCCTGCTGTTTAGCCCCGCCCTCTTTTCGGACTGCTCCTCTGGAGCCTGCCACTGGCTGTTTCATCAAACTCTTGGGAGGCTGGGGAAGGGTTGGGCTGAGATCACCAGCTCCAGCTCCTTCCTGATCTGGCTGCTGGAGGAAGGAACTGACTGCCGCATTACAGTGCAGAAACTAAAAGTAAACTGAGCTTCCGGCAGCAAGGGCTGCTAGGACCTGTAGCGTTTACTTTCAGTTTCACCTGCAGTGTAGAGTGTCACCATGACCCGGCTGCTGCAGCTTTGTAAGTGGAGATTACTTGTCCCCTTCTCTCCTGTGTCAACTGCGGCAGCGGGTGGTTACCGCTCACTGCAGAAGTCACAGGCTCCTGGTGTCGGCTCCTCTGTGCCCCCCCTAGTGGCTAACCCCCCGCGGCCAATGTCTCCATTGCCTCCGGGAGTTACGCCACTGGACAGATACTGTGGGCTGGTTAAAAAGAGCAAGGCAATAGTAGCAACACCGGAACAGTGTACTCTACCACTGGTCCTGGAGACGGGTACTCACTGGCGGGGCGAGATTAGGGTGCAGGCCGCCCCTAGGCACAACACTTTTGCCGATGCCCCCCCATCCCCCATTTTAACATATTCATTGCTCAGGATAGAGAATATATATATATATATATATATATATATATATATATATATATATATAATAGATAGATGACCCGGCACTGTGTAAGATAAGGGATACTCGATCCGGTGCCCCCACTTCCAAACAGGATAGATAGGTAACAACAATAGAGTGGCACTCTGGATACCTTCTTATAAATAAACGGCAGACACTGTAGTCAGTTTCAACGTTTCATTTCTTTATAGAAATTTCGTCAGGATCCTGACGAAATTTCTATAAAGAAATGAAACGTTGAAACTGACTACAGTGTCTGCCGTTTATTTATAAGAAGGTATCCAGAGTGCCACTCTATTGTTGTTACAATATATATATATATATATATATATATATATATATATATATATATATATATATATAGTAGTGGTATGAGCCGGCACTCCAAATGGGGATGATGCTGTAATAGCTGACCTGGTGCCCTCCAGCTTGGACATGTAGTCCTGATACAGGGGTAGGAATCAAGCGGCACTCCCGGATTTATTGCAAAGTGTAGAAAAATTTATTCAGTCATCCAACATGTTTCGGGCGCCTGAGGACGGGCCAGGAGCCCGAAACATGTTGGATGACTGAATAAATTTTTCTACACTTTGCAATAAATCCGGGAGTGCCGCTTGATTCCTACCCCTATATATATATATATATATATATATATATATATATATATATATATATATATACATACATACCAATAGATTGGTCTCGGCACTCCAACTGTTGTGTATAAAGTCCAATGGTCGCGGTGCCTTCCAAGAACACGAATAGTTCAAATATATGTACGCAAGGCGGCGGCACTCACTCACAACAAATAAACTGAGTCCACTCAACGTTTATATGAATTACTGAGTGGACTCAGTTTATTTGTTGTGAGTGAGTGCCGCCGCCTTGCGTACATATATATATATATATATATATAAATAATCAAACTTCAGCCACAGCAGTACTCACCATTTCCTTTAATCTGTGGACTCGGGAGGGAGAGCGGGAGCCTGGAGCTGAGGCACACACACACTATGACGCCCACCCTGCACGCCCATTGACACAGCAGCCAATAGCGGCAGGGGGTCAGTGGCCCAGCATCAGCATGGGGACCAGATGGGGACCGTCGCCGCGACCGTACAGCACAACAATCACACATGTGCAGCTGCAGCATGTCGTCTCCGAGCGGGCAGTGATGAGTGACAAGCGGCGGTGCCGCTGATCATGACGTCACTCGCCGATGCCCGCTCCGCTCGGCTATGCTGCTGCTCTGCCGGCTCTGTCACCCAATGTTGCCCACTGCTGCCCATAAAATGTGCCGCCCCTAGGCCCGTTCCTCATATGTCATACCCTCCAACTGTACCGGATTTGCCGGTACAGTACCGTTTTTTAACGGTCTGTACCGGCAAATAAAACCTGTACCGAATGTACCGGTTTTTGTGGCCTTAGCCGACTCCCCCAGGCTGTCAGTGGTGCGCCAAGCACCCGACTCACCCAGGCCTGCCAAGCACCCTTTCCCAAGGGTGGATTGCGGGTCCCGACTCCCGGACCAGCATGTGCGGCGAGTCATGATGTCATGACGCTCACAGGGGACACAGATAGCTGCTGAGTCCCGGACCAGCGTGTGTGTGGCCGCGTCGGACACAGGGCTCCAGCGTGAAGAGATAGCTGGCAGCTGCTTCAGCTATCTCTGTTACTGACTGCACACAGCGTGGAATACAGTGGCCGCGGGACCCGGGTCATCAGGTGCAGCCAGCGGCGGCCGGAGGCTGGACTCTGGAGCACATAGGTTAAACTTTTTTGTTAAAATAAATCTCTTCTCATTCTTGAGACGTGCTGCAGCTCAGTCTTATGACATGTGATGGCTGCTGACATATTAAATAATGCATTTATTTTCAATCTTCTGCCTACAATATTATGAATAATTTTTTTTTTACATCTAAAATGTAAAAAAAAAAAAGATTCATAAGTTATTGTAGGCAGAACATTGAAAATAAACATTATTTAATATGCCAGCAGCCATCACATGTCATAAGACTGAGCTGCAGCACGTCACATTAAAGGAATTTGCCCCAACAGCACTTAAAAAAAAAACTTGGAAAGGAGGCATGACCATGCCCCAATTTACCAATGACCACGCCCATTTGCATGTGGCCACACCCCCTTTCTAAATGTGTACCGATTTCTGCCCTTTAGATGTTGGAGGGTATGATATGTGCCGCCCCTAGGCCCTTGCCACGGGCCTAGTGGGAAATCCGGGCCTGCTCGCTGGGCTGCACTCGCTCGTCTGGGAGTCCTGATGTACTTAAGCCTAGCAAATATATATATGGGCTTGTGGGAGCACCCTCCTCGGTCATATAAGAGATGGTGTTGTACTATTCAAACACTATATAGACTACATCACCATCATATGGAGAGGTGATGAATCGTCTTTTCACTAACACTTTGAACAACTTAATATTAATACATATAGGGGGAAATTTACTAACAAAAATCCGTGAAAAAAAAAAAATTGTATTTTCATACGAAAATACGATTTTTTTTTTTTGGTGTATACGTATTTTTGGCATTTACTATGCCAAAAATACGAATTTTCGTATTCTTATTGATGGGACATTCGTATTTGTATTTACAAATACGAATGAATACACCATCGAAAGAATACGACAGGAATCACCATTCAAAAGAATGGTGGTTGCTATTTTTATAATTAGTATGAAACGGCCACAAATATACGGCAGGAAAAAAGTAAATAAATAAAAGAACAGCGTGGGGTCCCCCCCCCACAGCCGTAACCAGCACCAGGCTGAAAGAGCCTGGGGCCGGTAATAAAAAATCAGGAAACCCGACAAATTAGGGGTTCCCCGATTTATTATTTTTTTTTTTTTAAACCAGCCCCAGGCTCTAGGTCCGGGGCTGATCCATACAGACTGCCTATACGAATCATTACACCATCGGAGGGTTACAAAGCAGTCGTATTTGACTGCTTTGTAAATTCCCCTCCGGAACACGACTTTGCATACGAGGTATGCAATCGTAGTCATTCGTATCAAGAATACGAATACAATTTTTTGTATCCGTATTCTTTGAAAATTACACGTAAATTTAAGATTATGGGGTAATTTACTAAGAACTAAAATAGACTTTTTAGGGTACTTGTTTCCTAGCACGGCCACAACGATCATAATCGCGGTCATCGGGGGTAAAATCGGGGCCATCGCGGCCGCTAAAAAAATCGGGTGCGATGGGCCAGACGCGATGCCCACAATTTCCCCATAGAGAACAATGTTAAATGGCTCAATTTACCCGCGATGACCACGATTTCCCATAGGAAACAATGTGAAATGGCTCAATTTACCCAAATTATCATAGGGAACAATGGTAAATGGGCTATAAACACCCCTTACCATAAAAATGTCCCCCCAAAAGTACTATACGCCACCCCGCGATCAACGTCGGCGTGGAGTTGAGAATAAAATAGTGTGGCGAGCGCAGCGAGCCACCGAGCCCGAAGCGTGGCGAGCCCCGCGAGGGGACGCGGATACCTTCACAGTTATACGCGTCCCCTCGCGGGCTTCCCAGGTGTCCATGGCGACGCAGACACCTGGGAAGCCCGCGAAGGGACGCATTTACCTGTGAATGTATCCGCATCCGCTCGCCACGCTTCGGGCTCGGTGGCTCGCTGCGCTCGCCACACTATTCTATTCTCAACTCCACGCCGACGTGGATAGTAGGGCATGAAAAGGTCGGAGGACGCGTACCACCGCCCCTCGCGGGCTCGCTGCGCTCGCCACGCTTCGGGTTCACGTTGATGGCGGGGTGGCGTCAACTACTTTTGGGGGGACATTCCACTGCTCTGTGGTTTTTTTGGGGGTTTCTGGCCCATTTACCATTCTTCCCTATGCTGATTTGGGTAAATTGATCCATTTAACATTGTTTCCTATGGGAAATTGTGGTCATCGCGGGTAAATTGAGGCATTTAACATTGTTCCCTATGGGGAAATCGTGGGCATCGCGTCTGGACCATTTAAGCATTTTTAGGTGCACACGACGCGACCGACCCGATTTTTCACTGTTTTCAATGCATTTCAATGGAAAAATCGGGGGCATCGCGTCGGTCGCGTCGCAGGCCACTAAAAATTACCCCCGATGGCCGCGATTGTGGCCGTGCTAGGAAACAAGTACCCTTTTTAGATATTTCACTGTGCGTAGAAAATTTTCCTAACTGTAGTAAGATTGAAACATCTAAATATTTTAAAGAGGCGGACTGACTACTCCAGCTGCCATTATGGTCCATGGAAGGATAACAATCCTTGTACCAATATCTCTACATTTCACCAACAAGCAAATACGTACATTGAAAGGTTTAAAGAAAGGGGTTACCCTTCCCGAATTATAAGATAAAGGGGCCCTGTTACAATATAAAGAACAGGATAAAAGAAAAAAATTCAGATGCCATGTTTATTACCAAATGATATGGAAGAGGAATAAAAAAGTGTTCTCAAAAAACATTGCAAAACTCGATCCAATTTTGAGTGGACACATCCCTGAACGTATACAGGTCGAGTATCCCGTATCAGAGTATCCGTTATCCGAATTATTCTGAAATACGGACATTCCAGAAAGTGAAAAAAATTTTTTTTTTTGCTAAAAACTCACTGGGGACATTTGTAACAGCATCACTGGGGACATGATATGTAACTGGCACTATATATGTGCAAGACAATGATTGCTTGGCATTCAAATTCAGTGCTGAGATAGTACACACATTTTGTTTCAGGTTTTGAAACCTTGTTTTTTGAACAATTAAAATATATTTGTGTGTATTTTATGTGGTAATAAAATATATTTGTGTGTATATTATGTGTTTATACAGCATACATGCAAGATACTTCAAAATACATCATTGAAATATTAAAATATTCCGAAATACGGAATCCGTTATCCAAAATTCTCCTGGTCCCGAGCATTTTGGATACGGGATACTCAACCTGTAGTACACAGAAGCGCTAATACAGTAATATCGGTGGTATCCAAAAGCCAAGCCACGGAGGGATACTTCTCATAATATTAAGGGATGTTTTCCTTGTAATACTGTAAGTGCAAGGTTTGGCCTTATATCCTGGAGGGTCTCATCAATATTGATGATTCAGGATTTATTCATTATAATTCCACCTGCTGTATATTGTTTATCTGATGAAATGTGTGTGGTCTTAAGTACGCCAGGAAAACCAAAAGATATCTTAAGGCCGGGATTTTAAAACATACACGTAACATAAAGCATGTGGTAAATAATACTAGCGTGCCAAGGCCTTCAAAGAACATCATGAGTGTGACCCAAGTGGATTAAAGGTCAGAGGCATTGAACAATAAAACCCAGTAGCAGAGGGAAGGAGACGTTTTGGATTTTAAAATTAAACACACTTATTCCAAACGGTCTTAATGAGGGCTAAATTACTGCTTTCATTTATTAAAATATTCCAACTACCCCAATGCTTTCTTCTGTTTTTGTTCGTATATGAAATATTATTTTACCAATATATTATGTATATGTAAGGAATTATTTCTTTCATAAGAAGCCAAGTGTATGTTTCAAGTCTTTTATTGAAACTTATTATGCATATACAGTATTTTACTATATAGATATATATATATATATATATATATATATATATATATATATATATATATATCTCTATATATATCTGTAGACAATAGAGAGACAGAGGGGCGCTCCATAGTGCATAAACGATTTATTTTCAAAAAAGCACACAGCAAAAAGACAAGCCAACAGATATCGCTCGTACCAAAGAATTCATCAGTTGTGGGCTGGATACCACAAGGTTACAATATATTACCAGGCCAGGCACGTCCAGCATCAGTCCGGGGCACCGACAGGATGTTAACAGCCCACGCTGCTTCTTCCCTCACGGGTTAGGGCAGCGTGCCGATATCCTTCGCGGGAACAGACAGCGGGAGGACTCCTGGACCAAACACACACAGCGAGCGTCACCGTAGCCACGCCCTAACGCGTTTCGTGGAACACTTCGTCAGAGGGCGTGGCCTACAGACGCTCGCTGACTATCTTTATGACGGGACGCAACCACTCATTGCGTACCCGACAATGACAGGCGGATCTCTCAGCCTATCATCACGGGGGGGTTTTCCCGTTACCGTCACAGCCTTTTGGCCTATCGGGTGTGGTGTTAGTATTGACGGACATTTATTTGGACCAATAGTTCTATGTAAACGTCAAAGTATGAGCCTGTTACATCTTATAACCCGACCTCATTTGTAAACATTACCACCGTAATATGGATATCGTAAAGGCTTTTTCCTAAACGATAAAACACATAACAATCTTATATTAAAAACAACATTCCGCTGCGTTGATATAATGGATACAATAAAATGACGAATAATAATGATAATATTGTGTGGGTAAGAGAAACTGTCTTTCACAATCATCTATGCATATAACCTGGTTCTTAAAGGCATAGTGCCTATAAATAAAAAACATGAAAAACATATAACCAACATGCAATTCATCACTTCAATGATGTGACCCAAGACAATATTCATCAATTCATCATATATAAAATACATAAAAAAATATATAAAATACAAAAATACAAATATATAGATACAGTATAAAAGTACAAAGAAAACTTTTTTTCCTTTATATATATATATATATAAAAAATTTCATATATATATATATATATATATATATATATATTAAAAATATTATTAAAAATCAACGCAGAAAGGGGGTAATTTCATATCCCTCATTTAATCCTTCAGGGACAAGGGTGTTCAGATTTAGAATCCAAAAGGACTATATATATATATATATATATATATATATATATATATATATATATATATATATATATATATATATACACATACATACATACATACATACATACATACATACATACATACATACATACACACACATATACCATGTAAATACCATATATACACTCGAGTATAAGCCTACTTTTTCAGAACATTTTTTATGCGGAAAAAGCCCCCCTTGGCTTATACTCGAGTGAGGGTCCCACTTGAGTCAATACGTTTTCCCAGTTTTTTTGTTGTAGAATTAGGTGCCTCGGCTTATATTCGGGTCGACTTATACTCGAGTATATACGGTATATGATTAATGTATATATATATGATATAAGGTTTTAATCGGCAAACTTGCCATTTTGTGTTGTTTGTTTTTGTACATGTAATATGATGTTGACTTTTTAGAATATGGTACTTAGCCATTGCAATGATTAATTTGATTTTTTATTTATACTTTACCACTACAGTGGAAGAGATGGGACGTGATTGCAATCCCCGCCCGGCTCTAGCGCTGTTTAGTCTGGTGAGCGCACACAGTAGCCACGCCCTCTGATAAAGTCTTCTGATGAAACGCGTTAGGGTGTGGCCTGCAGCGTTCACAGCTGTCCTTCTGCACCTGGCGTCTGCTCTGACAGTGGTCTCGCAGACGAGTGATTGCAATCCCCGCCCGGCTCTAGCGCTGTTTAGTCTGGTGAGCGCACACAGTAGCCACGCCCTCTGATAAAGTCTTCTGATGAAACGCGTTAGGGTGTGGCCTGCAGTGTTCACAGCTGTCCTTCTGCACCCGGCGTCTGCTCTGACAGTGGCCTCGCAGACGAGTGATTGCAATCCCCGCCCAGCTCTAGCGCTGATTAGTCTGGTGAGCGCACACAGTAGCCACGCCCTCTGATAAAGTCTTCTGATGAAACGCGTTAGAGTGTGGCCTGCAGCTTTCACAGCTGTCCTTCTGCACCCGGCGTCTGCTCTGACAGTGGTCTCGCAGACGAGTGAGCGCAATCCCCGCCCAGCTCTAGCGCTGTTTAGTCTGGTGAGCGCACACAGTAGTCACGCCCTCTGATAAAGTCTTCTGATGAAACGCGTTAGGGTGTGGCCTGCAGCGTTCACAGCTGTCCTTCTGCACCTGGCGTCTGCTCTGACAGTGGTCTCGCAGACGAGTGATTGCAATCCCCGCCCGGCTCTAGCGCTGTTTAGTCTGGTGAGCGCACACAGTAGCCACGCCCTCTGATAAAGTCTTCTGACTAAACGCGTTAGGGTGTGGCCTGCAGCGTTCACAGCTGTCCTTCTGCACCCGGCGTCTGCTCTGACAGTGGTCTCGCAGACGAGTGATTGCAATCCCCGCCCAGCTCTAGCGCTGTTTAGTCTGGTGAGCGCACACAGTAGCCACGCCCTCTGATAAAATCTTCTGACGAAAGGCGTTAGGGTGTGGCCTGCAGCGTTCACAGCTGTCCTTCTGCACCCGGCGTCTGCTCTGACCGTGGTCTCGCAGACGAGTGAGCGCAATCCAGCGAGTAACCGTCTGCAGGACCCATGATAGGAGTACACTATTCCGGTGTTGCTGCTATTGCCTTGGTGTTTTTAAAACACGCCTTTTGGTAACCAGCCCACAGTTAAGAGCAATTTTTGTTTGAACCAGGAAAATTTGTACTTTTATTCCAATAAAAAATCTCCATTTTAATGGATGAAGCGCCCTATCCATTTCGATCTGGATTAATTACCTCCGATTGACCTTGGTGGTGTCACAGTGGAGAAGGAGCTGCAGCCATTCAATTTGGACTTTGGTGCGATTAACCCTGAGTTGTACACAGAGTGTATGCTGGAATTGTGCTTGTACTCTTATCCAGCGCTTGTTTAACCTTTTTCTTTTCATATATACTCTGTGTATATTATATTGATAGAGTGTGTACCTAATCACAATGATTCTTCCTTACAGGATAAGCTACAGATGTTACCACCATACAGCAACACTGAGCCCCGTGATGAGCGCCACGTGTTATTTACGTGTTACGAGAACATACGACCACTGAACGATACCTGGGACTCTGATGTACAATGCACCAACAATTGTGCAGTAATCTCACTTATGTGCCTTTATACACAGAATGACCACAACTTGTATAAGATACAATAAAGTATTTCTATGTAATCTGCACACCCACAGCTATCTGTATATTACCCATCACTACAATGTGTCCATGCTGCAGGTAACCGGTCACCGTCACTACGTCATTGGTTACTGTATACTCCATCTCCTACATATACACAGTATACAGATGTACTATATACACCCACAGCTATCTGTATATTACCCATCACTGCAATGTGTCCATGCTGCAGGTAACTGGTCACCATCACTACGTCATTGGTTACTGTATACTCCATCTCCTACATATACACAGTATACAGATGTACTATATACCCCCACAGCTATCTGTATATTACCCATCACTACAATGTGTCCATGCTGCAGGGAACCGGTCACCATCACTACGTCATTGGTTACCGTATACTCCATCTACATATACACAGTATACAGATGTACTATATACCCCCACAGTTATCTGTATATTACCCATCACTACAATGTGTCCATGCTGCAGGTAACCGGTCACCGTCACTACGTCATTGGTTACTGTATACTCCATCTCCTACATATACACAGTATACAGATGTACTATATACCCCCACAGCTATCTGTATATTACCCATCACTACAATGTGTCCATGCTGCAGGTAACCGGTCACCATCACTACGTCATCGGTTACTGTATACTCCATCTCCTACATATACACAGTATACAGATGTACTATATACACCCACAGCTATCTGTATATTACCCATCACTGCAATGTGTCCATGCTGCAGGTAACCGGTCACCATCACTACGTCATTGGTTACTGTATACTCCATCTCCTACATATACACAGCAGCCTGATGTACTATATACCCCCACAGTTATCTGTATATTACCCATCACTACAATGTGTCCATGCTGCAGGTAACCGGTCACCATCACTACGTCATTGGTTACTGTATACTCCATCTCCTACATATACTCAGCAGCCTGATGTACTAAATACACCCACAGTTATCTGTATATTACCCATCACTACAATGTGTCCATGCTGCAGGTAACCGGTCACCATCACTACGTCATTGGTTACCGTATACTCCATCTCCTACATATACACAATATACAGATGTACTATATACACCCACAGTTATCTGTATATTACCCATCACTACAATGTGTCCATGCTGCAGGGAACCGGTCACCATCACTACGTCATTGGTTACTGTATACTCCATCTCCTACATATACACAGCAGCCTGATGTACTATATACACCCACAGCTATCTGTATATTACCCTTCACTGCAATGTGTCCATGCTGCAGGTAACCGGTCTCCATCACTAAGTCATTGGTTACTGTATACTCCATCTCCTACATATACACAGTATACAGATGTACTATATACCCCCACAGCTATCTGTATGTTACCCATCACTACAATGTGTCCATGCTGCAGGTAACCGGTCACCATCACTACGTCATTGGTTACTGTATACTCCATCTCCTACATATACACAATATACAGATGTACTATATACACCCACAGTAATCTGTATATTACCCATCACTACAATGTGTCCATGCTGCAGGTAACCGGTCACCATCACTACGTCATTGGTTACTGTATACTCCATCTCCTACATATACACAGTATACAGATGTACTATATACACCCACAGTTATCTGTATATTACCCATCACTACAATGTGTCCCTGCTGCAGGTCCCTGGTCACCATCACTACGTTATCGGTTACTGTATACTCCATCTCCTACATATACACAGTATACAGATGTACTATATACCCCCACAGTAATCTGTATATTACCCATCATTACAATGTGTCCATGCTGCAGGTAACCGGTCACCATCACTACGTCATTTGTTACCGTATACTCCATCTCCTACATATATACAGCAGCCTGATGTACTATATACACCCACAGTTATCTGTATATTATCCATCATTACAATGTGTCCATGCTGCAGGTAACCGGTCACCATCACTACGTCATTGGTTACTGTATACTCCATCTCCTACATATACACAGCAGCCTGATGTACTATATACCACCACAGTAATCTGTATATTACCCATCACTACAATGTGTCCATGCTGCAGGTAACCGGTCACCGTCACTACGTCATTGGTTACTGTATACTCCATCTCCTACATATACACAGTATACAGATGTACTATATACACCCACAGCTATCTGTATATTACCCATCACTGCAATGTGTCCATGCTGCAGGTCACCGTCACTACAGTACGTCATTGGTTACCGTATACTCCATCTCCTACATATACACAGTATACAGATGTACTATATACCCCCACAGTTATCTGTATATTACCCATCACAACAATGTGTCCATGCTGCAGGTAACCGGTCACCATCACTACGTCATTGGTTACTGTATACTCCATCTCCTACATATACACAGCAGCCTGATGTACTATATACCCCCACAGTTATCTGTATATTACCCATCACTACAATGTGTCCATGCTGCAGGTAACCGGTCACCATCACTACGTCATTGGTTACTGTATACTCCATCTCCTACATATACACAATATACAGATGTACTATATACACCCACAGTAATCTGTATATTACCCATCACTACAATGTGTCCATGCTGCAGGTAACCGGTCACCATCACTACGTCATTGGTTACTGTATACTCCATCTCCTACATATACACAGTATACAGATGTACTATATACACCCACAGTTATCTGTATATTACCCATCACTACAATGTGTCCCTGCTGCAGGTCCCTGGTCACCATCACTACGTTATCGGTTACTGTATACTCCATCTCCTACATATACACAGTATACAGATGTACTATATACCCCCACAGTAATCTGTATATTACCCATCATTACAATGTGTCCATGCTGCAGGTAACCGGTCACCATCACTACGTCATTTGTTACCGTATACTCCATCTCCTACATATATACAGCAGCCTGATGTACTATATACACCCACAGTTATCTGTATATTATCCATCATTACAATGTGTCCATGCTGCAGGTAACCGGTCACCATCACTACGTCATTGGTTACTGTATACTCCATCTCCTACATATACACAGCAGCCTGATGTACTATATACCCCCACAGCTAACTGTATATTACCCATCACTACAATGTGTCCATGCTGCAGGTAACCGGTCACCATCACTACGTCACTGGTTACTGTATACTCCATCTCCTACATATACACAGCAGCCTGATGTACTATATACCACCACAGTAATCTGTATATTACCCATCACTACAATGTGTCCATGCTGCAGGTAACCGGTCACCGTCACTACGTCATTGGTTACTGTATACTCCATCTCCTACATATACACAGTATACAGATGTACTATATACACCCACAGCTATCTGTATATTACCCATCACTGCAATGTGTCCATGCTGCAGGTCACCGTCACTACAGTACGTCATTGGTTACCGTATACTCCATCTCCTACATATACACAGCACCCTGATGTACTATATACCCCCACAGCTATCTGTATATTACCCATCACTGCAATGTGTCCATGCTGCAGGGAACCGGTCACCATCACTATGTCATTGGTTACCGTATACTCCATCTCCTACATATACACAGCAGCCTGATGTACTATATACCCCCACAGTTATCTGTATATTACCCATCACTGCAATGTGTCCATGCTGCAGGTAACCGGTCACCATCACTACGTCATTGGTTACTGTATACTCCATCTCCTACATATACACAGCAGCCTGATGTACTATATACCCCCACAGCTATTTGTATATTACCCATCATTACAATGTGTCCATGCTGCAGGTAACCGGTCACCATCACTACGTCATTGGTTACTGTATACTCCATCTCCTACATATACACAGCAGCCTGATGTACTATATAAACCCACAGTTATCTGTATATTACCCATCACTACAATGTGTCCATGCTGCAGGTCACCGGTCACCGTCACTATGTCATTGGTTACTGAATACTCCATCTCCTACATATACACAGCAGCCTGATGTACTATATACCCCCACAGCTATCTGTATATTACCCATCATTACAATGTGTCCATGCTGCAGGTAACCGGTCACCATCACTACGTCATTGGTTACTGTATACTCCATCTCCTACATATACACAGCAGCCTGATGTACTATATAAACCCACAGTTATCTGTATATTACCCATCACTACAATGTGTCCATGCTGCAGGTCACCGGTCACCGTCACTATGTCATTGGTTACTGAATACTCCATCTCCTACATATACACAGCAGCCTGATGTACTATATAAACCCACAGTTATCTGTATATTACCCATCACTACAATGTGTCCATGCTGCAGGTAACCGGTCACCATCACTACGTCATTGGTTACTGTATACTCCATCTCCTACATATACACAGCAGCCTGATGTACTATATAAACCCACAGTTATCTGTATATTACCCATCACTACAATGTGTCCATGCTGCAGGTAACCGGTCACCATCACTACGTCATTGGTTACTGTATACTCCATCTCCTACATATACACAGCAGCCTGATGTACTATATAAACCCACAGTTATCTGTATATTACCCATCACTACAATGTGTCCATGCTGCAGGTAACCGGTCACCATCACTACGTCATTGGTTACTGTATACTCCATCTCCTACATATACACAGTATACAGATGTACTATATACACCCACAGCTATCTGTATATTACCCATCATTACAATGTGTCCATGCTTCAGGTAACCGGTCACCATCACTACGTCATTGGTTACTGTATACTCCATCTCCTACATATACACAGCAGCCTGATGTATTATATACACCCCCAGTTATCTGTATATTACCCATCACTACAATGTGTCCATGCTGCAGGTAACCGGTCACCATCACTACGTCATTGGTTACTGTATACTCCATCTCCTACATATACACAATATACAGATGTACTATATACACCCACAGTTATTTGTATATTACCCATCATTACAATGTATCCATGCTGCAGGTAACCGGTCACCATCACTACGTCATTGGTTACTGTATACTCCATCTCCTACATATACACAGTATACAGATGTACTATATACCCCCACAGTTATCTGTATATTACCCATTACTACAATGTGTCCATGCTGCAGGTAACCGGTCACCGTCACTACGTCATTGGTTACCGTATACTCCATCTCCTACATATACACAGTATACAGATGTACTATATACACCCACAGCTATCTGTATATTACCCATCACTACAATGTGTCCATGCTGCAGGTAACCGGTCACCGTCACTACGTCATTGGTTACTGTATACTCCATCTCCTACATATACACAGTATACAGATGTACTATATACACCCACAGTAATCTGTATATTACCCATCACTACAATGTGTCCATGCTGCAGGTAACCGGTCACCAACACTACGTGATTGGTTACTGTATAC
Organism: Crinia signifera; assembly: GCF_055691185.1. NCBI lineage: Eukaryota > Metazoa > Chordata > Amphibia > Anura > Myobatrachidae > Crinia > Crinia signifera. The sequence goes on along the minus strand of NW_028142001.1, from coordinate 360,220 downwards.
TCCATCTCCTACATATACACAGCAGCCTGATGTACTATATACACCCACAGTTATCTGTATATTACCCATCACTACAATGTGTCCATGCTGCAGGTAACCGGTCACCATCACTACGTCATTGGTTACTGTATACTCCATCTCCTACATATACACAGCAGCCTGATGTACTATATACACCCACAGCTATCTGTATATTACCCATCACTACAATGTGTCCATGCTGCAGGTAACCGGTCACCATCACTACGTCATTGGTTACCGTATACTCCATCTCCTACATATACACAGTATACAGATGTACTATATACACCCACAGCTATCTGTATATTACCCATCACTACAATGTGTCCATGCAGCAGGTAACCGGTCACCATCACTACGTCATTGGTTACTGTACACTCCATCTCCTACATATACACAGTATACAGATGTACTATATACACCCACAGTTATCTGTATATTACCCATCACTACAATGTGTCCATGCTGCAGGTAACCGGTCACCATCACTACGTCATTGGTTACTGTATACTCCATCTCCTACATATATACAGCACCCTGATGTACTATATACACCCACAGTTATCTGTATATTACCTATCACTACAATGTGTCCATGCTGCAGGTAACCGGTCACCATCACTACGTCACTGGTTACCGTATACTCCATCTCCTACATATACACAGCAGCCTGATGTATTATATACACCCACAGCTATCTGTATATTACCCATCACTGCAATGTGTCCATGCTGCAGGTAACCGGTCACCATCACTACGTCATTGGTTACTGTATACTCCATCTCCTACATATACACAGCAGCCTGATGTACTATATACACCCACAGCTATCTGTATATTACCCATCACTACAATGTGTCCATGCTGCAGGTAACCGGTCACCATCACTACGTCATTGGTTACTGTATACTCCATCTCCTACATATACACAGTATACAGATGTACTATATACACCCACAGCTATCTGTATATTACCCATCACTACAATGTGTCCATGCTGCAGGTAACCGGTCACCAACACTACGTCATCGGTTACTGTATACTCCATCTCCTACATATACACAGCAGCCTGATGTACTATATACCACCACAGTAATCTGTATATTACCCATCACTACAATGTGTCCATGCTGCAGGTAACCGGTCACCATCACTACGTCATTGGTTACTGTATACTCCATCTCCTACATATACACAATATACAGATGTACTATATACACCCACAGTTATCTGTATATTACCCATCACTGCAATGTGTCCATGCTGCAGGGAACCGGTCACCGTCACTACGTCATTGGTTACTGTATACTCCATCTCCTACATATACACAGCACCCTGATGTACTATATACACCCACAGTTATCTGTATATTACCCATCACTACAATGTGTCCATGCTGCAGGTAACCGGTCACCATCACTACGTCTTTGTTCACTGTATAGTCTATCAGAATAGGGGAGTGTGCCACATGTAATGCCACCACCCCACAGTCAGGGGGGAGTGTGCCATATATGATGCCACCACCCCAAGGTCAGGGCAGGGGAGTGTGCCACATGTAATGCCACCACCTCACAGTCAGGGCAGGGGAGTGTGCCACATGTAATGCCATCACCCCACAGTCAGGACAGGGGAATGTGCCATATATGATGCCACCACCCCACAGTCAGGACAGGGGAATGTGCCATATATGATGCCACCACCCCACAGTCAGGGCAGGGGAGTGTGCCACATGTAATGCCACCCTCCTACAGTCAGTGCACGGGAATGTGCCACGCGTAATACCACCACCCCACAGTCAGGGCAGGGGAATGTGCCATATATAATGCCACCACCTCACAGTCAGGGCAGGGGAATGTGCCATATATGATGCCACCACCCCACAGTCAGGGCAGGGGAGTGTGCCATATACAGTATGATGCCACCACCCCACAGTCAGGGCAAGGGAGTGTGCCACATGTAATGCCACCACCTCACAGTCAGGCCAGGGTAATGTGCCATATATGATGCCACCACCCCACAGTCAGGGCAGGGGAATGTGCCATATATGATGCCACCACCCCACAGTCAGGGCAGGTCAGTGTGCCACATGTAATTCCACCACCCTACAGTCAGGGCAGGGGAATGTGCAATATATTATGCCATCAGCCCATAGTTAGGGCAGGGGAGTGTGCCACATGTAATGCCACCACCTCACAGTCAGGCCAGGGGAGTGTGCCACATGTAATGCCATCACCCCACAGTCAGGGCAGGGGAGTGTGCCACATGTAATGCCACCACCCACAGTCAGGGCAGGGGAATGTGCCATATATGATGCCACCACCCCACAGTCAGGGCAGGGGAATGTGCCATATATGATGCCACCACCCCACAGTCAGGGCAGGGGAATGTGCCACATGTAATTCCACCACCCCATAGTTAGGGCAGGGGAGTGTGCCACATGTAATGCCCATCACCCCACAGTCAGGACAGGGGAATGTGCCATATACAGTATGATGCCACCACCCCACAGTCAGGGCAGGGGAATGTGCCATATATGATGCTACCACCCCACAGTCAGGGCAGGGGAGTGTGCCATATATGATGCCACCACCCCAAGGTCAGGGCAGGGGAATGTGCCATATATGATGCCATCAGCCCACAGTTAGGGCAGGGGAGTGTGCCACATGTAATGCCATCACCCCACAGTCAGGACAGGGGAATGTGCCATATACAGTATGATGCCACCACCCCACAGTCAGGGGGGAATGTGCCATATATGATGCTACCACCCCCTATGTGCAAGCTAATAGGGCCCTGGGAAAGCATTGACACCAGGTGGAGAGCGGGGGGAGCCAGAGAACCACGACCTGCAAGATAAATCCCTTTGAGGGGATCCAGGCTGCCCTCATACGTGGGCGACCTGGCCCCCACTTGTATGGTGGCTATATCAGACCCCCCGGGGGTGGATGACCTATGACCCGCCGCCAGAGTAGAGCTCCTGGGTGGCTCATGTGCCCCCCCAGCCACCGCGTGGCTGCACTTGCTCCCTATCGCGGGTGGGCTAGGGAGGGGGGCGAGGGGCATGTTATCCACAGGTGAAGCCGGGCGGCAACGGCGCAGTGCTGGTGGAACCAGACAAGTCCAGCGGCGAGCCGGGTGGGGACACGCCTGCTGCGCTCGCCGCTGGCAGGGAAGAACGAGAGACGGCGGACGCCGCCTCCCATCTTGTAAGCAAGGGCTCCCTGGCGATGACGCGGGAGCCCGCGCCGCCTGTCTGTCGCCACTGCGTGCTGCTGCGGCAGACAGAGGACGGACGGACTCCGCTAGCCACCGGGGAGGGGGAGCTGTCCTGCTGGAGCGACGCATTGCGGCCTGCAGCAAAACTAATGGTGACTGAGAAGGATGAACTATTATACGGGCGCTACTTTTCTTTGCAGATGCGATTGAGTTTGAAAAAACTCAGGAGCCCGAGGTGTTCTCCCTACCACCAGTGCTGTGCCTAAACACGTGCAAAGGGGGCCGTGCGATCGAAGTGGGCCATCTTCTGAAGGAGACGGGCCCCGTTTTTCCCCTAACCCCTCTCAACCATAAGGCCGAAGAGGGGAAAATAGGGAACGGTGGGTCCTCCTCGCCGAAGCTTAGAGAGACCCTCATTCCTCAACCCCCGGATTGGTTAGGAGGGTGGGTCCTCCGCACCCGAAGGTTTGGAGAGACCCTCAGTAGACTTCCCTCCGCCTTGTGGCTCGGGGTCGTCCTCGGGGGGCACGAAGCTCTCCCCAAAAGGCGAGAGCTTCGGCACATTGGGGAAATGGAAGGCCCGAAAGGGTCGACCACAAGTAATACAGACTCAAGAGGAAGAGGAACCACCTGACTACCCCTTATATACCCCTGCCTAAGCTACCGCCCATTCTACACCTGATTGGCTACACCTGAAACCCTGGATTCTATGGGTAAGAACACTTCAACTAACTTTATCATACCAATCACAAAATTCCAAGGCTCTTCTATGCCCGCCTATGCAGCCCTCGCTCACGGGGGGGGGGGTGCAACAAGTCGCTGGAGGTGGGTCACTGGGGTCCCGTGAATCGCGGGAGGGTGGGGGGGTCGCGAGGGTCCCGTGAATCGCGGGAGGGTGGGGGGGGTCGCGAGGGTCCCGTGAATCGCGGGAGGGTGGGGGGGTCGCGGGGGTCCCGCGAATCGTGGGAGGGGGGGTCCCGCAAATCGCAGGAGGGGGGGGTAATGGGAGGGGGCCGCAAATCACGGGATGGAGCGGTCGCCGGGGTCCTGCGAATCGCAGGAGGGGTGGGGGTTTGCTGGCAGAGGAGGGGGGGTGCGGGAGTAATGGTGGCTGTGGAGTAATGGTGGATGGTGGGGGTGTACTGTAGCCCTGGTTGGGCGGGGGGAGGTGATGTCAAGGGGGTGTGGTGTGTAGAACCTTATACACATGGAACACTTTTTCCAGGGGGGGTGGGTTTGTGTATCCCGCTGGGCGGGAACGTTATATACACAGGGGATGAGTGACAGATCTGGCTAAATATATAAGAGATATACTGTGTGGCACCATCTGCAGGACACAGACTGCTGACACCAATCCCAAATTAATCCAGCCCAGTAATCTGATAAATCTTGTTCTGCGGCATTAACCCCTGGAGGTCTGGCTCCTTACTGTAGGATACAGAGAATCCCGGTCATTGTATACCTGCAGCTGTAACATTAACCACCGGCCTGCGCTCAGATACTCACAGGTATTATGTACATGTAGCATGGGTCACTCACAGGTATAACATACATGTAGCATGGGTCAGTCACAGGTATAACGTACATGTAACATGGGCCGCTCACAGGTATAACGTACATGTAACATGGGCCAGTCACAGGTATAACGTACATGTAACATGGGCCAGTCACAGGTATAACGTACATGTAGCATGGGCCAGTCACATGTATAACGTACATGTAACATGGGTCGCTCACAGGTATAACGTACATGTAGCATGGGTCGCTCACAGGTATAACGTACATGTAGCATGGGCCAGTCACAGGTATAACGTACATGTAGCATGGGCCAGTCACAGGTATAACGTACATGTAGCATGGGCCAGTCACATGTATAACGTACATGTAACATGGGCCACTCACAGGTATAACGTACATGTAGCATGGGCCACTCACAGGTATAACGTACATGTAACATGGGCCGCTCACAGGTATAACGTACATGTAACATGGGCCGCTCACAGGTATAACGTACATGTAACATGGGCCGCTCACAGGTATAACGTACATGTAACATGGGTCAGTCACAGGTATAACGTACATGTAGCATGAGTCACTCACAGGTATAACGTACATGTAGCATGGGTCACTCACAGGTATAACGTACATGTAACATGGGCCACTCACATGTATAACGTACATGTAGCATGGGCCAGTCACATGTATAACATACATGTAACATGGGCCAGTCACAGGTATAACGTACATGTAGCATGAGTCACTCACAGGTATAACGTACATGTAGCATGGGCCAGTCACATGTATAACATACATGTAACATGGGCCAGTCACAGGTATAACGTACATGTAGCATGAGTCACTCACAGGTATAACGTACATGTAGCATGGGCCAGTCACATGTATAACATACATGTAACATGGGTCACTCACAGGTATAACGTACATGTAACATGGGTCACTCACAGGTATAACGTACATGTAGCATGGGCCAGTCACATGTATAACATACATGTAACATGGGCCAGTCACAGGTATAACGTACATGTAGCATGGGCCAGTCACAGGTATAACGTACATGTAGCATGGGCCAGTCACAGGTATAACGTACATGTAGCATGGGCCAGTCACAGGTATAACATACATGAAACATGGGTCACTCACAGGTATAAGGTACATGTAACATGGGTCACTCACAGGTATAAGGTACATGTAACATGGGTCGCTCACAGGTATAAGGTACATGTAACATGGGTCGCTCACAGGTATAACATACATGTAACATAGGTCGCTCACAGGTATAACGTACATGTAGCATGGGTCGCTCACAGGTATAAGGTACATGTAACATGGGTCAGTCACATGTATAACGTACATGTAGCATGGGTCACTCACAGGTATAACGTACATGTAGCATGGGTCGCTCACAGGTATAACGTACATGTAACATGGGTCAGTCACAGGTATAACGTACATGTAGCATGGGCCAGTCACAGGTATAACGTACATGTAGCATGGGCCAGTCACAGGTATAACGTACATGTAGCATGGGCCAGTCACATGTATAACGTACATGTAACATGGGCCACTCACAGGTATAACGTACATGTAGCATGGGCCACTCACAGGTATAACGTACATGTAACATGGGCCGCTCACAGGTATAACGTACATGTAACATGGGCCGCTCACAGGTATAACGTACATGTAACATGGGCCGCTCACAGGTATAACGTACATGTAACATGGGTCAGTCACAGGTATAACGTACATGTAGCATGAGTCACTCACAGGTATAACGTACATGTAGCATGGGTCACTCACAGGTATAACGTACATGTAACATGGGCCACTCACATGTATAATGTACATGTAGCATGGGCCAGTCACATGTATAACATACATGTAACATGGGCCAGTCACAGGTATAACGTACATGTAGCATGAGTCACTCACAGGTATAACGTACATGTAGCATGGGCCAGTCACATGTATAACATACATGTAACATGGGCCAGTCACAGGTATAACGTACATGTAGCATGAGTCACTCACAGGTATAACGTACATGTAGCATGGGCCAGTCACATGTATAACATACATGTAACATGGGTCACTCACAGGTATAACGTACATGTAACATGGGTCACTCACAGGTATAACGTACATGTAGCATGGGCCAGTCACATGTATAACATACATGTAACATGGGCCAGTCACAGGTATAACGTACATGTAGCATGGGCCAGTCACAGGTATAACGTACATGTAGCATGGGCCAGTCACAGGTATAACGTACATGTAGCATGGGCCAGTCACAGGTATAACATACATGTAACATGGGTCACTCACAGGTATAAGGTACATGTAACATGGGTCACTCACAGGTATAAGGTACATGTAACATGGGTCGCTCACAGGTATAAGGTACATGTAACATGGGTCGCTCACAGGTATAACATACATGTAACATAGGTCGCTCACAGGTATAACGTACATGTAGCATGGGTCGCTCACAGGTATAAGGTACATGTAACATGGGTCAGTCACATGTATAACGTACATGTAGCATGGGTCACTCACAGGTATAACGTACATGTAGCATGGGTCGCTCACAGGTATAACGTACATGTAACATGGGTCAGTCACAGGTATAACGTACATGTAACATGGGTCAGTCACAGGTATAACGTACATGTAACATGGGTCAGTCACAGGTATAACGTACATGTAGCATGGGTCAGTCACAGGTATAACGTACATGTAACATAGGTCACTCACAGGTATAACATACATGTAGCATGGGTCAGTCACAGGTATAACGTACATGTAACATGGGTCACTCACAGGTATAACGTACATGTAACATGGGTCACTCACAGGTATAACGTACATGTAACATGGGTCACTCACAGGTATAACGTACATGTAGCATGGGTCAGTCACAGGTATAACGTACATGTAGCATGGGTCGGTCACAGGTATAAGGTACATGTAACATGGGCCACTCACAGGTATAACGTACATGTAGCATGGGTCACTCACAGGTATAACGTACATGTAACATGGGTCAGTCACAGGTATAACGTACATGTAACATGGGTCAGTCACAGGTATAACGTACATGTAGCATGGGTCAGTCACAGGTATAACGTACATGTAGCATGGGCCAGTCACAGGTATAACGTACATGTAGCATGGGCCAGTCACAGGTATAACATACATGTAACATGGGTCACTCACAGGTATAAGGTACATGTAACATGGGTCACTCACAGGTATAAGGTACATGTAACATGGGTCGCTCACAGGTATAAGGTACATGTAACATGGGTCGCTCACAGGTATAACATACATGTAACATAGGTTACTCACAGGTATAACGTACATGTAGCATGGGTCGCTCACAGGTATAAGGTACATGTAACATGGGTCAGTCACATGTATAACGTACATGTAGCATGGGTCGCTCACATGTATAACGTACATGTAGCATGGGTCACTCACAGGTATAACGTACATGTAGCATGGGTCAGTCACAGGTATAACGTACATGTAACATGGGTCAGTCACAGGTATAACGTACATGTAACATGGGTCAGTCACAGGTATAACGTACATGTAACATGGGTCACTCACAGGTATAACGTACATGTAACATGGGTCACTCACAGGTATAACGTACATGTAACATGGGTCAGTCACAGGTATAACGTACATGTAGCATGGGTCAGTCACAGGTATAACGTACATGTAACATAGGTCACTCACAGGTATAACATACATGTAGCATGGGTCAGTCACAGGTATAACGTACATGTAACATGGGTCACTCACAGGTATAACGTACATGTAACATGGGTCAGTCACAGGTATAACGTACATGTAACATGGGTCACTCACAGGTATAACGTACATGTAACATGGGTCAGTCACAGGTATAACGTACATGTAGCATGGGTCAGTCACAGGTATAACGTACATGTAACATAGGTCACTCACAGGTATAACGTACATGTAGCATGGGTCAGTCACAGGTATAACGTACATGTAACATGGGTCACTCACAGGTATAACGTACATGTAACATGGGTCACTCACAGGTATAACGTACATGTAGCATGGGTCACTCACAGGTATAACGTACATGTAACATGGGTCACTCACAGGTATAACGTACATGTAACATGGGTCAGTCACAGGTATAACGTACATGTAACATGGGTCAGTCACAGGTATAACGTACATGTAACATGGGTCACTCACAGGTATAACGTACATGTAACATGGGTCACTCACAGGTATAACGTACATGTAACATGGGTCAGTCACAGGTATAACGTACATGTAACATGGGTCAGTCACAGGTATAACGTACATGTAACATGGGTCACTCACAGGTATAACGTACATGTAACATGGGTCACTCACAGGTATAACGTACATGTAGCATGGGTCAGTCACAGGTATAACGTACATGTAGCATGGGTCGGTCACAGGTATAAGGTACATGTAACATGGGTCAGTCACAGGTATAACGTACATGTAACATGGGTCAGTCACAGGTATAACGTACATGTAACATAGGTCACTCACAGGTATAACGTACATGTAACATGGGTCACTCACAGGTATAACGTACATGTAGCATGGGCCAATCACAGGTATAACGTACATGTAACATGGGTCACTCACAGGTATAACGTACATGTAACATGGGTCACTCACAGGTATAACGTACATGTAACATGGGTCACTCACAGGTATAACGTACATGTAACATGGGTCAGTCACAGGTATAACGTACATGTAGCATGGGTCACTCACAGGTATAACGTACATGTAACATGGGTCACTCACAGGTATAACGTACATGTAGCATGGGTCAGTCACAGGTATTATGTACATGTAGCATGGGCCACTCACAGGTATAACGTACATGTAACATGGGTCGCTCACAGGTATAAGGTACATGTAACATGGGTCACTCACAGGTATAACGTACATGTAGCATGGGTGTCACAGGTATAACGTACATGTAGCATGGGCCAATCACAGGTATAACGTACATGTAGCATGGGCCAATCACAGGTATAACGTACATGTAGCATGGGCCAATCACAGGTATAACGTACATGTAACATAGGTCACTCACAGGTATAACGTACATGTAACATGGGTCAGTCACAGGTATAACGTACATGTAGCATGGGTCAGTCACAGGTATAACGTACATGTAACATGGGCCAATCACAGGTATAACGTACATGTAACATGGGTCACTCACAGGTATAACGTACATGTAGCATGGGCCAATCACAGGTATAACGTACATGTAACATAGGTCACTCACAGGTATAACGTACATGTAACATGGGTCAGTCACAGGTATAACGTACATGTAGCATGGGTCAGTCACAGGTATAACGTACATGTAACATGGGCCAATCACAGGTATAAGGTACATGTAACATGGGTCACTCACAGGTATAACATACATGTAGCATGGGCCAATCACAGGTATAACATACATGTAACATGGGTCGCTCACAGATATAACGTACATGTAACATGGGCCAATCACAGGTATAACGTACATGTAACATGGGCCAATCACAGGTATAACGTACATGTAACATGGGCCAGTCACAGGTATAAGGTACATGTAACATGGGTCACTCACAGGTATAACGTACATGTAACATGGGTCGCTCACAGATATAACGTACATGTAACATGGGTCACTCACAGGTATAACGTACATGTAGCATGGGCCAATCACAGGTATAACGTACATGTAACATGGGCCAGTCACAGGTATAAGGTACATGTAACATGGGTCACTCACAGGTATAACGTACATGTAACATGGGTCGCTCACAGATATAACGTACATGTAACATGGGTCACTCACAGGTATAAGGTACATGTAACATGGGTCACTCACAGGTATAACGTACATGTAACATGGGTGCTCACAGATATAACGTACATGTAACATGGGTCACTCACAGGTATAACGTACATGTAGCATGGGTGTCACAGGTATAACGTACATGTAGCATGGGCCAATCACAGGTATAACGTACATGTAGCATGGGCCAATCACAGGTATAACGTACATGTAACATAGGTCACTCACAGGTATAACGTACATGTAACATGGGTCGCTCACAGGTATAAGGTACATGTAACATGGGTCGCTCACAGGTATAACGTACATGTAGCATGGGTCACTCACAGGTATTATGTACATGTAACATGGGTCGCTCACAGGTATAACGTACATGTAACATGGGTCGCTCATAGGTATAAGGTACATGTAACATGGGTCGCTCACAGGTATAACGTACATGTAACATAGGTCACTCACAGGTATAACGTACATGTAACATAGGTCACTCACAGGTATAACGTACATGTAACATGGGTCGCTCACAGGTATAACGTACATGTAGCATGGGCCAATCACAGGTATAACGTACATGTAACATGGGCCAGTCACAGGTATAAGGTACATGTAACATGGGTCACTCACAGGTATAACGTACATGTAACATGGGTCGCTCACAGATATAACGTACATGTAACATGGGTCACTCACAGGTATAAGGTACATGTAACATGGGTCACTCACAGGTATAACGTACATGTAACATGGGTCGCTCACAGATATAACGTACATGTAACATGGGTCACTCACAGGTATAACGTACATGTAGCATGGGTGTCACAGGTATAACGTACATGTAGCATGGGCCAATCACAGGTATAACGTACATGTAGCATGGGCCAATCACAGGTATAACGTACATGTAACATAGGTCACTCACAGGTATAACGTACATGTAACATGGGTCGCTCACAGGTATAAGGTACATGTAACATGGGTCGCTCACAGGTATAACGTACATGTAGCATGGGTCACTCACAGGTATTATGTACATGTAGCATGGGTCGCTCACAGGTATAACGTACATGTAACATGGGTCAGTCACAGGTATAACGTACATGTAGCATGGGTCAGTCACAGGTATAACGTACATGTAACATAGGTCACTCACAGGTATAACGTACATGTAACATGGGTCAGTCACAGGTATTAAGTACATGTAGCATGGGCCGCTCACAGGTATAACGTACATGTAGCATGGGTCACTCACAGGTATAACGTACATGTAACATGGGTCAGTCACAGGTATAACGTACATGTAGCATGGGTCACTCACAGGTATAACGTACATGTAACATAGGTCACTCACAGGTATAACGTACATGTAACATGGGTCAGTCACAGGTATTAAGTACATGTAGCATGGGTCAGTCACAGGTATAACGTACATGTAGCATGGGTCACTCACAGGTATAACATACATGTAGCATGGGTGTCACAGGTATAACGTACATGTAGCATGGGTCAGTCACAGGTATAACATACATGTAACATGGGTCACTCACAGGTATAACATACATGTAGCATGGGTCGCTCACAGGTATAACGTACATGTAACATGGGTCGCTCACAGGTATAACGTACATGTAGCATGGGTCGCTCACAGGTATAACGTACATGTAGCATGGGTCGCTCACAGGTATAACGTACATGTAGCATGGGTCGCTCACAGGTATAACGTACATGTAGCATGGGTCAGTCACAGGTATAACGTACATGTAGCATGGGTCACTCACAGGTATAACGTACATGTAGCATGGGTCGCTCACAGGTATAAGGTACATGTAACATGGGTCAGTCACATGTATAACGTACATGTAGCATGGGTCGCTCACATGTATAACGTACATGTAACATGGGTCAGTCACAGGTATAACGTACATGTAACATAGGTCGCTCACAGGTATAACGTACATGTAGCATGGGTCGCTCACAGGTATAAGGTACATGTAACATGGGTCAGTCACATGTATAACGTACATGTAGCATGGGTCGCTCACATGTATAACGTACATGTAACATGGGTCAGTCACAGGTATAACGTACATGTAACATAGGTCACTCACAGGTATAACGTACATGTAGCATGGGCCAATCACAGGTATAACGTACATGTAGCATGGGCCAATCACAGGTATAACGTACATGTAGCATGGGTCAGTCACAGGTATAACGTACATGTAGCATGGGTCAGTCACAGGTATAACGTACATGTAGCATGGGATACTCACAGGTATAACGTACATGTAACATGGGTCACTCACAGGTATAACGTACATGTAACATGGGTCACTCACAGGTATAACGTACATGTAGCATGGGTCGCTCACAGGTATAACGTACATGTAACATGGGTCACTGACAGGTATAAGGTACATGTAACATAGGTCACTCACAGGTATAACGTACATGTAACATGGGTCGCTCACAGGTATAAGGTACATGTAACATGGGTCGCTCACAGGTATAACGTACATGTAGCATGGGTCGCTCACAGGTATAACGTACATGTAACATGGGTCAGTCACAGGTATAACGTACATGTAGCATGGGTCAGTCACAGGTATAACGTACATGTAACATAGGTCACTCACAGGTATAACGTACATGTAACATGGGTCACTCACAGGTATAACATACATGTAACATGGGTCAGTCACAGGTATAAGGTACATGTAGCATGGGTCAGTCACAGGTATAACGTACATGTAACATGGGTCAGTCACAGGTATAACGTACATGTAGCATGGGTCAGTCACAGGTATAACGTACATGTAGCATGGGTGTCACAGGTATAACGTACATGTAGCATGGGTCAGTCACAGGTATAACATACATGTAACATGGGTCACTCACAGGTATAACATACATGTAGCATGGGTCGCTCACAGGTATAACGTACATGTAACATGGGTCGCTCACAGGTATAACGTACATGTAGCATGGGTCGCTCACAGGTATAACGTACATGTAGCATGGGTCACTCACAGGTATAACGTACATGTAACATGGGTCACTCACAGGTATAACGTACATGTAGCATGGGTGTCACAGGTATAACGTACATGTAACATGGGTCAGTCACAGGTATAATGTACATGTAGCATGGGTCAGTCACAGGTATAACGTACATGTAGCATGGGTCACTCACAGGTATAACGTACATGTAACATGGGTCGCTCACAGGTATAACGTACATGTAACATGGGTCACTCACAGGTATAACGTACATGTAGCATGGGGCACTCACAGGTATAACGTACATGTAGCATGGGGCACTCACAGGTATAACGTACATGTAACATGGGTCGCTCACAGGTATAACGTACATGTAGCATGGGTCAGTCACAGGTATAACGTACATGTAGCATGGGTCACTCACAGGTATAACATACATGTAGCATGGGTGTCACAGGTATAACGTACATGTAACATGGGTCAGTCACAGGTATAATGTACATGTAGCATGGGTCAGTCACAGGTATAACGTACATGTAGCATGGGTCACTCACAGGTATAACGTACATGTAACATGGGTCGCTCACAGGTATAACGTACATGTAACATGGGTCACTCACAGGTATAACGTACATGTAGCATGGGGCACTCACAGGTATAACGTACATGTAGCATGGGTCACTCACAGGTATAACATACATGTAACATGGGTCACTCACAGGTATAACATATATGTAGCATGGGTCGCTCACAGGTATAACGTACATGTAACATGGGTCACTCACAGGTATAAGGTACATGTAACATGGGTCACTCACAGGTATAACGTACATGTAGCATGGGTCGCTCACAGGTATAACGTACATGTAACATGGGTCACTCACAGGTATAACGTACATGTAGCATGGGCCAGTCACAGGTATAACGTACATGTAACATGGGTCACTCACAGGTATAACATACATGTAGCATGGGCCACTCACATGTATTACGTACATGTAGCATGGGTCACTCACAGGTATAACGTACATGTAACATGGGTCACTCACAGGTATAACATACATGTAACATGGGTCACTCACAGGTATAACGTACATGTAGCATGGGTCACTCACAGGTATAACGTACATGTAACATGGGTCACTCACAGGTATAACGTACATGTAACATGGGTCACTCACAGGTATAACGTACATGTAACATGGGTCAGTCACAGGTATAACGTACATGTAGCATGGGTGTCACAGGTATAACGTACATGTAGCATGGGTCAGTCACAGGTATAACATACATGTAACATGGGTCACTCACAGGTATAACATACATGTAGCATGGGTCGCTCACAGGTATAACGTACATGTAACATGGGTCGCTCACAGGTATAACGTACATGTAGCATGGGTCGCTCACAGGTATAACGTACATGTAGCATGGGTCGCTCACAGGTATAACGTACATGTAGCATGGGTCAGTCACAGGTATAACGTACATGTAGCATGGGTCACTCACAGGTATAACATACATGTAGCATGGGTGTCACAGGTATAACGTACATGTAACATGGGTCAGTCACAGGTATAATGTACATGTAGCATGGGTCAGTCACAGGTATAACGTACATGTAGCATGGGTCACTCACAGGTATAACGTACATGTAACATGGGTCGCTCACAGGTATAACGTACATGTAACATGGGTCGCTCACAGGTATAACGTACATGTAGCATGGGGCACTCCCAGGTATAACGTACATGTAGCATGGGTCACTCACAGGTATAACATACATGTAACATGGGTCACTCACAGGTATAACATATATGTAGCATGGGTCGCTCACAGGTATAACGTACATGTAACATGGGTCACTCACAGGTATAAGGTACATGTAACATGGGTCACTCACAGGTATAACGTACATGTAGCATGGGTCGCTCACAGGTATAACGTACATGTAACATGGGTCACTCACAGGTATAACGTACATGTAGCATGGGCCAGTCACAGGTATAACGTACATGTAACATGGGTCACTCACAGGTATAACATACATGTAGCATGGGCCACTCACATGTATTACGTACATGTAGCATGGGTCACTCACAGGTATAACGTACATGTAACATGGGTCACTCACAGGTATAACATACATGTAACATGGGTCACTCACAGGTATAACGTACATGTAGCATGGGTAACTCACAGGTATAACGTACATGTAGCATGGGTCAGTCACAGGTATAATGTACATGTAGCATGGGGCACTCACAGGTATAACGTACATGTAACATGGGTCACTCACAGGTATAACGTACATGTAACATAGGCCGCTCACAGCTTTAACGTACATGTAACATGGGCCAGTCACAGGTATAAGGTACATGTAACATGGGTCACTCACAGGTATAACGTACATGTAACATGGGTCACTCACAGGTATAACGTACATGTAACATGGGTCACTCACAGGTATAACGTACATGTAGCATGGGTCAGTCACAGGTATAACGTACATGTAACATGGGTCAGTCACAGGTATAACATACATGTAGCATGGGTCAGTCACAGGTATAACATACATGTAACATGGGTCACTCACAGGTATAACGTACATGTAACATGGGTCAGTCACAGGTATAACGTACATGTAACATGGGTCACTCACAGGTATAACGTACATGTAACATGGGTCAGTCACAGGTATTATGTACATGTAGCATGGGTCAGTCACAGGTATAACGTACATGTAACATGGGTCACTCACAGGTATAACGTACATGTAACATGGGTCAGTCACAGGTATTATGTACATGTAGCATGGGTCACTCACAGGTATAAGGTACATGTAACATGGGTCACTCACAGGTATAACGTACATGTAGCATGGGTCAGTCACAGGTATAACGTACATGTAACATGGGTTACTCACAGGTATAACGTACATGTAGCATGGGTCAGTCACAGGTATAACATACATGTAACATGGGTCACTCACAGGTATAACGTACATGTAACATGGGTCAGTCACAGGTATAACGTACATGTAACATGGGTCACTCACAGGTATAACGTACATGTAACATGGGTCAGTCACAGGTATAACGTACATGTAGCATGGGTCAGTCACAGGTATAACGTACATGTAGCATGGGCCACTCACAGGTATAACGTACATGTAACATGGGTCACTCACAGGTATAACATACATGTAACATGGGTCACTCACAGGTATAACGTACATGTAGCATGGGTCAGTCACAGGTATAACGTACATGTAGCATGGGTCAGTCACAGGTATAATGTACATGTAGCATGGGTCGCTCACAGGTATAACGTACATGTAGCATGGGTCAGTCACAGGTATTATGTACATGTAGCATGGGTCAGTCACAGGTATAACGTACATGTAACATGGGTCACTCACAGGTATAACGTACATGTAACATGGGTCACTCACAGGTATAACGTACATGTAGCATGGGTCAGTCACAGGTATAACGTACATGTAGCATGGGTCAGTCACAGGTATAAGGTACATGTAACATGGGTCACTCACAGGTATAACATACATGTAACATGGGTCAGTCACAGGTATAACGTACATGTAGCATGGGATACTCACAGGTATAACGTACATGTAGCATGGGTCGCTCACAGGTATAAGGTACATGTAGCATGGGTCGCTCACAGGTATAAGGTACATGTAGCATGGGTCAGTCACAGGTATAACGTACATGTAGCATGGGTCGCTCACAGGTATAACGTACATGTAGCATGGGTCAGTCACAGGTATAACGTACATGTAACATGGGTCAGTCACAGGTATAACATACATGTAACATGGGTCACTCACAGGTATAACGTACATGTAGCATGGGTCAGTCACAGGTATAACGTACATGTAACATGGGTCACTCACAGGTATAACGTACATGTAACATGGGTCACTCACAGGTATAACGTACATGTAGCATGGGTCAGTCACAGGTATAATGTACATGTAGCATGGGTCGCTCACAGGTATAACGTACATGTAGCATGGGTCACTCACAGGTATAACGTACATGTAGCATGGGTCAGTCACAGGTATAACGTACATGTAACATGGGTCACTCACAGGTATAACGTACATGTAACATGGGTCAGTCACAGGTATTATGTACATGTAGCATGGGTCAGTCACAGGTATAATGTACATGTAGCATGGGTCGCTCACAGGTATAACGTACATGTAACATGGGTCAGTCACAGGTATTATGTACATGTAGCATGGGTCAGTCACAGGTATAACGTACATGTAACATGGGTCACTCACAGGTATAACGTACATGTAACATGGGTCAGTCACAGGTATTATGTACATGTAGCATGGGTCAGTCACAGGTATAACGTACATGTAACATGGGTCACTCACAGGTATAACGTACATGTAACATGGGTCACTCACAGGTATAACGTACATGTAGCATGGGTCAGTCACAGGTATAACGTACATGTAGCATGGGTCAGTCACAGGTATAAGGTACATGTAACATGGGTCAGTCACAGGTATAACGTACATGTAACATGGGTCAGTCACAGGTATAACATACATGTAACATGGGTCAGTCACAGGTATAACATACATGTAACATGGGTCACTCACAGGTATAACATACATGTAGCATGGGCCACTCACATGTATTATGTACATGTAGCATGGGCCACTCACAGGTATAACATACATGTAGCATGGGCCACTCACATGTATTATGTACATGTAGCATGGGCCACTCACAGGTATAACATACATGTAGCATGGGTCACTCACAGGTATAACGTACATGTAGCATGGGTCGGTCACAGGTATAACGTACATGTAGCATGGGTCACTCACAGGTATAACGTACATGTAGCATGGGTCACTCACAGGTATAACGTACATGTAGCATGGGGCACTCACAGGTATAACGTACATGTAGCATGGGTCACTCACAGGTATAACATACATGTAGCATGGGTCAGTCACAGGTATAACGTACATGTAGCATGGGCCAGTCACAGGTATAACGTACATGTAGCATGGGTCACTCACAGGTATAACGTACATGTAACATGGGTCACTCACAGGTATAACGTACATGTAGCATGGGTCACTCACAGGTATAACGTACATGTAACATGGGTCACTCCCATGTATAACGTATATGTAGCATGGGTCAGTCACAGGTATAACGTACATGTAACATGGGTCACTCACAGGTATAACGTACATGTAACATGGGTCACTCACAGGTATAACGTACATGTAACATGGGTCAGTCACAGATATAACGTACATGTAGCATGGGTCGCTCACAGGTATAACGTACATGTAGCATAGGTCAGTCACAGGTATAACGTACATGTAACATGGGTCGCTCACAGGTATAACGTACATGTAGCATGGGTCAGTCACAGGTATAACGTACATGTAGCATGGGTCGCTCACAGGTATAACGTACATGTAGCATGGGTCAGTCACAGGTATAACGTACATGTAGCATGGGCCAGTCACAGGTATAACGTACATGTAGCATGGGTCGCTCACAGGTATAACGTACATGTAACATGGGTCACTCACAGGTATAACGTACATGTAGCATGGGTCAGTCACAGGTATAACGTACATGTAACATGGGTCACTCACAGGTATAACATACATGTAACATGGGTCACTCACAGGTATAACATACATGTAGCATGGGCCACTCACATGTATTATGTACATGTAGCATGGGCCACTCACAGGTATACCATACATGTAGCATGGGTCACTCACATTATGTGATCTGCTCTGCCAGTCCCTCCATTGGTTGCCTGTATCTTACTGTATTCAATATAAAACACTTCTACTCGCATATAAAGCTATTAACCATACTGCACCAGCTTATATCTCTCTACGGGATGCGGTCATCTATTAGAATGAACTTAGTTCTACAGTCATTAGGTCGACCCCACTAGGTCGACTGGCAGGAAGGTCGACCTGACTTAAGGTTGACATGGGCCAAGGTCGACATGACTTAAGGTCCATGTCGACCTTAAGTCAGGTCGACCTTCCTGCAAGTCGACCTAGTGGGGTCGACCTAATGACTGTAGACCTAAATGCAGTCTGACGAATGATCCCATTCCCTCTCTACTTATCACAGAATATCTCCCATCTCGCTCTCTCCGCTCTGCACGTGATCTGCGTCTCTTCTGCACGGATCACCAGCTCCCATTCACTATTACAGGACTGTCATCGGGCTGCTCCCATCCTATGGAATGCCCTTCCACGCACAATAAGACTCTCCGCTAGCCTCCAAACAATCAACTGCTCCATGCAAACTCACCTCTTCAGGCAGCCTATCATATTTATATACCACACACATAACCCTCCGAGGCACTTATGTATTATATAGCTTCCCTTCTGGACTTGTAACTTGGTCGGACTGCTATGCTATTACTGGTGCCTGTCCTTTTGCTTCCCTCCCATATCCCTATAGCAGTGATTTTCAACCTTTTTACCTTGCGGCACACTAAATAAGATTTTAAAATTGCCAAGGCACACCATGAGATCCCCACAGGGCAAAACACATTGGCCCACACAGGAAAAAAAAACTATTGGCCCCCATATAAAAAACAATCACACTGGTCCCCACAGGTAACAAAAATAACATGCATTGGCCCTTTACATGAAAATAAGAGACCAGTAAATACTAGTTGAACTGGTGGTGGCTGTAAACTGGTTTGGGCATCTCTAGATCTGGGGGCACACTTGGCACAGTGGTTGAAAAACACTGCCTTATAGATTGTAAGCTTGCAGCAGGGCCCTCCTACCTCCAAGTCTGTCTGTCTGTTATTAGCCAGTTTGTTTTATCACTCTAGATTGTAAAGATGAATCTTCTACAAAAATATAAGAAACTGTAAATAAATAATTCCTCTGAACAATGCTACTGTATTGGAAATATGGCTCCTCAATCCTGTGCCATACCAATCCTAACTCCCAGGTCTCACTCCCCCATTTTCTAGACTACCCCCACAACCCAGCCAACCTGATGCCCATCTCCCTGTCCCATCTTTTCTCCTGTGCACTCTGGAATGCTAGATCAAGCTGCCAACTATCCACAACCTCTTCATCTGCCACTGACATCCCCTGCTGCCCTCTCCTATGGAGGCATCTGCTTCACCCACTCGGTCATACCTGATGTCCGCCAGGTGGAGGAGTGGGCATCCTTCTCTCAGGTAACTGCACCTTTTGTGTCATCCCACCTGAGCCCTCCCTCACATTCTCCACCATTGAGGTCACACTATCTGCCTCTTCTACCTCATTCACCTCCT
Organism: Crinia signifera; assembly: GCF_055691185.1. Taxonomy (NCBI): domain Eukaryota; kingdom Metazoa; phylum Chordata; class Amphibia; order Anura; family Myobatrachidae; genus Crinia; species Crinia signifera. Next base: position 339,240 of record NW_028142001.1, on the reverse strand, counting down.
CGTGGCAGTGATCTACCACCCCCTGGCCACTGTTCCCACTTCTTTTTTTTTTAAATATATGTTTATTGAATTTTTTACAATATAGACTTCCATTACATACATTTTACAGAGGGTATAGAGGGGGAGAATATACATCGATTCCTTAAACATAACAGCAATTGTTTTACACCAACATTGACATTGCCAAAAAAAGGGGGGGGGGGGGAGTTTACCACCACTGTTTGTTCATGTCTAGTTCCAATCTGTTATATTGTGTGGGAATGGGGCATAGACTACCGTACTTGTGTGTCATGCTGGTGTTTTCGTCCAAGTAGCTTTGTCGGTGGTTTGGTTTTTGAGAACCTTCATGGTCTTAAATTTCTAAAGTGAGGCGAGTCACCTTGTGGTAATTTACGTTAGTTTGCAGTCAGTGGAGGGAGTATCGATGGGTTGCCGAAAGTACTTAGGGAGGAGGAGGGGATGGGGTGAAGGGAGGAGGGAGTGATTCAACTATTTACAAAGGTGGGGGGGGGGGGGGTGGAGAGGGAGAAAAAAAAAAGGGGGGGGGGGAGGGAGGTGGAGTTTGCATACATCTTAGGTTCATTTAAAGTACTGTCTTCTGGTGTATAAGTATTTATAGGTTTGCATTAATTAGTCGTTTGGTTCATGTTTGTCTCAGTGAGAAGAAGAGGGGGGGGGGGGGGGGAGGAGGGCTTGGGGGTGGGAGTGGTATTGGATGTTCCAGAGGTCTCCGACTTGCTCAGTCTCCCATATTTCTTATCTGGTTATTTCTTCATGAGCATCACTTTATATACATCACATTTAAGGTATACTAAACAATATGCACGGCACAATAAACAATATACAGTTTTCAGGTTACATTTTAGTGGTACTATGCCTGTCAGAGGTCTAATGCCAATTGGAAACGGGTTGATATTCAAGGGAGAATATCAGGAAAGAAACTCCCGGGTGGGGCACTGCCTTCTATAATATAAACGTATCAGTCTAAAATATCAACTTTATTAATACTAAAATTGATCCTGTTAATGGATCAAGAGACGAACATGAGACGAGGACATACAGATAACATGAATAGAAAAAATTGAGAAAAGATCGTGAAAATATGATATCTGGGTCTGAAAATGGGCTAAATGCCTCTGCTCAATATGGCTGTAATATCAGCGTATTCCTGTAAAGGATTATTTCAGACTAAGCACGTCTTCAATTAACCATATTGGTTATCATAAGCACATATCTAATAAATGCGTAACAAATGGCACACTGTCTGGCAGTACAACTTATTGTTATCTTAATTACTTTCTAATGGTCGAAAACTGTGTATAATCTCACTCTAATTGGACTGCAAGATCCAAGAGAAATTGAGAATTGTGGTGAAGTACCTGGGTTGAAAATGCTCGCCTAGTGGCTGCTGCCTGTGCATATGATGGCAACCGGACAACTGCACAGTTGAGCGGACTCTGCGAGCGTCACAGGTACAGGAGTTAAGACAAAAAGGAGGTTTCTGCTGTCTCCAGGGGTGACCAACCTGGCCCTGTTATACAGTGACAGCGCAGAGTCAGGTAATGGGTCCCCTGGGGATGAGAGAACCCCGACTATGGGAGATGCCAGAAAAGAAGAGCAATTTCACTTTAATCCCAGGTGTACGCTACTGTCCAGTGTGTACGCATGTAGACGTAGTGAACAATGGTTGAGCGGTATATCTGGGTAGTGAATTGCAGAAGGAAGCACAGGGTGCACTCTGGTATTGTTCCTTGTGGGTCGCTGCTATACCGTGCAAAGGTAGTAAAAAAGGAAGAGATTTCAGAAAATGCACAATCTGTACTTCACATAAGACTGAATATCTTGCTCTAATTGGCCGCAAGCCCAAGAAAGAAATGGGCTAACAAAAATTGATACAACTCCCAGTCAGATGGATATCTATGATAGAATATACACAATGGTTTAAAATGCAGTCCTGGTCTGTAGTCTTGTGTCGGCACACACTATGTGTCGACCTTACCCAAATACACTATATTCAATGTTGAAATTTTTGATGAATGGAGGGAACAAGTCCCACGTATGTGACAGGGTGAAAATATATATGAAGGAAAGAATCCCCTATAAATACGGAGTCACACTTTAAAACCTAAGGTCAATCAATACATTCAAATATAGCATCAACTGGTATAGGCAGGGTGACAGGGTGAGGTAATTGGAGAGAGAAATCCTCCATGCAATACGGGTTCACAATTTAGTGCCTAGGTGAATCAACATGTGATATCAATAAATATAGGTAGGGGGTTGTATTGCCATAACCCTGTAATTCCAACCATTAAAAAGCAGATAATGACAGTATTGCCCTGAGGGCTGTTGGTAACTCACGGACACCGGTTCCCGGGTGCAGCGCTGGGAAGTCTGTCTATCCGGTAGCAAAAATCCCCCAGTGTGTACACTCAGATACTGCTGGCTGCAATTGGTCGGTAAAGGTGAAGAAGAAAGTTTTTTGTAGTAGTAAATCTGTAAGTTGTCACGATAATAATAAATGGACAGTCTTGGTATAGAAGAAAAAGGTAAGCAGCTGCGCGCTGTTTGTATTCTCCTGCAGCGTCTGCAGGCACAGGTGTGGACTCCGTTGTGCCTCTCCACAGTCTGTGAGGCAGGCGGTGTGCACCGAGATTGCTGCAGAGATCTGATAAGCAGTACGGTGCCCCGTCCAAGAGGTAGTCCTCACAGCAGTAAGCATCCACTGTGTGCGGCGGTGGTGAATGAACAGAGCCGCCGGTGATGTAACTCAAACAGCTGTGTCAGCGTTTAGAAGGTGCACACGCTGTCCGGAATATCGCGCTGTCAGGGCAGTAGTAGTAGCCAAGTAGATATGTGTGAAGCGTGCAGGGTCCCGCTTGTACACAGCGGGGTCCTAGGACACCGAGACATACGTTTCACTTAGGAATTGCCGGATACTTCAACTGCGAGACTAAGAACTTAATCTATTGCTTGGAATGCCAATGTAATTTGAGATACGTTGGCATGACCACCCGTCCTCTGAAACAGAGAATACTCGAGCATGTTGGTAGTATTCGAAATGCAGCCTCCGACCTTAAAAAATTCAAGAAGTTAACATCCGTGGCACGTCATTTCCACAAACATCACGGAGGATCCTCCAAGGGCTTGAAAGCTTTCGGACTCGAACAACTCCATCTGGGCATTCGTGGTGGAGATATCACCAAGGAACTATTAAAAAAGGAAAGTAGCTGGACTTTTAGACATAATTCCGTCACCCCGACGGGTCTAAATGAATTTATTAATTATGGCGTCTTCCTTAACCCATGAAATCTCCATCTAATTTTCAGTCATCTGTTACGCTTTGCATTCTTTCCTTGCCTCTTGGTAGTATCTATAACCAAATAATAATTTTTTTACTCAACTATACTATGCCAGTTATCAATCTAACTCATATTGCTTTTCTTCCCTCATCCCCTCACCCTATATCACCACTTCACTCCAACCCAGCCTAATTATTACATGTCTAATATAATGGAGCACAAATAAATATCCATTTTCCCTTTATAATCACCACTCACACTACGGATGTGAGTCATATTTATACATATCCACTTTCACATTCACTATTTGTATTTTTTTCACAATTTGGCACGGCTCTGTTTTTTATTGTTTTTTACTGTGTTATGTATAAATGTGCACCTACATGTCTCCCTCACCTGTGCATATATATGCACAGGTCTTAGGTCTCCTTTTATTTATACTTTCAAACGTCACTATACGCACTATATACTCAGCATATTGCTATTTTCACTATAGGAAGAAATGAGTTTATGAACAAACATCCACATGACATATGTATTATCAATCATAATATTAAATGCCAATGCAATACTGTGCCTAGCATGCAGCACTTCCTACCATATATACGCATATATGTTTTTAGCTAGTACTTCTACTGTTCTGGGGACTTTTTACCTCCATCTCATACAATTAATTAATTAATTTCGCCACATATATTCTCCCTATGGGGTTTAATATGGTCATAATCATTATAAGAATTCTACGCTGTTCTCAAAATCAAACATAATCATTTCTCCCAGTCAATACCCTTTTACCTTCCTTTTCCTTCCTCCTTCCATCTGTTAAATGTATTTATCAATTAATCAATTAATTAGAAACCTTCCATTTAACTTATTTCAGGACGCTTTTTAGCTCCAACATGCACTTCCAATTAGGCTCAGATCCTACTCCCTCCCATTTTTCACCTGCCCCCATTTGGGATTGGCTAAGAATCATTTAAATACTGAACGCCATAGCACACCTCTACACCGATTGAGAAAGCTTCCTAAGTGAAACGTATGTCTCGGTGTCCTAGGACCCCGCTGTGTACAAGCGGGACCCTGCACGCTTCACACATATCTACTTGGCTACTACTACTGCCCTGACAGCGCGATATTCCGGACAGCGTGTGCACCTTCTAAACGCTGACACAGCTGTTTGAGTTACATCACCGGCGGCTCTGTTCATTCACCACCGCCGCACACAGTGGATGCTTACTGCTGTGAGGACTACCTCTTGGACGGGGCACCGTACTGCTGATCAGATCTCTGCAGCAATCTCGGTGCATACCGCCTGCCTCACAGACTGTGGAGAGGCACAACGGAGTCCACACCTGTGCCTGCAGACGCTGCAGGAGAATACAAACAGCGCGCAGCTGCTTACCTTTTTCTTCTATACCAAGACTGTCCATTTATTATTATCGTGACAACTTACAGATTTACTACTACAAAAAACTTTCTTCTTCACCTTTACCGACCAATTGCAGCCAGCAGTATCTGAGTGTACACACTGGGGGATTTTTGCTACCGGATAGACAGACTTCCCAGCGCTGCACCCGGGAACCGGTGTCCGTGAGTTACCAACAGCCCTCAGGGCAATACTGTCATTATCTGCTTTTTAATGGTTGGAATTACAGGGTTATGGCAATACAACCCCCTACCTATATTTATTGATATCACATGTTGATTCACCTAGGCACTAAATTGTGAACCCGTATTGCATGGAGGATTTCTCTCTCCAATTACCTCACCCTGTCACCCTGCCTATACCAGTTGATGCTATATTTGAATGTATTGATTGACCTTAGGTTTTAAAGTGTGACTCCGTATTTATAGGGGATTCTTTCCTTCATATATATTTTCACCCTGTCACATACGTGGGACTTGTTCCCTCCATCCATCAAAAATTTCAACATTGAATATAGTGTATTTGGGTAAGGTCGACACATAGTGTGTGCCGACACAAGACTACAGACCAGGACTGCATTCTAAACCATTGTGTATATTCCATCATAGATATCCATCTGACTGGGAGTTGTATGCACTAAATTGTGAACCCGTATTGCATGGAGGATTTCTCTCTCCAATTACCCCACCCTGTTACCCTGCCTATACCAGTTGATGCTATATTTGAATGTATTGATTGACCTTAGGTTTTAAAGTGTGACTCCGTATTTATAGGGGATTCTTTCCTTCATATATATTTTCACCCTGTCACATACGTGGGACTTGTTCCCACCATTCATCAAAAATTTCAACATTGAATATAGTGTATTTGGGTAAGGTCGACACATAGTGTGTGCCGACACAAGACTACAGACCAGGACTGCATTTTAAACCATTGTGTATATTCTATCATAGATATCCATCTGACTGGGAGTTGTATCAATTTTTGTTAGCCCATTTCTTTCTTGGGCTTGCGGCCAATTAGAGCAAGATATTCAGTCTTATGTGAAGTACAGATTGTGCATTTTCTGAAATCTCTTCCTTTTTTACTACCTTTGCACGGTATAGCAGCGACCCACAAGGAACAATACCAGAGTGCACCCTGTGCTTCCTTCTGCAATTCACTACCCAGATATACCGCTCAACCATTGTTCACTACGTCTACATGCGTACACACTGGACAGTAGCGTACACCTGGGATTAAAGTGAAATTGCTCTTCTTTTCTGGCATCTCCCATAGTCGGGGTTCTCTCATCCCCAGGGGACCCATTACCTGACTCTGCGCTGTCACTGTATAACAGGGCCAGGTTGGTCACCCCTGGAGACAGCAGAAACCTCCTTTTTGTCTTAACTCCTGTACCTGTGACGCTCGCAGAGTCCGCTCAACTGTGCAGTTGTCCGGTTGCCATCATATGCACAGGCAGCAGCCACTAGGCGAGCATTTTCAACCCAGGTACTTCACCACAATTCTCAATTTCTCTTGGATCTTGCAGTCCAATTAGAGTGAGATTATACACAGTTTTCGACCATTAGAAAGTAATTAAGATAATGTGAGATGGGTGTAGGGGCGGTGCGGTGTGGTGCCTGCTGCCGTGCAGGTGTCGTCGGACCACTTACCTGGCGCCGCACCCTCTCACCTTCAGGCCGTGCCAAATCACGGTCCTGGAATTCTCCGGCACCCGGACACGAACACCTAGGAGGAAGGAGAGTAGGTGAGAGCTGTTCCTCCTGGACGAAGACCGATGCGCCCTCCGTCCCGCGACGTCTCTACAGTGGCACCCTCCGGGCTCCGGGAAACATCATCATCGGCGCACTGCCTCAGAGCCCGGAGTGTCACCTATTGGCACTGGCGCACCTAGGTGAGGCCTTGACCTTGCACGGGGTACAAGGTCCGCGTAGGCCCTGGATGGAGGAAGGAAGGGAGATAGGCAGGAACACACAAACAAACAAGACGACACTCACCGTCCTCACTCTTGTACTGCGTCCGCACTCTTGTACTCTAACCCACGGTTCTCCTCACAGGTCCCTGTAAGGAGACAAACACCAGACCCGTGCAGAGCCTAACAAACCTAAACGTGGCACGACTACATAACTACAACACAAAGCCCTAGAACTGACTAAGTGTGTGTGGTGCAACACAACTACGCAAATCTAAACAACTTTGCTCTGCACGGACAACATACAATACAGTACAAGACCTTACCAACCAGCTGCTCCTTTAACCTCTGCCTGTATTCAGATGTACTCCCTTCCTGGCTAGAGCTGGCCAGCGTATGCTCACTCTAAATCAGTACCAGTTAGCTACTACAATCACTCCTAACTGACGGCTCAGGCCTAGTGCCTGTCTGGGTCCACAGGCCTAGTGCCTGACTGGGGCACAGGCCTAGGGGCCTGATTCAATTAGCCCCCCGAACTATGGAGGGCCTCGGGCCTTACACCCGGCTACGGTGCAACGGGCCTAATGCCCGGCTAAGTGGGCCACGGGGAGGAGACTCAACACAATACAACAGGGCCAGGAGGGCCCAACAATCACGTGGCCACGGGCCAAGAGGGCCCGACTATAAATCCCACAGGCCGGAGGGGCCTGAATGTACCCACGGGCCTAGTGCCCGACTCCCGGTGGTCAAGGGTAGGGGGTAGGTGGCCTGGGGCCACCTACCTGGGGTTGGGAGAGGCCGCGGGGGGGAGCTTCCTCAGCTCTGATGCTTTCCACCCCCGCTGGCCTCTCCGTGGGCGGCAGCCATCTTCTTTCTTCTGCCGCTGGCCTGGCCTGGCCAGCGGCGGCGCCGTTTCCGCTCTTCTTCCAGGAGGCGCCGGAGATCTTCTTTCTTGATCCCGGCGTCTTCTCTCTGCAGCGGCCGCCGGAGCTCTTCAATCCGTCGCCGCTGTGTCCTCTCTCCTCCGGCGTCTTCTCGCTTCAGCCGGGGCGCTCCTGCGCTCCGCCGGCGTGGGACCTTCCTGCTTGTTCGCCTCCCGGCGGCGTCTGACGTCAGACGCCGGGGGCGGGCTTTTGGACGGCGCGGCGAGCGCTGATTGGCTCGCCGCGGCCGTCTGTCATTGGCCGCCGATTTGGGAGCCATGATTGGCTCCCGAACGGCGAGAGATTTAAACTGACGCGAGCGGCGCTTCGCCGCCCGCACTGTCAGCGCTGGGATCGGTGCTTTGATCCCAGCGCTGTTCCTCCTTGTTGCTGCCTGCACTATTGGCACAGGGATCAAACAGCTGATCCCTGCGCCGGGGAAGGTGGTGTCCCGTGTGGGACCCAGCCCTCCCTCTCCTCGTCTCTGCTGCTGCTCCGGTGCTGGGAGCAGGGGAGCTGTCCCAGCACCGGGGCATATCATTACATTTCCCCCCCCTTTTTCCTTTGTAGTCCCTACAAAGTCCTCACTCACCAATATCCGGGGGTCAGGGCATTCTGAAGTCCTCTCAGGGAAGTTGTCTTCGGGAGCCCAGTCTGGACCGACTGTGGCCCCACTTTCTTCCACTGGCTCCGGACTAATCTCCGTCCCTCCTGACACTACTCTCCGGATCCTCTGGGGAAGTGGCTGCTTGTTATGGCCATTCACCATAGGCCACCAGGGAGAATCTTCTTCAATGGGTGCAGCGTTCACCCATGCTTCTTCCTCCACCTGGTCTGGGTCGTCATCACGGGCTCCATGGGGTGGAGCTGACCACCAACCTATGGCAAATTCCTCCGGGGCATCTCTTTCCTCCCGGGCAATCGTCACCATCGGACAAGCTTCTTCATGGGGCACTTCCAACGGTTCCATATCTCTGGGAACGGTCCCTCCCATGGCATCACCATCCTCTCCTTCCCCTTCCTCCATCGAAGTCCATCCTTCCAGCAGGGGGTCTTGCGCCAGGATCTTCTCTTCCTCTTCCCCGAGGGCGATCAACTGCGAACACTGCTCCACATCCTGCAAATCCGGTTCTTCAGGCATGGCTAACACTTCAGAGTCTGGATTCTTCTCTACAGACTCCGGCGCCAGGTGCCGACCTTCTTCCTCAGCGTACTCCCTCTTTTCCGCTGGCACTTCACGATACCCAGGGCACTCCTGTTCCAACCGTCTAGGTTGAGGACTCTGCCAACCTCGGGAACTTCTGGGCTTCTTTGCCACTGGGTCTTCACGCTCTTCCTCAATGCGTGGTTGCTTCACCTCCCGGTCATTCACGTCGGCCTTCAACGGGAAAGAATCTTTTCCAGAGGTCTCTTTTTCTGGGCACAACATTGCCATGGCGTCTTCCCAGGGACACTCGTGGGCCAAATGTCCCTGTCGCCGACATTTCCAACAGGGGGGCATTGACGCGGTCTTCCCCGGAATCACAGCGGCCACCTCTTCCACACAAGGGTACCTCTTGCTCGGCGCTGGCACAGACAAAATGGGCACCTGCGAACTCACTTCAAGCAGGCTTTTCCGCTCCACTGCTCTGGCTTCCTCCTGCCGTTTCTGGACCCCGCCATCGGGGATCATCCACTCTTTAGCCATCAGGTCTGAGTCCCCGTGTTTCCATTGTGGTTTAGTCTGTGGCCTCTCTGTCCACTTGGTTTTCGGCGGCCAGTCCCCAAAAGGACAGTCCGGTCGCAGATGTCTCGGATCTTCACATAACTCACACCGGCCAATGTCATCTTCACTATACGGCTCCTCCCATAAGCAGCTAAAATCCTTGTGTCCATACTCCCCACAGAGCTTACAACGGGGCTGTTTCTTCACCGGGACCTTCTGTCGACGCCTTGGAACGACATCCTGGACCATCTGGGTCGTCTTCCTCGGAGGCGTCCGGCAGGCTCCTTCTATCGCAGTTTCTCTCCAGGGACAATCACTGACGAAGTGTCCGACCTGTTGGCACGTCCTACAGGGGGTGACGGCAGCCTTCTTGCGCCCCTTCTCCCGGCGCTCTTCTTTGGTTCTCTGTATCGACCGTTCCACCATCATCCTAAATTCTTCTCCTGTCACAGTCGCCCATCCGTCGTCGTCAACCACAGGGGCGTGGATCGGTTCCGACGCAATCCGCTGGGGGGTCTTCCTGGGGACGTTCCACATCGTGTCCGCGGTGCGTATCCTGCCGACTACGCCAAATGTGAGATGGGTGTAGGGGCGGTGCGGTGTGGTGCCTGCTGCCGTGCAGGTGTCGTCGGACCACTTACCTGGCGCCGCACCCTCTCACCTTCAGGCCGTGCCAAATCACGGTCCTGGAATTCTCCGGCACCCGGACACGAACACCTAGGAGGAAGGAGAGTAGGTGAGAGCTGTTCCTCCTGGACGAAGACCGATGCGCCCTCCGTCCCGCGACGTCTCTACAGTGGCACCCTCCGGGCTCCGGGAAACATCATCATCGGCGCACTGCCTCAGAGCCCGGAGTGTCACCTATTGGCACTGGCGCACCTAGGTGAGGCCTTGACCTTGCACGGGGTACAAGGTCCGCGTACGCCCTGGATGAAGGAAGGAAGGGAGATAGGCAGGAACACACCAACAAACAAGACGACACTCACCGTCCTCACTCTTGTACTGCGTCCGCACTCTTGTACTCTAACCCACGGTTCTCCTCACAGGTCCCTGTAAGGAGACAAACACCAGACCCGTGCAGAGCCTAACAAACCTAAACGTGGCACGACTACATAACTACAACACAAAGCCCTAGAACTGACTAAGTGTGTGTGGTGCAACACAACTACGCAAATCTAAACAACTTTGCTCTGCACGGACAACATACAATACAGTACAAGACCTTACCAACCAGCTGCTCCTTTAACCTCTGCCTGTATTCAGATGTACTCCCTTCCTGGCTAGAGCTGGCCAGCGTATGCTCACTCTAAATCAGTACCAGTTAGCTACTACAATCACTCCTAACTGACGGCTCAGGCCTAGTGCCTGTCTGGGTCCACAGGCCTAGTGCCTGACTGGGGCACAGGCCTAGGGGCCTGATTCAATTAGCCCCCCGAACTATGGAGGGCCTCGGGCCTTACACCCGGCTACGGTGCAACGGGCCTAATGCCCGGCTAAGTGGGCCACGGGGAGGAGACTCAACACAATACAACAGGGCCAGGAGGGCCCAACAATCACGTGGCCACGGGCCAAGAGGGCCCGACTATAAATCCCACAGGCCGGAGGGGCCTGAATGTACCCACGGGCCTAGTGCCCGACTCCCGGTGGTCAAGGGTAGGGGGTAGGTGGCCTGGGGCCGCCTACCTGGGGTTGGGAGAGGCCGCGGGGGGGAGCTTCCTCAGCTCTGATGCTTTCCACCCCCGCTGGCCTCTCCGTGGGTGGCAGCCATCTTCTTTCTTCTGCCGCTGGCCTGGCCTGGCCAGCGGCGGCGCCGTTTCCGCTCTTCTTCCAGGAGGCGCCGGAGATCTTCTTTCTTGATCCCGGCGTCTTCTCTCTGCAGCGGCCGCCGGAGCTCTTCAATCCGTCGCCGCTGTGTCCTCTCTCCTCCGGCGTCTTCTCGCTTCAGCCGGGGCGCTCCTGCGCTCCGCCGGCGTGGGACCTTCCTGCTTGTTCGCCTCCCGGCGGCGTCTGACGTCAGACGCCGGGGGCGGGCTTTTGGACGGCGCGGCGAGCGCTGATTGGCTCGCCGCGGCCGTCTGTCATTGGCCGCCGATTCGGGAGCCATGATTGGCTCCCGAACGGCGAGAGATTTAAACTGACGCGAGCGGCGCTTCGCCGCCCGCACTGTCAGCGCTGGGATCGGTGCTTTGATCCCAGCGCTGTTCCTCCTTGTTGCTGCCTGCACTATTGGCACAGGGATCAAACAGCTGATCCCTGCGCCGGGGAAGGTGGTGTCCCGTGTGGGACCCAGCCCTCCCTCTCCTCGTCTCTGCTGCTGCTCCGGTGCTGGGAGCAGGGGAGCTGTCCCAGCACCGGGGCATATCATTACAATAACAATAAAACAAATTGTAAGTGTGTACCCAGCGCTGGACTAATTAGCTGCTGGTCTCTTGTAAGGATCAACGCCCTGATCCAAATACATACATAGAACACACAAAGATTTAACAAAAGACTAGCGCTGTATTTTTGATAACAATTGAAGGTTATCTGGGATGTGAGATGTAACAATCCCTGCAACAGAAAGCTTCCTGGTGCCGTATGGAATTGAACTTACAATTGGGTTCAATCAGGTGTTCCCGTAATGGTTTCTTTGTATAAACATCAATGCAGCAGGGAATACCAACAAGGAATCAACTTACATGTAAGTTCTGTCCCGCGTGCACATCAAGGGTTTCTTTATCAATCGATAACCAGAGGCGTCGGTAGACAGGTAAGAAGATATTACAGCCATATTGAATAGAGGCATTTAGCCCATTTTCAGACCCAGATATCATATTTTCACGATCTTTTCTCAATTTTTTCTATTCATGTTATCTGTATGTCCTTGTCTCATGTTCGTCTCTTGATCCATTAACAGGATCAATTTTAGTATTAATAAAGTTGATATTTTAGACTGATACGTTTATATTATAGAAGGCAGTGCCCCACCCGGGAGTTTCTTTCCTGATATTCTCCCTTGAATATCAACCCGTTTCCATTTGTACTTACCATACTCCCCGGGAGCACCTCCACAACGAGATTATAACATAATTTACTCACTCACATGTTGACTGGAGTTTAACCTTCTCACCTGCTAGCAAATCAGTCCTGTGCACCTGGCCCCCATCCCCTCCCCCTTTCCCCATTTTTCCAGAGGTCTAATGCCGAAAGAATGCGTGCTTGGAATTCTGGGGGTTTCGATCGGATAAATGGTTCCCATTTTCTCATGAAGCTAGTGGATAGGGTTTTTGTTGCACATAATGAGTTGTATCGTTCACATGACATATATTTCAGCAGGAGACCTTCCAAATCCATAAGATTGGGGGTATGTTTATCTATCCAAGATGTCAGAATCACCTTTTTTGCTGCAGTAAATAGAGTAGTTAGAAATGGAATCAGATGAGATTGTGTTTCATCTAATTCCCATATCGTGAAGTCTAGGAACAACATAGGTATTGGGTGTAGTGATATGCATAATTTGAATGTGGAATTCACATAACATCTTATTTTGTTCCAATACTTTTTTATGTTCCCGCAGGTCCAAAAGTTGTGGTAGTAGCATGCCGAGTGGTACCCACATTTGAGGCATTGACCCGACTCATCTGGGTCGAAGTAGCTGCGTTGCCTCTGCGACATATACGCTCTGTGAATGAATCTAAAATGTACTTCCTGAAGTACAGATGATTGGAGTAAGCGCATAGAGGATTCATATCTGTCATATATGTTACTTGTGTCTAATAAAGGGATGTCTTGTAACCATGAGAGTTTTGATTTATTCCATATATTCTGCGTGTCTTGGAGTAATAATGCTTCATAGATGATCTTGTGTTTAAAGGTGCCTTTCAGTAGTTTATCTACCCAGATATTTATCGGTGTGTGTGAGTGTGAGATGATTCGGGACGGGGATATTGATAAGACATAATGGTGTAGCTGCATAATCGGGAATAGGTTGCTGTGTGGCAATTCAAATTTTTCTCTGAGAGCTGAGAAGGGGATTAGTTTACCTCCCGGGTCGAATACTTGTGAAATCAGCTTCAAGCCTTTGGCCTGAATACGATTAAAGGTGGGGTTGTTCACCGCTGGGGGGAACATGGGGTTGCCACAGATAGGTATCCATTCAGTGTGTGTACTGGAAGTCCCTATTTTTTTGCATATCTGCCTCCATGATAGGTAGATATCCCTAAAAAGGGGGTTGTTCATTATGTTTTTAGGTATATATTTGGGGTCGGAGTGTAATAGGGCTTTAGGGGTGTATGGGAAAAACATTGCGCTATCAAGTGCGTAGATTGAGAAGGTGTCAGTTTCCGCGAGCCAACCTACTGCAAATCTTGCTAACAGGGAGCTGGAATACTTTGTTAAGTCAGGTAGTCCCAATCCACCTCCCTTTTTTGGGAGTTGTAACTTGGGTAGGGATATCCTCGGTTTTTTGTGATTCCATATAAATTTGGAGCATGCTTGGTTTAATATTTTTACTTCCTGGGGTTTTATTTTTATTGGGAGCATTTGTAGTGCATACATTATTTTCGGCATTATCACAGTTTTTACTACTTCTACTCTTCCCAAGAGTGAAAGGGGTAAGTTTTTCCAATCTTGTAATGTCTTGAGGAGTTTTTCAATTATTGGGGGGAAATTGACTTTGTTTAGGTTTGGTAGTTTGTTTGGGATTTGTACTCCTAGGTATTTTATGTGACTGGAGTTTAGTTTTATGGAACTGAGACTGTCTTCTGTCGGGAAATTTGGGGTAGGTCCCTGTATAGTTAGGAGTTCTGATTTGTCTGTGTTCACTTTATATCCTGCAAATTCTCCGAAAGAGCGTAGAATCTGGAAGACAGTCGGTATGGCATATTGCGGGTAGGAGAGAAATAGCAACATGTCAGCCGCGAATAATGAAACTCGCAGGTCGACATGTTGCAGCATGCTTCCCTGGAATTTGGGGGAATCTCTAAGGGTAATTGCCAGAGGTTCTAGAGCTAGCACAAACAACAGGGGGGACAGGGGACACCCCTGTCTCGTGCCTCTTAGTATGGGGAACGGGTCAGACAGTATGCCGTTACAGATAATATTAGAGGAGGAATCTTTGTATAATGTCATTAGTAGTTCAATAAATTGTTCGGGGAAGGCAAAACTCCTTAATGTGTGGTAGAGATGGTCCCAGTGCACCATGTCGAACGCCTTTTCAGCATCCAATGATAGGATAGCTTTCGGGCAGTCCGACACAGCGCACTGGGCTCCAGCCAACGCCACTAGGACTCTTCTAATGTTAATGGAAGAGTTGCGGTTTTTAACAAATCCTGTCTGGTCGCTGTGTATGAGGAAGGGGAGCATTTCCTTCAGGCGTTCTGCCATGATCTTGGTAAGAAGTTTATAATCTAAATTTAATAGTGAAATGGGTCTGTAGGAGCTAGGGGAGGAGAGATCCCTACCTGCTTTGGGTATTACGCGTATATTTGCCGAATTGAAATATGTAGGTATAGTTTTGGAGTGTAGTATAGTGTTAAATACTGTTGTTAGCACTGGGGTGATTTTTGCAGTTAATAATTTATAATAATCCGAAGAAAGGCCATCCGGCCCTGGTGCTTTTCCTGATTTTAGTCCAGTGTGATGTCCTTTATTAAGGCCTCTGAATTTTCAGGGGATAACTGGGGAGTCGTTAAGCCATCCCAAAATTGTTTCTCAGAGTCTGGGTTAGTAAGTGGCTGTGAATAAAGATTTGTGTAGTAGTCGCAAAGTGTTTGCGCTATTTGAGAGTTTGATGTGGCTAGGGTACCTTTGGGGGTTTGGAGAGGGTGTATCGTTGCGGGGGTCCTTTGGCCTTGTAGTAGGGAGGATAACAGTTTGCTCGATTTGTTCCCAAATCGGTGAAATCGGGATGCTTTTGTGAATGAATAGATGGATTCTGATTTCTCAATTTGTTGTTCAAAGAGAGCTTTAGATTCTAAGTATTTTTGTTTGTTGGCTAGTGTGGGATTGGTATTATATATCTGATAGGTGTCTGTTAGGGTTGCTTGTGCTTTTATATAGTCAGCCTTCATGGTTCGTTTGAATGATGACATGCGGGATATTATTTCACCTCTAATTGTGGCCTTAGAGGCCTGCCAAAACAGCAGGGGGTCGGATTGCAAGGTAGGTGCATTGTCTAGGGCGTAGTCATCCCACGCCTTCAACACTGCATTTCTTATTTGTGTGGAAGTAGCTAGTGTTTGTGGGCATCTCCACATTGTTGGTGTATTTTGTGAGGGATTTAGACATAATTTGATGTGTACTACACCATGGTCCGAAATAACAATTGGAGCCATGTCTGCATATTCAATCCGGGGTAGCATAAAATGTGATAATAATATGTAATCTATGCGGGACATGTGTCCCGTAGCTGCTGAGAGGCAGGAGTAACCTTTTTCAGTGGGATGGAGTACTCTCCAGGTATCTAAGAGGTGTAGAGTTTCACATAGTGCAGGAACTCCGAATTTTGGAAGCTTTCTGGGTTGTTTAGGGGGGCATTGCTTATCTAGCTGAGTTAAGGATACTAGATTTAGATCCCCACATAGTATGATAGGGTCGTTAGGGTGTGACGATAAGAGTGATACTAGCTTTCTCAGGAAGGATTCTGAATATTGATTGGGGGCATATACATTTAGACATATCAAGTTTTGCTGTCCCATTTTCAGGTGGCACATCACATATCGACCATTTGGGTCTGCAACAGTCTTAATTACACTCACATCTAAATGACTTTTGGCCAGGATTACAACCCCTCTGGCCTTTGAATTATAAGATGCTGAAGCTAGTAGCTTCCATTTTAGTATGTTTAATTTTGTTACCTCTGAGGGGATTAGGTGGGATTCTTGTAGAAATATCAGATCTAAGTTCAGTTTGTTAAGATAGATTAAGATCTTCTTTCGTTTTATGGGGGAGTTAATACCCCCCACATTCCAGCTTCCTATGTGTAGAGCCATTTCAGCTCATGGTTCATATATCCTACGTAGACAGATGCATGCAAATTTGGGGGAGAGGGAAAATAACAGGGGGGGAATAAAACATAACAAAACTAGAATATAACATCTTTGTGAGACTTCCTTGTCTCGTTCCGGGGAGACTAAAGATCTCTCTTGTGTGTAGTCTTTTCCTAGTGCTCCTAAGCCCTAACGGCTCCTTAGCGGGTTTCTTAAACTAAACACTGTAATCAAACATACATGTAAACATTTTAACAGTGAGAAAGTTCCATACGACCTGTAACTTGGATATTGTGATGGCTGTATGGCCTTAAAGAGGTTATAGTCTGTTATTAGTCGAGTCTTTCGTGATTTCCAGCATGTCGGTGGCATTAAACATGACCGTCTCCTATTAAGTGGGGGAAGTCTAATTTACACCAGTTCTTCTTGATGAAGCTCAGAAATCTTCTCAACTCTTTGCGTGGTTTGAGCTGGGCCTGGTGTAGGAAAGTCTGGTCATGCCAATAAACTTGCAGGCGGGAGTGTTCTTGGCAGGGAGCTGGACGTTCCTATGGGTCTGTGAAGGCTGTTCATTCGCAATCAGACATTCCGCCTTGATCATCAGGGAGGGGGGTTTCTTCGTTTATAAAGCATTCTGCGTCCGCTGCAGACATAAAGTCTTTAAAAGAAGTGCCGTTGTAAATCCTCAATTTAGCTGGGTACAAGAGTGCGAATTTGCGCTCCATTTTAATAAGCCTCGAGCATATTGGGGAGAACTCCTTCCTCTGCTTGGTCAATTCAGCTGAGTAATCTTGAAAGATCAGTATGGAGTGATCCTTCCATTTAATATTTCTGTGCTTTCTAGACGCCGCCCAGAAAAGTTCCTTGTGTAAATAATTGAGTGTTTTAAAAATCACTGTTCTTGGTCTGGATTCGTTCTGTGGGCGCTGGGGGCCAAGTCTGTGTGCCATTCAATCACCATGTCGGTGCATCTGTCCTGAATCCCCAATAGCTCTGGAAGGGTATTTTTAATGAAGTGGAACAGTTCTGGTCCTTTTATGGTCTCTGGAATCCCCACCAGACGGAGATTATTCCGTCTGGATCTGTTCTCCAGATCTTGTATTTTATTGTGGAGAGCCAGGAGTTCTCTGGAGTGCTGGGACACTGCTGGTTTAATCTCTGCCATGTCCTGAAAGCATTCTCCCAGTCTGCATTCAGTATCCAGCACCCTTTTTTGTATTTGGGCCAGTTGATGGTTTATCTTTTCTGTCTGCTCCAGGAATAGGGGTAGTATAGCAGCCCTGATAGCCCCCACCATCTCCCCATAGGTGACCGGTGCGTGCAGGTCAGGTATTACCTTGTCCTGTGGCAGAGGTACAGTCAGCTGGAGTTCCTCATCAGAGGGGTTTGCAGGGGAGGCAGCCTGTTAAATGGCTGGGGATCTCCTGGTGCCTTGTATTAACGGCGTTGTCTGGAGCTGCTGGCGCGTGGGCTCCGTGATCTGCGCCATCTTGGATGTGGCAGGCGTCGCGATTTTCTGGCGTTGTGTGCGGGGTTTGGATCCTGGCATGTCCGCCAGGAATTTCTCCATACGCTGCTCGGCGGGTGCTGGAGGGAGTCTGGGGCTGTCAGGCTGGCGTGTTTGGAGGCTCCGGGAGCCGTGAAAAGGTTGTTTAGGAGCCGGTGGGCAGCGGAGCTGAGGCGCACGCTACCTCACATCAAGCCACCGGAACCGGAAGTCCTGTTCCCACTTCTTTGACAAATTTGTTGCCTGGTTCCCTCTCTACTCAAACCTCCCCTCTATCATCCTTGGTGACTTTAACATTCCTATTGACATCATTAATGCAGCTTCCACTAATCATCTTGCCCTTTCTTCCTCCTTAGGATTTGCAATCTTGGCCACTCCGTTGACCTCGTCTTCACTCACCAATATGATCTGATTTTTCAAACTCCCACTCTCTGACAATCTGCTTTCATTTACCCGCTCATCCTTCCCTTTCCCCACACACTCAGACGCACCATCACCAGATGAGTGCCCAACCTAGGGCCTCTCGACCCACTTTCCCTTTCTCCCTCAAGACTTTCTTTCCTCTTTTCAACCAGACAGCCGCCTCCTTTTAAAACTCCACTTACCTCTGCTCTCCTCTGTCTCCCTCCACCGCTCTAAACCCAAACCCTGGCACACAAAACTAACACGATTCTTACAAATATGTTCCTGCACCTCTAAGGCTTTTGATGGAAATCTCACTCTCTGGTGGGCTTCCTCCATTTCAAGTTCTACTCTTTTCCTTGCCAAGCAATCATTTTTCCAAACACTCATTTCTTCTCAGTCTTCGTCCCTGTCATCTCTTTGAAACCTTCAACACTCTAGTCTCTATCAGATCATACCCGCTCACTGTGCACATCATATGCGGGTCGTGTCCCTCGCGTCATCGTGAGCGGGTCGAAAGAAACACTGACAACCCGCTCACGATGTGCATCGTGAGCGGGTCGTCCTGGTGTGTACCCCGCATTAAACCTTTCAATCTCTACTGACATCTTTCCCTCACCATTCAAACATGCTGTGGTGCAGTGGAGGTTTTTACCTATGGGATGCAGCTCCCCCTCCTGCCACTGCATCTGTGAGACTGAACTGGCTTCACTGTGACTTTGTCACATCCACCATGGCGTTTACCCAAAACCACTGTGCTGTGCTCAGCCCTAGGCTCTCTAGCCGCACTTATAGAACCATGGCGCTCACCTCCATCCGCTTGTGTCCCTGGCTCCGGTGGGGTACATGTGGGCCGCATTGTCATTGCGTGGTGACACTGGTGCTATGTTCTCCACTTCTATTCAGGGTATGAGTGGGGGTGTGGTATGGGACTCCGACAGTCGGGATCCCGACAGTCATTATCCCGACGTCGGGATCCCGACTGCCCGGAGTCAGACAGCATGGCGAGCGCACCTATGCTCGCCACGCTGCGGGCATGGTGGCTCGCCACCTATTCTATTCTCCCTCTATGGGGGTCGTGGACCCCCACAAGGGAAAATAGCGGGTGTTCGTCGGGCACCCGGCTGTCGGCATTTTGACAGTTGGGATCCCGACGTCGGGTAAATGACTGTCGGGATCCCGACTGTCGGGATCCCGTCCGGCACCCATGAGTGGCGTACTGCCATGTGTGTTTGTACCTGGTTTGCTCTCTGACTGAATGCCGGCGTTGCGCAGCTGCGTACATCCAGGCCGGCTGGAATCTGTCGCCCTCACTGGCGGGCACCATCTTGTTGGTTACCTCTGCCTCTCCTGGGCGGCTCCGCCTTCCCTGTCAGATTGCCTGACCAATCACCGCGCAGTCCACCTGTTAAGTACTGACTGACCAGTCAGTACAATGATGTCGATCCCTCAGCATCATTGCTCCCGCCTGGCTCTGTAGCTTTCCGCTACCATCCTGAGCGTCTCCACTGAAGATTCCCTGCTGGTCGTCTACTGCTTCAAGTGCCTAAGGACTCGCTACCGCCAAAGCGGACCTGCCAAGGTTAGTCCTTCCAAGGGGTCTCACCTTGCCTTAATTCCCAACGGTTACTTCCACGGTCATCTCTGTCTGCAGCCACGACCATACTCAGCAAGGACAAGTCTTCTTCAGTTATTTCTTCACCCAATCCTCATCCAATCATCCAAACATCCAATTCTTCATCAAATCATCCAATCCTCATCCAATCATCCAATCCTCACCCAATCATCCAATTCTTTATCCAATCTTCATCCAATCATTCAATCTTTAATACAATCATCCAATCTTCAACCAATCCTTCATTCTTCAAAACCGATTCTTTATTTACTACAACTCTTCAAACAATATTGCAATATTCTTTCAAGACCAAGCATCATCATCTTCTGCAATAATATATTGGACTATTGACTTTGTACTTTCATATCTGCCACATATATTTCATGCCATCAATATCATTGTCTTGCAATACCTTTATTAAATCTATTTAATTTTACATCACTTGTTTCACTCCATTCTGTCGTGGATGCAACCCCCTTACGTTAAAGCACCCAGCCTACGTTAATCTGCAGCTGGTGCTTCTAAAAGAGTTATATAGAAAGATTGTTCAGCGATGAACAAAGGCAAAACAAAGAGGGTTTTTGGGGCACACTTTTTTTAAAGATTGGATGAAAATGTGATAGTGTGTGAGTTAAAATTTAGCTTTTATTACACCAATTAAAAGGATGGGGAGAAAACACACAAAGACAAAAAACACGTCACTTATATAATCTATATATTATACCTTAATAGGACCGGTATTTGGCACTGTAACTGCTGGCGAAAATGATTATTGTACGGTATCCACCTCTAACATAAATGGAAGGATTATTTAATTACTCACAATAATGTGCACATAAATGACAATTATGCAGACGTCCCAATCAAGCTATATGTGCATAATGGTATCTTCAGATAATTATAGGATGGAGAAATTAAAGAGTGAGGCAGAGTTAAAGGCGAGGGAAAAGAGAGGATGAAAAGGATGGAAGCTCCTTAGTGGGCACCCTGCACTTCTGCTGTCCCGGTGTACATACAGTACCGAATATTCCCTAAGGGTCTCCCCAAAGGTACTTATTCGGCCGTTCACTGTTTAGCTACTGAGATCGGCAGGGTTCAGGCGATGCAGTGATGTGTGACCGTATACCCTGACGGATGAGAGAGTACAGCGGTGATGTAAGGGGCAAGATTTCACTTCTGCTTTCCCCCGGGTGAGTTCAGTCGTACCCTGATGCCATTTGGTATTGCAGGGAGGACCTGGTCTCCCAAGGGATGAGAGAGTGATTGAATAAATAGGGTTGGAGAATAAAGAGGTGGTTGTTGTGATTAACAGACCCTTCTGCTATCATCCATCATAGATATCTATAGGATGGAGGTTGAGAGTGGTGGTCTGTAGGCACTCACCACCGAAATTAAATGGGTGGACTAGGACCCAAAATTTGATGAATGTGCCCTCTCAACGGAAAGCAGCTATATGTCACTGTGGTGCCAGTAATTGTCAATGCTGTGCACCACTGGTGATATTGGGGCTAGATATAATCCAAGGATGGGAAAAAAGTGATTGCTTGTGCAGCAGGTTGTTGCAAAGCCTCAGATTTGTTCAGGCATAAATCAGAATTAGCGTTCAGTGATGTGCTAATACAAAATAAATATGAAAACCTGCATGCATTTGGAACAATCACTAAGCATGGTAACAATCATGAGTTACTTTACTGTAGAGGTAATAACATTGTATCACAATATCCATTATGGGTATAGTGTCACTCGTAAATGGTTTTGCTAAGTAATTAGACACAATGTATCCAGATAAATGGTCTGCACATGTAGCTTTCAAATAAAGAAAATTGACTTGATTAAATCGAAGGAGATGACAGAGTCTCCCGCTAAGTTAATTGTCACAGAACTTTTTACACGTTGGTTTTAGATATGCAAATTAGAGTGCCTGTTGCACGGCATACCTTATGGGCTTTTACAGGTGTATGATACCTTATTAGCCCTGTGTGCGGTCCAATCGGTGTAGCTATGAAAGCGGGGAGGCAGTGTGGACAGCCTTCGTGTACGCGGCACAATTGCCGTGGAAGGAAAGACCGCCGGTCCTCTCCTGCTGCTGCAGGGGGCGAGCGGGGCTGTACGCCGACAGCGCTTCTTTCCTGAACGTCTGCGGGCGTCTGAGAGGTGGATCCGGTCACGGAGACACGTGTTTCGCTGTACGGGCTTGTTCACAGTGACGTGTGTGCCCGGTGTTCCCTCCTCTCTATTTGAGCGATTCATTAACCAATGAGATTGGAATTCAGAGTGACGTATTGTTAGAATACCAGTCATGGGAATATCTTGGTGAAGGTGAAGTAATGCTGGGATACTAGATCCCTAATTAACGCTAATGGATTTGAGGGATTGATGTGAAGCTGGGACAATCTGAGTACCTCAGCTTACGGACAAGCAAGTAATATTTACTAAGATGTTTTAATATATGGGAGATTGTTGATTGTTATAAGTGGATGCTTATAAAAGAATGGAGGAAATAAATATGTATATATATGCGCGCAAAGGGATAAAAATTGGGTGTGGGGAAGGATGAAAAATTAATTATAGTACGTATATATACTGAAATATTGGGAAACGCTTAAGAGACACACATACATAAAGAGGAGAAAAAATGTGGAGAAAAATTGTGCACGCATGTATAGCGATCTATATGGTTATATATACCTGGTTTTGATACAGTGGTATGGTATTGCAGGTGATAACCTAGGGAAGATATGTCCATGTTAATATACACAATGGTGGGCTCCAGTGTAGTTAAGTGGGCTTGTGATGGTTGCAACCCATAGAGGATCCAGAGTGGCTGCCCTGTGCCAGATGGTATTAAGAGTGTGCCTGCAATATTGCTTGTGGCTAAAATGGACTGCTGGATACATGGGGCCCTCCTAGCTTAATGCTTGATTCTACTGTGGTGGAGATAATCTATTATTAATTTTTATAGGGGTGTTTCATGCTGCTGGAGAAGTTTAGATAGAAGGAAAGCTGCACTGAGACATGGATTAGAGCTCAACTGGTCTGTACATGATAGTTTATTAGTGCATGCACGATAGTTTAGTTACATACTGGAATGCGTGGTCTCGTTGTATGTTGTATGATGAGGGGTGCTTCATTTTTGGAGGTGAATGAATGGCGACCCTTGATGGAAAAGCATTGTTTACTATTGAAGATGCTATGGAGGGGAAGCCTAAGTATTTAAGGTGTATACTGGTGTGGTATAACTGTTATGCATCATAGGGTAGTTCTGAGGGTAGATTCTTCTGTGGACATGATGTTGATGGCTCATTGTAGGAATGCACCATAATTTGTACCTTCGTTAAACCCAAGGGTGCGAGTGTGGAGAGCTGGAATATCCACCAGCTTTCTTTCTGGAGGAGTGTCTGATTGACATCTCCTCCTCGACGTCCCAGGTGTACCTGCTCTAGCCCTGAGAAGGACAATTTGGAGGGGTCAGCTGAGTGATGGTTCAAAAAATGTCTGGCAACAGAGGTAAGTTGCTTAAATCTTGCCTTATCTCTGGTAGCATTTCTAATCGTTCCAATGTGCTCCAGGATTCTTTGCTTCAATGGACGTGAGGTCATCCCTACATATCGTTTTTCACAGGGACAGAAAAGGCAGTAGATCATGTTCGAGCTCTTACAGTTGTAGTATCCCCGTATTGTCAACGGTTCATCAAATCTGTTGGTGATGACCGTAGTGTTCTTAGTGTGGGGGCAGGCCTTACAGTTCCCACATGGGTGGCTGCCATTAATTATTGGGGTCTTGGGTGAGCCTTTGCTGAAGTGGCTCCTGACCAAATTATCCTTGAGGTTGGGTGCCCTCCGCCAACTTAGATCGACCTGTGGGTTTAGTTTTGTTGCCAGGTCTGTATCCGTTAGTAGGATATGCCAATGTTGTTGTACAATTTTTTTAATGGCTTTCCATTGATGGCAGTATGTGCCCACCATCCTGATGGTCTGTGCGGTATCCTTTTCTTTGTTCTGAAATAAGATCTGGTCTCTCTGAGTCGTTTCCACGCTTCTTTTAGCTTTTTTAATCAACCTCTTGGAGTACCCTCTCTCTTGTAATCTTTGTGATAGTTCGTCACATCTTGTAGAGAAGATTTTATCATCCGAACAATTCCGACGAAGCCTCAAATTCTCCTTTGGGCAAGTTGTTGACCGTCGGTGGAAAGTCGGAGCTGGTACTATACAATAAACTGTTTGTGGAGGTGGATTTTCTGTGTAGTTCAGTACAGAGTTTGTTGTTATCATCTCGATATAAACGTAGATCCAGAAATGTGATGCTTATGGGACTGTACTCAGAAGTGAACCTGAGGTTTAAATTGTTGGTGTTGAGTCTCCTAATGAAATTGGTAAGTTGGAGCTGGGAACCTTTCCAGATTATAAATACATCATCAATGTACCGCATCCAACTATATATAACCATATAGATCGCGATACATGCGTGCACAATTTTTCTCCACATTTTTTCTCCATTTTTTCTCCTCTTTATGTATGTGTGTTTCTTAAGCGTTTCCCAATATTTCAGTATATATACGTACTATAATTAATTTTTCATCCTTCCCCACACCCAATTTTTATCCCTTTGCGCGCATATATATACATATTTATTTCCTCCATTCTTTTATAAGCATCCACTTATAACAATCAACAATCTCCCATATATTAAAACATCTTAGTATATATTACTTGCTTGTCCGTAAGCTGAGGTACTCAGATTGTCCCAGCTTCACATCAATCCCTCAAATCCATTAGCGTTAATTAGGGATCTAGTATCCCAGCATTACTTCACCTTCACCAAGATATTCCCATGACTGGTATTCTAACAATACGTCACTCTGAATTCCAATCTCATTGGTTAATGAATCGCTCAAATAGAGAGGAGGGAACACCGTGCACACACGTCACTGTGAACAAGCCCGTACAGCGAAACACGTGTCTCCGTGACCGGATCCACCTCTCAGACGCCCGCAGACGTTCAGGAAAGAAGCGCTGTCGGCGTACAGCCCCGCTCGCCCCCTGCAGCAGCAGGAGAGGACCGGCGGTCTTTCCTTCCACGGCAATTGTGCCGCGTACACGAAGGCTGTCCACACTGCCTCCCCGCTTTCATAGCTACACCGATTGGACCGCACACAGGGCTAATAAGGTATCATACACCTATTAAGCCCATAAGGTATGCCGTGCAACAGGCACTCTAATTTGCATATCTAAAACCAACGTGTAAAAAGTTCTTTGACAATTAACTTAGCGGGAGACTCTGTCATCTCCTTCGATTTAATCAAGTAAATTTTCTTTATTTGAAAGCTACATGTGCAGACCATTTATCTGGATACATTGTGTATAATTACTTAGCACAACCATTTACGAGTGACACTATACCCATAATGGATATTGTGATACAATGTTATTACCTCTACAGTAAAGTAACTCATGATTGTTACCATGCTTAGTGATTGTTCCAAATGCATGCAGGTTTTCATATTTATTTTGTATTAGCACATCACTGAACGCTTATTCTGATTTATGCCTGAACAAATCTGAGGCTTTGCAACAACCTGCTGCACAAGCAATCACTTTTTTCCCATCCTTGGATTATATCTAGCCCCAATATCACCAGTGGTGCACAGCATTGACAATTACTGGCACCACAGTGACATATAGCTGCTTTCCGTTGAGAGGGCACATTCATCAAAATTTGGGTCCTAGTCCACCCATTTAATTTTGGTGGTGAGTGCCTACAGACCACCACTCTCAACCTCCATCCTATAGATATCTATGATGGATGATAGCAGAAGGGTCTGTTAATCACAACAACCACCTCTTTATTCTCCAACCCTATTTATTCAATCACTCTCTCATCCCTTGGGAGAACAGGTCCTCCCTGCAATACCAAGTGGCATCAGGGTACGACTGAACTCACCCGGGGGAAAGCAGAAGTGAAATCTTGCCCCTTACGTCACCGCTGTACTCTCTCATCCGTCAGGGTATACGGTCACACATCACTGCATCGCCTGAACCCTGCCGATCTCAGTAGCTAAACAGTGAACGGCCGAATAAGTACCTTTGTGGAGACCCTTAGGGAATATTCGGTACTGTATGTACACCGGGACAGCAGAAGTGCGAGGTGTCCACTAAGGAGCTTCCATCCTTTTCATCCTCTCTTTTCCCTCGCCTTTAACTCTGCCTCACTCTTTAATTTCTCCATCTTATAATTATCTGAAGATACCATTATGCACATATAGCTTGATTGGGACGTCTGCATAATTGTCATTTATGTGCACATTATTGTGAGTAATTAAATAATCCTTCCATTTATGTTAGAGGTGGATACCGTACAATAATCATTTTCGCCAGCAGTTACAGTGCCAAATACCGGTCCTATTAAGGTATAATATATAGATTATATAAGTGATGTGTTTTTTGTCTTTGTGTGTTTTCTCCCCATCCTTTTAATTGGTGTAATAAAAGCTAAATTTTAACTCACACACTATCACATTTTCATCCAATCTTTAAAAAAAGTGTGCCCCAAAAACCCTCTTTGTTTTGCCTTTGTTCATCTCTGAACAATCTTTCTATATAGCTTTATTGCTTAACATATTTGGGAGCACCGCCAACCCAGTACCTCATATAATTTTTTAAATTAATAGGTCTTATGTTGGTTTCATAAATATAATTAATCAAACTATCTTATTATAATTTTCGCCTGTGACAATCTCCTTTCCTTTGTACAAAGCTTCTAAAAGAGTGACAGACTTACAGTGACTTTCTATTGGAAATCCGACCTGCCAGTCACCAAGGCAGTTCCATTGGGAGGTGTTCCCTCCCTCCGGGACACCTCTCTATACTGAGCAGCAGCCCATAAAATACAGGGTCTGCGCTTGCACAGAACCTATGTTGGTACTGCACTGTATTGGTACTGCTCATGCACTGGTTCCGGTGCCTGTCATCTGTATTGTACAGGCACCTGGACCATGATTTTAACTGCTATGCACTGTTCTCATCATTGTGCAGGTGACCAGGAAGAGTGGCGGCAGGGGGGGTGCTGGCATCATGGGCAGTACAAGCATCCTCCTACCATAAGGTATGAGCCACCACTGCTGTGGTCTATGCTATAATAAAAAATACCAACCTCGACTTCATCACCCACTAGCTACCGCCCCATCTCTCTTCTCTCATTCTCCTCTATACTACTTGAATGGCTGGTTTACACCAATGACCTGCTGTCAGCCAAATCCAGGGGCCACTTCTCCCTGCTTATCTTTCTGGACCTCTATGTTTCCTTTGATTCTATGGATCATCCTCTCCTCCTACACACACTCCAAAACATTGGTCCCTCTGGCACTGTCCTTGACTGGTTTACCTCTTACCTCACTAACTGCTCCTTCTTGGTGTCTGCTTCCTGAACCACCTCACCCCTTTCCATCCTTCCTGTTGGTGTCCCTCAGGGTTCCGTCCCTGGCCCCTTCTTTTCTCCCTGGGTGCGCCACTTCACTCATTTGGCCTCCAATACAACTCTCTCCGATTTCCATCTGCCTCTCCACCATCTCCTCCTGGATGTCTGAGCGCTCTCTGAAGCTCAATATGGACAAAACTGAACTCCTTGTTTCCCCAGGTCAGAGTAACACCCCCTACTAATATCTCTATCACTGTTGACAACACAGTCATCTCCACCATTTCCCAACTCTGCTGATTGGGTGTCACTTGACTCCTCCCTCTTCTTTGCACCTAACATCTAAGCTCTGGCACTATCCTTTTGGTTCCAGTTATGCAACATTGCACCGCACTAGGCCTTTTCTATCCCAGAGTCAACTAAATTTATAATCTACTCACTGGTCATCTCATGGCTCGACTACTGCAATATTCTCCTCACTGGCCTCACTCACTCCCCCTCCAATCAATCTTCAACTCCGCGGCTAGGCTTATCTTCTTCTCCCACCACTACCCTTCAACAAACTCTGTACTACTCCCATTTCCCCTACAGAAACTTCTTCAAGCTCCTCACCCTCACACACAAGGCCATCTCTGATCCCACTGCTCCATACTGTCAGAACCTGAGTGTTTTGTGAACCTGGACACTGGTCAGGATTCAGAGGATCTGGATCGGCTGGAGATTGGAAAGTAGCTGGGTGGATTTTATTATTTATTTATTTATTCCCCCAAGACCTGGCAGGGGTCTTGGGGGAGTGAGGACCCCTCAATGAAGGGGTCCTTCCTTCAGAATTTACCTACCCAGGTTAAAGCCTGGGGATGTCCCCGGTGCCCCTGGGCGGTGGGCATTGGGCTGATTGTGGTGTAGAAAAATGTAATAAACCATTGTATATTGCTGTGGAAATATGAGTCCCAGCAAGCCTCCCCACATGCAGGGACTTGGAGAACCACAAGTCCCAGCATGCGAGCTTTAATGGGCCCGCTGGAACTTGTAGTTCCACCGTAATACAATTAGTCAAATAAACACACAAACACACAAGAATAATAAAACTTTATTACATTTGGAGCCCTTTTATCCAAATATTTACCTATCTTAAGCCTGTAGGTAGGTCGCCGTCCATCGGTCTGTCCGTCAGCTGGTGGTCCTAAAGAAATCCTTTCTGTACCTGTGGAAGGAAATTCTACTTACTCTTCGTTTCATGTAGGCATCCATGGTCTTGGCAAAACAAAAAAACACTGGTCCCGGCACCAGAACGTTTTTTGGAGGAGAGGTAGGAGGTGTGTTTACATCCTGTGGCTTCTCCTCCCGAATGCCACTATTGGCCACCTAGCAGCACTTAGGGCTTTATTTTGGTTCATTCTTTCTGACAAAATCCTTCTTAGATGGACAAAACCATGTGCACTGCAGGGGGGGGCAGGTGTTACTTGTGCAGAGAGAATTAGATTTGGGTGAGTAATTTTGTTTCTGTGCAGGGAAAATACTGACTGCTTTATTTTTACACTGCAATATAGATCTCACTTTGAAGTAAAACCCCACCCAAATCTAATTCTCTCTGCACATGTTACATCTGCCCCACCTGCAGTGCACATGGTTTTGCCCATCTAAGAAGGATTTTGTCAGAAAGAATGAACCAAAATAAGGCCCTTAGTGACCAATCAGGAGCCACTAGGCCAAATTTGCCCTTAGGGGTCATCCCCGGGCAGAATTAAATTCCATTAGAGACCAGGTATCAGCCATCCCCTGTAAGCAATTATTAAAAACTAAGGATACTGATAAGGGCATTAAAAAGCTATTAGGGTCCCTTGGACCTTGTTCTACCACAGACTCTGTATCCAATACTAAAAAAGTCAAATCTTTATGGCCAATTCTAGCCACTGATAGAGATTACATTACTACAGGGGTAACGAGTTCTACCTAGTTACACCAGGGGAAGAAACATTAGAGACTCCGTAGTCAAATTAGATATTATGGGGTGGGATAAGATTCCCGCCACCCATTTTTTATCAAAAAATAATGGGTGTCATCGCTGTTTGGGATGCACCACTTGTAGGTCTATGTCCACTGGAAATTTCTTTAATCATCCCCATACAGGGAAAAAGATCTTTAGGGTTAAAACCCTAACATTTCCCCTTAAATGCACTTGAAACTTGTTATTTACATCCTAACATGTCCATGTGGCCTGACCTATGTGGGGAAAGCCCAGCGCATGCCCCTACATAGGTCAGCCCTACATCAGGCTTTATCTAACAGCTCCTATTATTTAGACACAGCGTGGCTAGTATTAGGACAATGATAATTGATTACGTTCCTCCTCGACTAAGGGGAGGAAATAGAGATAAAATCCTTTCACATAAGGAGAGCCATTGGGGGGGTGTCCAGTGTTTTCTGTGATGTCCCCTTTTATTTCACATCGTATTCTGATACAGGCCTTTTATATACACATCAAATATTTTTTGCAATCATGGTAGTTTTTCATGGTTTTTCATATTCATTTGTGACTATAGTGTTTTTTTCCCTCCCATATTGTTTTGCCTACATTTATACATAGATTTCTTCGATCATGTGTATGTTTTATTGTATGTGTTCTTTATTGTAGCTTTTTTCCAATTATAGAACCAGTTTCTATTTGTTATTGGTTCATTGCAATAATTCAGTGTGCCTTAGTGAGGATATAAAATATGAGCAATCTCCTGGCAGACCTAATATAATCCCAGATAGGCATACTACCTATTCTACAATGTATGTTCATATTTCCTCCACATTTAATCCTTGCGCACAGATGTATCATGGTCCCTCCTGCACACAATCTCACACATCACTACCGGATGCGGTCATCTATTAGAATGAACTTAGGTCTACAGTCATTAGGTCTACCCCACTAGGTCGACTGGCAGGAAGGTCGACCTGACTTAAGGTCGACATGGGCCAAGGTCGACATGACATAAGGTCGAATTTGCATAAAGGTCGACATGAGGAAGGTCGACTGGTCATAAGGTCGACATGGGTTTTTCACTGTTTTTTTAGCCGACATGTGCCGACAGGCGGTATTTCATGCCCTACCATCCACTAGGGCGTGGTGGGAGAATAAAATAGTGTGCCGAGCGCAGCGAGGCACCGTGCCCGAAGCATTGCGAGCGAAGCGAGCGAAGCGAGGGTCCGATTCTCATTGCCAACTGTGTCCATGTCGACTGTGTCAACATTCGGATCAAAAAACAGTGAAAAACCCATGTCGACCTTATGACCAGTCGACCTTCCTCATGTCGACCTTTAGCAAATTCGACCTTATGTCATGTCGACCTTGGCCCATGTCGACCTTAAGTCAGGTCGACCTTCCTGCCAGTCGACCTAGTGGGGTCGACCTAATGACTGTAGACCTAAATGCAGTCTGACGAATGATCCCATTCCTCACTACCAACACGCTAGTGCTGCTTTCCCACTGCAGACCCGTTATAAGTACTGGTATTTTTAAACGGTATTTAAAATGGTATTAGCATTCCCACTGCAGCAAATTACCATTTTAAATACCGTTTAAGTGCTATTCCCATCGCAGTGAACCGTTTAAAAAAGAGTGCCTGTCGTTCATAACCCCCTCCCCCCCCTTTCCCCTGGTACCTTTCCTGGAGTCACCCTCCGTCCCTTGGTACCTGCCCTGCACCCCCCTCCCTCCCCTGGTACCTGCCCTGCACCCCCCTTCCTCCCCTTGTACCTACCCTGCACCCACCCCCTCCCCTGGCACTTACCTGCGTGGGGGGTCCGGCATCATGGCATGGGCACAGCACTTCAGGTCCCTCCCTGTGGCTGGTGATGGATGCAGGGCAGCGGGGTGGGGTCCATTTGGGATCCGGGCCGTCCCTGGGGCTGATGGTAACTAGTAGTTCCCAATATGCGCATGTGTAATGAGCGGCTCATTTATATGCACGGCACTCATTACACATGCGCATAGTGGGAACTACTAGTTACCATCAGCCCCAGGGACGGCCCGGATCCCAAATGGACCCCACCCCACTGCCCTGCATCCATCACCAGCCACAGCGAGGGACCTGAAGTGCTGTGCCCATGCCATGATGCCGGACCCCGCTGCCCAGATCCCCCACGCAGGTAAGTGCCAGGGGAGGGGGTGGGTGCGGTGCAGGTACCCTTCCAGGAAAGGTACCAGGGGAGGGGGAATTAGTGTGGGGTTTTTAAATACCGTTTAAGAGGCATTCCCACTGCCTTAAAAACGGTATTTAAACGTGTAGGACCCTGCTTTTAAAACGGGTTGAAATACCGGTTAACTTTAACCGGTATTTCAACTCTGGCGCTTTCCCACTGCAGCCTTAAACGGTAAATTGTGGGGAAAGAATGGCAATATACCATTGCAGTGGGAAAGGGGCATAGGAGAGGCATTCCCAAGCACGGTCCTCAAGGCACACCAACAGTGCAGGTTTTAGTGATATCCAGGCTTCAGCACAGGTGACTTAATTAGTACCTGAGTGACTGATTAATCCATCTGTGCTGAAGCCTGGATATCACTAAAATCTGCACTGTTGGTGTGCCTTGAGGATCATGGTTGGGAATGCCTGCTCACAATTGAATAATGCCTCACCATACACCCCAGAACATGGTGTCAATAACAGAGCCACGCCTGCGCACACACATAAGGTGGAGAAGCACTGCCCGTGTGGTGACCTGACACACACATAAGGTGGAGAAGCACTGCTCGTGTGGTGACCTGACGCACACATAAGGTGGAGAAGCACTGCCCGTGAGGTGACCTGACACACACATAAGGTGGAGAAGCACTGCCCGTGAGGTGACCTGACACACACATAAGGTGGAGAAGCACTGCCCGTGAGGTGACCTGACACACACATATGGTGGAGAAGCACTGCCCGTGAGGTGACCTGACACACACATATGGTGGAGAAGCACTGCCCGTGAGGTGACCTGACACACACATAAGGTGGAGAAGCACTGCCCGTGTGGTGACCTGACACACACATAAGGTGGAGAAGCACTGCCCGTGAGGTGACCTGACACACACATAAGGTGGAGAAGCACTGCTCGTGTGGTGACCTGACGCACACATAAGGTGGAGAAGCACTGCCCGTGAGGTGACCTGACACACACATAAGGTGGAGAAGCACTGCCCGTGAGGTGACCTGACACACACATAAGGTGGAGAAGCACTGCCCGTGAGGTGACCTGACACACACATATGGTGGAGAAGCACTGCCCGTGAGGTGACCTGACACACACATATGGTGGAGAAGCACTGCCCGTGAGGTGACCTGACACACACATAAGGTGGAGAAGCACTGCCCGTGTGGTGACCTGACACACACATAAGGTGGAGAAGCACTGCCCGTGAGGTGACCTGACACACACATATGGTGGAGAAGCACTGCCCGTGTGGTGACCTGACACACACATAAGGTGGAGAAGCACTGCCCGTGAGGTGACCTGACACACACATAAGGTGGAGAAGCACTGCCCGTGTGGTGACCTGACACACACATAAGGTGGAGAAGCACTGCCCGTGAGGTGACCTGACACACACATAAGGTGGAGAAGCACTGCCCGTGAGGTGACCTGACACACACATATGGTGGAGAAGCACTGCCCGTGAGGTGACCTGACACACACATAAGGTGGAGAAGCACTGCCCGTGTGGTGACCTGACACACACATAAGGTGGAGAAGCACTGCCCGTGAGGTGACCTGACACACACATATGGTGGAGAAGCACTGCCCGTGTGGTGACCTGACACACACATAAGGTGGAGAAGCACTGCCCGTGAGGTGACCTGACACACACATAAGGTGGAGAAGCACTGCCCGTGTGGTGACCTGACACACACATAAGGTGGAGAAGCACTGCCCGTGTGGTGACCTGACACACACTTAAGGTGGAGAAGCACTGCCGGTGAGGTGACCTGACACACACTTAAGGTGGAGAAGCACTGCCCGTGTGGTGACCTGACACACACTTAAGGTGGAGAAGCACTGCCCGTGTGGTGACCTGACACACACATAAGGTGGAGAAGCACTGCCCGTGTGGTGACCTGACACACACTTAAGGTGGAGAAGCACTGCCCGTGTGGTGACCTGACACACACATATGGTGGAGAAGCACTGCCCGTGTGGTGACCAGACACACACACATAAGGTGGAGAAGCACTGCCCGTGTGGTGACCTGACACACACACATAAGGTGGAGAAGCACTGCCCGTGTGATGACCTGACACACACATAAGGTGGAGAAGCATTGCCCGTGAGGTGACCTGACACACACATAAGGTGGAGAAGCACTGCCCGTGTGGTGACCTGCCACACACATAAGGTGGAGAAGCACTGCCCGTGTGGTGACCTGACACACACATAAGGTGGAGAAGCACTGCCCGTGTGGTGACCTGACACACACATCAGGTGGAGAAGCACTGCCCGTGAGGTGACCTGACACACACATAAGGTGGAGAAGCACTGCCCGTGAGGTGACCTGACACACACATATGGTGGAGAAGCACTGCCCGTGTGGTGACCTGACACACACATAAGGTGGAGAAGCACTGCCCGTGTGGTGACCTGACACACACATAAGGTGGAGAAGCACTGCCCGTGTGGTGACCTGACACACACATAAGGTGGAGAAGCACTGCCCGTGTGGTGACCTGACACACACATAAGGTGGAGAAGCACTGCCCGTGTGGTGACCTGACACACACATAAGGTGGAGAAGCACTGCCCGTGTGGTGACCTGACACACACATAAGGTGGAGAAGCACTGCCCGTGTGGTGACCTGACACACATAAGGTGGAGAAGCACTGCCCGTGAGGTGACCTGACACACACATAAGGTGGAGAAGCACTGCCCGTGAGGTGACCTGACACACATAAGGTGGAGAAGCACTGCCCGTGAGGTGACCTGACACACACATAAGGTGGAAAAGCACTGCCCGTGTGGTGACCTGACACACACATCAGGTGGAGAAGCACTGCCCGTGTGGTGACCTGACACACACATCAGGTGGAGAAGCACTGCCCGTGTGTTGACCTGAGACACACATCAGGTGGAGAAGCACTGCCCGTGAGGTGACCTGACACACATCAGGTGGAGAAGCACTGCCCGTGTGGTGACCTGACACACACATAAGGTGGAGAAGCACTGCCCGTGTGGTGACCTGACACACACATAAGGTGGAGAAGCACTGCCCTTGAGGTGACCTGACACACACATAAGGTGGAGAAGCACTGCCCGTGAGGTGACCTGACACACACATAAGGTGGAGAAGCACTGCCCGTGTGGTTGACCTGACGCACACATAAGGTGGAGAAGCACTGCCCGTGAGGTGACCTGACGCACACATAAGGTGGAGAAGCACTGCCCGTGAGGTGACCTGACGCACACATAAGGTGGAGAAGCACTGCCCGTGTGGTGACCTGACGCACACATAAGGTGGAGAAGCACTGCCCGTGTGGTGACCTGACGCACACATAAGGTGGAGAAGCACTGCCCGTGTGGTGACCTGACGCACACATAAGGTGGAGAAGCACTGCCCGTGTGGTGACCTGACACACACATAAGGTGGAGAAGCACTGCCCGTGAGGTGACCTGACACACACATAAGGTGGAGAAGCACTGCCCGTGTGGTGACCTGACACACAAATAAAACAGATTTAAAAATCACAGTATTTTATTGATACATTATGGATCTGACATGTTCTAAATGAGATTACATTAAATATAGTATTTACACATTTACATACATATGCTGAGGACTGGAAGAGTCTGGACCTTAATAATAAAAATTCAAAATAAATCCTAATTGTTTTTAGGAATATTCATTATTTGAAAAGTGGGTACTTATGTATTATCTGGGCTCCCATGTTACATGCACCCCATTTTTTCATACCTCTACTATCCAACTACGCATGGAGTTGATTTTATATAGTGTGGCGAGCGTGGCTAGTGCAGCGAGCCCCGCGAGGGGAAGCGGTCTCATAAGAAAAATGGGAGCCCAGTTATTACATAAGTACCGAAAAGTGTCAAGGAGTGTATGCAGGGACAAGGACAGCACGTAGCAGGAACCTACACCTTGTACCAGGGACTAACAGGGACCTACACAATGTACCAGGGACTAACAGGGACCTACACGGTGTACCAGGAATCTACACCTTGTACCAGGAACTAACAGGGACCTACACCGTGTACCAGGAATCTACACCTTGTACCAGTAACTAACAGGGACCTACACCGTGTACCAGGAATCTACACCTTGTACCAGGAACTAACAGGGACCTACACCATGTACTAGGGACTAACAGGGACCTACACCATGTACCAGGGACTAACAGTGATCTACACCTTGTACCAGGAATCTACACCTTGTACCAGGGACTAACAGGGACCTGCACCATGTACCAGGGACTAACAGTGATCTACACCTTGTACCAGGAGCCTATAACTTTTACCAGGGACTAACAGGGACCTACACCGTGTACCAGGGACTAACAGGGACCTACACCGTGTACCAGGAATCTACAGCTTGTACCAGGAACTAACAGGGACCTGCACCTTGTACCAGTGACTAACAGGGACCTACACCATGTACCAGGAACTAACAGGGACCTACACCTTGCACCAGGAACCTACACCTTGTACCAGGAACTAACAGGGACCTACACCTTGTACCAGGAACCTATACCTTGTACCAGGAACTAACAGAGACCTACACCTTGCACCAGGCACCTACACCTTGTACCAGGAACTAACAGGGACCTACACCTTGCACCAGGAACCTATACCTTGTACCAGGAACTAACAGGGACCTACACCTTGCACCAGGAACCTACACCTTGTACCAGGAACTAACAGGGATCTACTGTACTGTACACCTTGTACCAGGAACTAACAGGGACCTACACCTTGCACCAGGAACCTACACCTTGTACCAGGAACTAACAGGGATCTACTGTACTGTACACCTTGTACCAGGAACTAACAGGGACCTACACCTTGCACCAGGAACCTACACTTTGCACCAGGAACCTACACCTTGTACCAAGGACTAACAGGGACCTACACCTTGTACTAATATCTCTCCCATTACAGAGGAGCTGGTGACAGGAGGGGGATCAGGAGAATGGTGCACTAGTGGCCATAGGAATGTATGCAGGGAATAAGGTCAGGGTCCTACACCTTGTACTAGGGGCTAAGCTCTCTTCTCCCTAAAGCCAGGAGCTGATGATGTGAGTGGGATTATGGAGCTGATGTAGAGTTTATGACTTTGAGTGTGAAGATCACGCGTCCTTGGAACGCATCTCTGGAATCTGTGTTTATGATGTTCCCGGCATTAATGCGACACTGCACTGTATGAAGCATGTTGGGAGTAACATTCAGGAACTGGACGGCCACAAATGGCTGGGTGTAGTTTTGCTGTAAGAAAAAAACATAGATGCTTCAGTCACAGAATAGACCAACAGATGGGGGAGCGAGCAACACAGCGACAGCAGAGACATCACCCTACAGATGGGGGAGCGAGCAGCACAGCGACAGCAGAGACATCACCCGACAGGCGAGGGGAGCGAGCAGCACAGCGACAGCAGAGACATCACCCGACAGACGGAGAGCGAGCAACACAGCGACAGCAGAGACATCACCCTACAGACGGGGGAGCGAGCAGCACAGCGACAGCAGAGACATCACCCGACAGGCGAGGGGAGCGAGCAGCACAGCAACAGCAGAGACATCACCCTACAGACGGGGAGCGAGCAGCACAGCGACAGCAGAGACATCACCCTACAGACGGGGAGCGAGCAGCACAGCGACAGCAGAGACATCACCCGACAGACGGGGAGCGAGCAGCACAGCGACAGCAGAGACATCACCCGACAGACGGGGGAGCGGGCAAAACAGCAACAGCAGAGACATCACCCGACAGATGGGGGAGCGAGCAGCACAGCAACAGCAGAGACATCACCCTACAGATGGGGGAGCGAGCAGCACAGCGACAGCAGAGACATCACCCGACAGACATGGGAGCGAGCAGCACAGCGACAGCAGAGACATCACCCGACAGACGGGGGAGCGAGCAACACAGCGACAGCAGAGACATCACCCTACAGATGGGGGAGCGAGCAGCACAGCGACAGCAGAGACATCACCCGACAGGCGAGGGGAGCGAGCAGCACAGCGACAGCAGAGACATCACCCGACAGACGGAGAGCGAGCAACACAGCGACAGCAGAGACATCACCCTACAGACGGGGGAGCGAGCAGCACAGCGACAGCAGAGACATCACCCGACAGGCGAGGGGAGTGAGCAGCACAGCAACAGCAGAGACATCACCCTACAGACGGGGAGCGAGCAGCACAGCGACAGCAGAGACATCACCCTACAGACGGGGAGCGAGCAGCACAGCGACAGCAGAGACATCACCCGACAGACGGGGAGCGAGCAGCACAGCGACAGCAGAGACATCACCCGACAGACGGGGGAGCGAGCAGCACAGCGACAGCAGAGACATCACCCTACAGACGGGGGAGCGGGCAAAACAGCAACAGCAGAGACATCACCCGACAGATGGGGGAGCGAGCAGCACAGCGACAGCAGAGACATCACCCGACAGACATGGGAGCGAGCAGCACAGCGACAGCAGAGAAATCACCCGACAGACGGGGGAGCGAGCAGCACAGCGACAGCAGAGACATCACTCGACAGGCGGGGGAGCGAGCAGCACAGCGACAGCAGAGACATCACCCGACAGACGGGGGAGCGAGCAACACAGCGACAGCAGAGACATCACCCGACAGACGGGGGAGCGAGCAACACAGCGACAGCAGAGACATCACTCGACAGATGGGGGAGCGAGCAGCACAGCGACAGCAGAGACATCACCCTACAGACGGGGAGCGAGCAGCACAGCGACAGCAGAGACATCACCCGACAGGCGGGGGGAGCAAGCAGCACAGCGACAGCAGAGACATCACTCGACAGATGGGGGAGCGAGCAGCACAGCAACAGCAGAGACATCACTCGACAGGCGAGGGGAGCGAGCAACACAGCGACAGCAGAGACATCACCCGACAGACGGGGGAGCGAGCAGCACAGCGACAGCAGAGACATCACCCGACAGACGGGGGAGCGAGCAACACAGCGACAGCAGAGACATCACTCGACAGATGGGGGAGCGAGCAGCACAGCGACAGCAGAGACATCACCCTACAGACGGGGAGCGAGCAGCACAGCGACAGCAGAGACATCACCCGACAGGCGGGGGGAGCAAGCAGCACAGCGACAGCAGAGACATCACTCGACAGATGGGGGAGCGAGCAACACAGCGACAGCAGAGACATCACCCGACAGGCGGGGGAGCGAGCAACACAGCGACAGCAGAGACATCACCCGACAGACGGGGGAGCGAGCAGCACAGCGACAGCAGAGACATCACCCGACAGGCGGGGGAGTGAGCAACACAGCGGCAGCAGAGACATCACCCGACAGACGGGGGAGCGAGCAACACAGCGACAGCAGAGACATCACCCGACAGACGGGGGAGCGAGCAACACAGCGACAGCAGAGACATCACCCGACAGACATTATATATATATATATATATATATATATATATATATATATATATATATATATATATATATATACATATACTCCAAACCATCCGGCACTCCCAAACATACAGGGTTCAGCTGCCCCGGGTGCCCTTGTATAAATTTAACAGAGGGGACTGGCTGGGGGTACACTCTCACAACCAACCCGGCAACAGAGCATGTAGGAGCCGGACTGGAGGCAAAGCCTGGGGGTAGGCTCCCCTGACAGGGTTTGTAGGGAGCTGACTAGCAGTTAGTCATAGGAGGAGTGCTTAAGGAGAGGGTCATAGGGGGAGGGGCTTAACGGGGTGTTGGAGGGGTTTATAAGCAGGGTTCAGGCAGGAAATAGGGGTCACTGGGAGATTTTCTCAACAGCTAAGCAGCGTGACATCTCCCATGGCTTCCCCAGGCAACGCTGATGCAGAGGTATCCGCTGCGCTTGCTGCCCTCAGGGAGGCAGCTGGCACCAGAGGGACTGAGTGGCTGCAGCAGCAGATGTCAGGTCTGCTGGGGGGACTGGGAGCAGCAACGCAAGAGGCTGCTCCAGCGGGTGCACGGCCTCGGAGGTCCAGGCCTCCGGAGCGCTTTAGCCCATCTGTGTCCCCCAGGGTTCAGCGCCGTTCACGGAGCCCCGTTAGGGACCCTCCAGGCCAGGCTGTGGGCCGGGCACCTTCCGCCCGCAGGACCAGGTCTGGGAGGAATCCAACCAGCAGGCGGAACCCTCCGCGCGGGGGGGATCCCCCCCACGTGCAAGAAGATCCGGCGTTGCGTGGTACTGGACCTGGTGCGGTGGGGCATGCGGGGCATGCTGCTGCCCAGCGCGGGGTGAGTCGTGCCAGGGGGGCAGAAGTACAGGCTGAGGACCGCAGGCCTGGTACACGGAGCGAGAGGCGCACAGCTGGCTCCGCCTCCAACGAGGTCACGCCGGCTGGTGCTGTACCTGAGGGTCGGGATGTCAGGAGAAGAGTGATGGCAGCGTCAGCAGATGATGGAGAAATGCCTGGTCCTTCCTCATTGGCTGCAGTTCGTCAGGACACTGGACCTGCGGCTGCTGGGTTCACAGCCCCCAGGCAGCCTGGTGAGTCTGTCTCTATGTCTGTTAATGCTTTAGCGCAGAGTCAGGGGGGGGGGGAGGGTTAGCCCTCCAAGGGGAAATGAGTAGAGGTTTTACTGAATTATTGAGTGGGTTTGCAGATTGGTTGGTGGGTTTGCGGCAGGGGGCGGGGCCGTCCCCGGCGGCAGCATGGGTGCCGCAGAATGCGGGCACACCAGCTAGCATTAGTGTGCCAGTCAGTAATAGTGTGCCGGTTAGCAGTGGGGTGCCGGTTAGCAGTGGGGTGCCGGTGAGCAGCGGGGTGGCGGTACCAGGCGGTGAGCAAAATAGCAGTAGTGCAGGGGAAGAAGGGGGCAGTGTCGGGACGCAGGAGGAGAGTGGAAGGCTCAGTGACACTGCAAAAGGGGAGGTGTATGTATGCTTTGAGGGGCCATTGGGGGCCCACCTGAAGCAGGAGGTGAGGGAGAAGATTTGGAAAGGGGAATACGTTGATATATTTTCATTGCTCCCTTTAGAGCGTTTTAATCTGGATAGGCCCCGTAAGGAGGAGAAGAAGGAGGAGGAGGAACGGCGGCGGTACCGGCTGATACCGCGGTCATTCACGAACTGGCTCCAAGCATTTGCTATTTTAGCTAGTGTGATTGGGGAGAAGGCGCCTGACAATTGTTCAGGCTTGTTTTGTTACATGGATGCGATAGGAGAGGCATACCGTGTGTATGGGGGCTTGGCTTGGCTCAGGTATGATGAGCAGTTTAGGCAGAGGAAGGCTGTTCGCCCTAACATACGTTGGGACCATAAGGATATTGCTTTATGGTTAAAGGTGACGGCTCCCACAAAAAGTGGGCAGCCCTTTCGTGGGGACGGGGGGGGGGGCCGAGGGAGGCCACAAATGGGACGGCCATGCAGAAGGGACTCTGCTTTGCCTTTAATGACGGGTCATGTCGTTTTGGGGCGAAATGCAAATTTAAACATGAATGTTCCTCGTGTGGAGGGACCCATGGTGCAAATAAATGCTTCAGAGGGAAGTCACGGGACGGTAATTCAAAAGGGGGAGACACCGGTTCGGCTGGAAAGGATGCTGGGGTATCTGCATAGGTATCCTGACCAGCAGACAGCCGTGTTGTTGGAGGAGGGGTTTAGGGAAGGTTTTAAGATACCTTCCGACGTGCAGGTTTCAGGGGGCTTGAGGAGGAATTTGAAGTCTGCAAGGGAGCATCCAGAGGTGGTGCAGGATAAACTGCGTAAGGAGGTGCAGCTGGGTCGTATGGCTGGACCTTTTGGGTCGGCACCATGGCCAGATTTGATAGTCTCCATTGGGGGTGGTGCCAAAAAAGGAGGCGAACAAGTTTTGTCTTATACACCATTTATCTTTTCCAAAAGGGGCGTCGGTCAATGATGGCATTGACCCTGACATCTGCTCGGTGGTTTATACATCGTTTGACGCGGCTGTTCAGTGGGTGAAGCGGTTTGGGAAAGGGGCCAGATTGGCAAAGACTGATATTGAATCGGCATTCCGTTTGCTGCCGGTTCACCCAACCAGTTTGCGTTTGTTGGGTTGTTGTTGGGACGGGGAATTTTTTGTTGATCGTTGTTTACCGATGGGTTGTTCTTTGTCATGTGCTTATTTTGAGGCCTTTAGTTCTTTTTTGGAGTGGGTGGTTAAGGATGTCTCTGGGTGTAGTTCAGTTATTCATTACCTAGATGACTTCTTATGTATTGGTCCTGGGGGGACCGGAGTATGTGACTTATTGTTGAGGACTGTTGAAAGGGTGTCGGCAGACTTTGGGGTCCCGCTTGCTCCAGGTAAGACGGAGGGCCCTGCGACTGTGATCAGTTTTTTGGGTATTGTCATTGATACCGAGAATATGGAGTGCCGCTTGCCCGAGGAGAAATTGCTGGGTTTGAAGGCCGAGGTAGGGAGGGCATTGCTGTTGAAGAAGATTAGATTGCGGGAATTGCAATCCTTGCTGGGCAAATTGAATTTTGCGTGTCGCATTATGCCTATGGGCCGCATTTTCAGCAGGAGGCTGGCAGCAGCGACAGCAGGGGTGGTTCTTCCTCATCATTTTGTCAGATTAGGTAGCGAGTTGAAAGGGGATTTGCGGGTGTGGGCAACTTTTTTGGAAGTTTTTAACGGCAGAGCTTTGTGGATGTCAGACACATGCGTCGCTACTGAGCTAGACCTTTTCACAGACGCGGCCGGGAGTGGTGGGTTCGGGGCATATTGCCAGGGACATTGGTGTGTAGGCCGGTGGCCGGAGTCTTGGGTGCAGAGAGGCATGGTTAAAAACTTGGCATTGTTGGAGTTGTTTCCTATCTTGGTAGCAGTAGTTGTTTGGGGGGAGCTATTCCGCAATAGGAAGATTTGTTTTCACTGCGATAATTTGGGGGTTGTCATGGCTATTAACCAATTGTCGGCATCTTCACCGTCAGTGGTCACTGTTTTGCAGCAGTTAGTATTGGAATGTCTGGCTTTGAATTTGTGGGTTGTGGCTAGGCACGTTCCTGGTGTCTCTAACGGCATTGCGGATGCTTTATCTCGTTCACAGTGGGAGCGTTTTCGGGAGTTGGCACCAGAGGCGGACAGGGAGGGGACCGGATTCCCGAGTCGGCTCTGGGCTCTGCTGGACGGGTAGTCGATCAGCTCATCAGGGAATCCTTGGCCCCGAATACATGGTCGGCATACAATCAGGAATGGCGGAGCTGGTTAGAATGGCGTGAGGTAGTAGGTCTGAAGGAGGATGATGACGAGTTGGCTGTCTTGCTATATATAGGCCATTGTAAGGAGATTGGTTGGTCAGTGGCAAAAAATCACGCGCTGCATGGCGGGCTTGGCTTTTGGGTTTCGTGCAGGCGGCAGGCCTGACGTCACTAAGAATTTCCTAGGCTTTGAAAGGTTGGAGGAGAGGTCATGTCGTACAGGATCAGAGAAGGCCGGTGTCTTTCCAGTTGTTACAGAACATGGGCATGAAGTTAGGGGAGGTCTGTAGTTCCAATTTCGAGGAAAGGTTGTTTGGGGTAGCTTTTTCGCTTGCCTTCTTCGGGGCACTGCGGATTGGGGAGCTCGTGAGTCCAAGCGTGTCCAGGCCGGGAGGTTTGTTAGGAGAGGATGTGGATTTATACTCGGATAGGGTGGAGATAGTGGTGAGGAGGTCTAAGACGGATCAGTTAGGGAGGGGGAAGAAGGTAGTTCTCTTCTCTGTACCAGGGTCGGATATGTGCCCGGTGGCACGGCTGAGGATATTTAAGGAGGTCAGAGTGGGCAGGGAAAGGGATCCTTTGCTGATGCATGTGAATGGATCCTTTTTATCACGGTTTCAGTTCACAAGTGTGTTTAGAGCAGTCCTGCGGACGTTGGGCCTCAAGGGGGAGGAATACGCGGGTCACTCTTTCCGCATTGGGGCCGCAACTGAGGCTGCTAGAATGGGATTTGGGGATGAGTTGATTAAGCGCATTGGGCGGTGGGAATCGTCTCGCTTTCGGTCTTATGTTCGTTTAGGGGATTGTTGAGGTTGACCGTGTTTTTTCTGTTTTAGGGCAGCCTCCGTGCCTGATTTGGATTTTAGGACATTCATATGTCTTTTGGGGAGCTTTACGGGCGGATGTCAGACCGAACGGCCGCCAGCTGGGTTTGGATAGAGAGGAGGCAGTGGTTCGCTGGCTGGGAAAACGCGGTATGGTATGGAGTGGAGTGCTGCAGGAATTTCACCGTTTTGTTCGGCTCGATAGGGTTCCCGACATATTAGTTCTGCATGTAGGCGGGAATGACCTTGGGAGCAGACCATTTAGGGAGTTGATACGGGATATCAAGTTTGATCTCCTACGGTTATGGGCAATGTTTCCGGAATTAATCACGGTTTGGTCAGACATCGTGCCACGCCATTATTGGAGGGATGCGAGGTCGGCTGACAAGCTCAATAAGGTACGGATTAAAGTTAACAGGGCGATTGGGCGTTTTATGGCCAGGAACGGGGCTGTTGTGGTGAGGCACAGGGAACTTGACTCTGGTGCCGGGGCATTTTGGAGAGGTGACGGTGTGCACCTGAATGCTGTGGGGATAGATGTTTGGTCTTTGGGACTACAAGAGGGAATAGAAACAGCGTTCCGGATGTGGGGGGGGCGCACGGGGTTAAGGGTTTAACCTCGTGCTTTGTGGCGGAGGGGGGTCCTCGAGGTTGGTGGCATTGAGGCTTAATTATGCGGCGGGGAGGGCCCCATGAGGGGGCTGGACTCCCCTGGGTGAGGTTAATTAATGAGCACTGGGTGTGTACAATTGGTGCCCTCGAGCCAATCGCTATCGGCTGGGGGTAAGAGCTCCTGGAAGTGCTTAGAGGTGTGGATATATATTTATTGAGGGCCTCGGGGACCACCTTCCGTGGGAATGTTTTTGGATTATTGTTTAAAATTGTATTGTTCAATAAAGATGGCTGCTGTGGCCAATTTTATCCAACAAGAGAGTTATGTCATTTGTGGGGGGATAGTTGGACACAGCGATTAGACAATACCCTGTCATGTAGGAGCCGGACTGGAGGCAAAGCCTGGGGGTAGGCTCCCCTGACAGGGTTTGTAGGGAGCTGACTAGCAGTTAGTCATAGGAGGAGTGCTTAAGGAGAGGGTCATAGGGGGAGGGGCTTAACGGGGTGTTGGAGGGGTTTATAAGCAGGGTTCAGGCAGGAAATAGGGGTCACTGGGAGATTTTCTCAACAGCTCCCACCCACCCTTCCCTATTTTTTATAGTTTAGGTAGAATATTTGCTAGGATGTCTTTTTGTCACAGTGGCCT
Organism: Crinia signifera; assembly: GCF_055691185.1. NCBI lineage: Eukaryota > Metazoa > Chordata > Amphibia > Anura > Myobatrachidae > Crinia > Crinia signifera. Next base: position 294,605 of record NW_028142001.1, on the reverse strand, counting down.
GTGCGGAGGGGGGTCCTCGAGGTTGGTGGCATTGAGGCTTAATTATGCGGCGGGGAGGGCCCCATGAGGGGGCTGGACTCCCCTGGGTGAGGCTAATTAATGAGCACTGGGTGTGTACAATTGGTGCCCTCGAGCCAATCGCTATCGGCTGGGGGTAAGAGCTCCTGGAAGTGCTTAGAGGTGTGGATATATATTTCGGGGACCACCTTCCGTGGGAATGTTTTTGGATTATTGTTTAAAATTGTATTGTTCAATAAAGATGGCTGCTGTGGCCAATTTTATCCAACAAGAGAGTTATGTCATTTGTGGGGGGATAGTTGGACACAGCGATTAGACAATACCCTGTCATGCTCTTTCTTAAATAAGCACCTTGATTTGTTCACTGTTCTCACTTGTCATTTCCACAGTACAGACACCAGCCGGTAACCAGTGTCCCTCTGGTTGCTGGGCAACGGGGAGGCGCGGCTGCTGACCCGGATCCTGCGATCAGTGCTGACGTCATCCACAGGCGCCCAGCAGCGGGGGAGGAAGGCTGACGGTGTCCTGCACTGTGGCATCTTATTTATACCGCTATGTTTCACTATGCACTTTGTTCTCACTTTTGCCTGATGACGGAGCTACGGGCTCCGAAACGTTGCAAATAAATGTACACAGTTTCTACAGACCCTGGAGTGGAGTGCCGTGTTGGTTGTGAGTGTCTACCACCAGCCAGTCTCCTATATATATATATATATATATATATATATATATATATATATATATATATATATATATATATATATATATCACATACAGATGACCAGCAGGTGGCATTCAGAATACTGATGCTGGCATCCCAAAGGTTGGAATCCTGACATGGGTCAGGTAAGTATACCTGCATCCCACCACCACCCCGTGCCTGTGTCCTACCGCCACCCCCTGCCAGCGTCCCACCGCCACCCCGTGCCTGTGTCCCACCGCCACCCCCTGCCCGCGTTCCACCGCCACCCCCTGCCGACGTCCTACCGCCACCCCCTGCCAGCGTCCCACCGCCACCCCGTGCCTGCGTCCCACCGCCACCCCCTGCCAGCATCCCACCATCACCCCCTGCCAGCGTACCTGATGTTCCCCAAGCCATGATTGATTCATGACAGATTTTTTAAAAAGTCACCCCTTCCTTTAATTGGCAGCCACCTTTTAACTGCACTGCAGCTGGGACCCAATGCTACGGGCTCAGCCTCCGTCCCAGCGTCGCTGCCAATGGAGATGTGTCTTTTAGAGGGATGCTCCTCCTCACACTGGGATCCCAGACTCCATCCCATACTCGTACGATCCCTACTGTGGCAGTGCATCATACTGCATATACCGCCCCACTTCAGGTGCCATGCACATCCCAGTCTGACACGGCTTAGGCCCTTATTCTGGTTGGTGCGGTCAGAGCCGCACACGGGGCTCCGACCGCACAAACCAAGGGCCGCCCACCCGACGGATCGCCACGGCCGTCCGTACACGGACGGCTGGCGATCCGCACAAAAATGGTGGAGGCTACGCCTCCACCATGGTGGGAGCTGCCCCCTGCCTTCGATGGTCGACGACCATCGAAGGCAGGCCCGCACGCCGCGGCAGCTCCCGCAAGCTCAGACCACACGGACAATCGTCCGTGTGGGAGCTTGAAAGGGGGCTGAAAGCTGACATCCGGCGACGTCAGCTTTCCGCCCCCATGTCATGGTAATGAGGGCGTCATGCCCTCATTACCATGCATACGCCCCGCGTTTGCATGGGAACGCCCATGAAACGCGGGGCGTACACATAGGGTAATGAGGGGCTGAAGCCCCTCACGCCCCTATACGCCCCCTTTGCGGCGGACGAAATCCGTCTGCGGCGAAGGGGGCTGCACATGCGCAGAATGACCTCTGCGCATGTGCAGAACAAAAACATCGGCGGTACGGCCGCACGCGGGCCGTACCGAGCCGAGTAGAATAAGGGCCTTAATGCTGGTACTTGTGGGCAGTATTTACCCCCTTGCATTGCAAACTGGTTTGTTCCAGAAGGAAAGTATTCCTTTTTTTATTTGATTGTAACTGTGTGTAACCCCTATAATGGTTGAGCCTTGTAGTTCCCTATCACACCAGACACAAAGGCGAGATGAGCTGGGGGGGGGGGGGGGGGGGTAGCATGTTACCTGCGCTCTGTTCCCGTAGTAGGGGAAATACATCAGATCAATGCTTCCTAAGCCGGCAGTGCTGGGGTAATAGGCCCTCGTCCCCAGGAGGTAATCATTCGCCTCATTCTGCAAAGGATATTACAATATAAAAGGAGTTCAAAACAGGTAATAAGCTTATATTATATACTGTAATATTTATATTCATTTCTATAGAGATAGAAGAACTATATAGAACTATATATAGAATATTATACAGATACTAATTTATAGATCGTTTGGATACAATTAGGTAAAATGCCATTCCCTTACTGTGTGGTTGTCAAACTCGGTCCTTAAGTTCATGTTATCCAGGTAAGCCTACAGGTGTACTCATTACTCACTGTCACATTTCCCAGGTCACCCGGCAGGTGCACAGGTGTACTCATTACTTACTGACTAAGTATATGTGGCGTAGGGTGTACATAGTATATAGTGGCTATAGACACATGTATACGTGGCATAGGGTGTACAGGGGGTATATAGTATATATTGGCTATAGACACCTGTATACGTGGCATAGGATGTACAGGGGGTATATAGTATATATTGGCTATAGATACCAGTATACGTGGCATAGGGTATATGTAACACTCTGTGGGAAGTGTCATGAAAGGTATTAATTTACAGGTAAGTATTAGGAAGGGTGATACTCTGGTTGACGGTGTTACTTTATTTCTTCTGGTATTTCTCACCTAAACCTGGTGTTTGTGGTGTCTAATGGGAAGCAAGTTTTACTAGTAATGCACAATACAATACAGTTCAAAATACATTACTCACAGCCACTAATTACACAATTGCCTTTCTGTATTTTTATTACAATACAATGAATCTGTGAAGCCTTTCCTTCACTAAAAGAACTTAAAAATGTTTTTTTACCAATAAAGTATACACAATGCATATTACAATGTAGCTACCTATATACACAAAGCAAAAATCTCTCTCTAAAATGACTCTATAGTCGGGGCCCCGTTTACCTTTATAGCCGGCTGGATTAATTTTATAGTGCACTTTTTAGTGACAATATCTAATCTTGTTGAAACAAATGTTAAAAGCCTGAAGTAGATGCTGCAAATGGGCGATGAGAAGATAAAAACGTAGCACTCTCTAGTTAGTGTTGTAACTCCTTTCTTTCTAACGCTCCATGCAACAGTGTCCTTTTATGCTGAGCTGCAATAATAATCTTTGTACAACAGTGGTTCTTGCTTAGTGGTTGGTGAATAAAGTCAAAGCTCAGTGCCGCCAATATCTGAATTGCAAGGTGTTACTTACTCTAGCTGGTGTAAGGCCCTGCTCGCTAGTAAAAGCTGTCAGTCCTAGCCACACTGCTTCCACGAAGTCCTGTCACCTCCTGTATCAGTAGTCTATAGATGGTGGCTGCTTGTTAATGGTGAGGGTGCTGCATGCATCTAGATGAACTGTCATTAATAACATCAATCAAGCTGAGGGCCCAATAAAATTGACCCACACAATGGACACTACCACCATTAATTATTTGGATGTTACCCTAACATACATTAACAAAACTATCCAAACAACAGTCTTCCAAAAAGAAACGGACAGAAATACTTTGTTAAAATACAGCAGCAACCACGCTCCCGCCCTAAAACAGGGATTGCCAAAATCGCAAATGATACGGGTGGCAAGGATCACAAGCGATACATCGATGCTGGAAAAAGAATTGGACAAACTAATTCTAAAATTTGTCCAAAGAGGATACAACCCGTCTATCCTTAACAAACAAAAAATCCAAGTACTAAACACCCCAAGAATAAACCTGTTACAGCCGAGCAAGAAAAAATCCATAGACCAGAGAATACCTTTCGTCACAACATACACCCCAGCGAGCCAAGTACTGCCACGGGCCCTACATGCCGTCTGGCCACTTGTAAAAAGTGACAAACAATTACCTTGTTTTAAAAACAAATCCATAATGCCCAGTTACAAAAGGGGAAAACATTTAAGGGACATGCTTGTTAGAACCAATTTGACTCCACAAACCCCAGAGAATACCATCTTCAATGTTCAACAGAAAAAACCGGGTTGCTATCGGTGCCCCAAATGCACCACATGCAACTCTATGACCTCAGGGAATACTTTCCAAAATTCTCAAACAGGAGAAACGTTCAAAATCCGGCATGTAGTTTCCTGCAAATCACAATACATTATATATCTCTTATCATGTACCTGTGGTAAACAATACGTAGGCCAAACTATAAGAACTTTCCGGGACAGAATGGCCCTACACAGATCAGCGATTAATGCCTGTTTGAGAGGAGAAAAAATTGAACAGCCGGTGGCCAAACACTTTAAAACAAGTGGCCACACACTGAACGATTTGAAGAGTCAAATCATTGACCATATCCCCCCCCTCAGCCGAGGAGGAGACCGCCAGCAGTTACTAACACAAAGAGAATCGCAATGGATCTTTAAGTTAAATACCATGGCACCCAATGGACTGAACGAAAAAATAGCATGGAATGCGTTCATTTGAACATATCCTTTTAGTACACATGAACAATCGTTTAAGAGTTTTGCATTATTATGATAGACTAATGTTTAATTGCATCCTCATCACACAGTGTTGCTTAAGAAAAGCGCAGATATTACTGTGTGGATACCCCATATATAGGCCCTTATTCTTGTTCGTGCGGTACGGCCCGCGTGCGGCCGTACCGCCGATGTTTTTACACTGCACATGCGCAGAGGTCAATCTGCGCATGTGCAGCCCCCTTCGCCGCAGACGTATTTCGTCCGCCGCAAAGGGGGCGTATAGGGGCGTGAGAGGCATCATGCCCTCATTTCCCTATGTGTACGCCCCGCGTTTCATGGGCGTTCCCATGCAAACGCGGGGCGTACGCATGGTAATGAGGCCATGACGCAACTCATGGGGGCGGAAAGCTGACGTCGCCGGATGTCAGCTTTCAGCCCCCATACAAGCTACCACACGGACGATTGTCCGTGTGGTCTCAGCTTGCGGGAGCTGCCGCGGCGTGCGGACCTGCCTTCGATGGTCGACGACCATCGAATGCAGGGGGCAGCTCCCACCATGGTGGAGGCGTACGCCTCCACCATTTTTATGCGGATCGCCAGCCGTCCGTGTACGGACGGCCGTGGCGATCCGTAGGGTGGGCGGGGATTCGTCTGGTGCGGTCGGAGCCGCATATGCGGCTCGACCGCACCAACCAGAATAAGGGCCTTAGTTAGTCGTCCACAGACTACCCCGTCCACCATATAAATACATTGAACAGATATTAAGTTACCATCGTTTTTTTAACTTTTTAAGCAAATTACCCCCAGTTTTCATTTAACTATGTCTATTCACGTTTTTTAATCTAGCAGCGCTTTTATTAGAAGTGTCATTTTTTTCACATTTGCTTTTCATCCAACAGTTTGTTACTGCTGGTCTTACGTTTACAAGCCTGACACGGAGCCGATGAAACCCTGAAGCCAGCGTCTATGGTATCTCAGCAACGGCCCCGCGTCATCGAGTGGGCGGAACTGACAACCCGGAAGCACGGCCGGGAATCACCGGCGTCTGTGAGGCTTTTTCATTCGCACAAGCTGCTAGATAAGGTAGGAGAGCTCACGGCTCTGATCTTTTTTGCACAGCACTATCAGCACTTTTCAGAAGCACACGTCCTGAGGAAAAAGCCGTTAAGGCTTTGAAACGTCGACTATGCTTTGATTATCCTGTATCACCATTTAACCTGATAAATTTTGGATATCACCAACGCTCGTGAGTGCCGCCTGTCTGTTATAGGGGTTACACACTCCTGGGACAGCTACTTGTACATTCATTCTGAGGAAGGCATAGGGGCACCTTGGACTTCTTCGACGAGAGTGCCGGACAAATCCATCCCTTTTATATATATATATATATATATATATATATATATATATATATATATATATATTATTATTATTATTATTATTATTATTATTATTATTATTATTATTATTATTATTATTATTATTTATATACATTTGGTCTATCTATAATACTTTAACTGACCCGGCATATACTGGGTCACCTAAGTGTCCATCTCCGTGCTTTGCTCCGCCCCTCTGGAAACCCCCTTCTGAAAATCCTGTGTTTGCCCCTGACCTGTATATGTGGCATAGGGTGTACAGGGGGTATATAGTATATAGTGGCTATAGATACCTGTATACGTGGCATAGGGTGTACAGGGGGTATATAGTATATATTGGCTATAGATACTGTACCTGTATACGTGGCATAGGGTGTACAGGGGGTATATAGTATATATTGGCTATAGATACCTGTATACGTTGCATAGGGTGTACAGGGGGTATATAGTATATATTGGCTATAGATACTAGTATACGTGGCATTGGGTGTATAGGAGGTATACAGTATATATTGGCTATAGATACCTGTATACGTGGAATAGGGTGTACAGGGGGTATATAGTATATATTGGCTATAGATACTAGTATACGTGGCATAGAGTGTACAGGGGGTATATAGTATATATATATTGGCTATAGATACTGTACCTGTATACGTGGCCTAGGGTGTACAGGAGGTATATAGTATATATTGGCTATAGATACCTGTATACGTGGCATAGGGTGTACAGGGGGTATATAGTATATATTGGCTATAGATACTAGTATACGTGGCATTGGGTGTATAGGAGGTATACAGTATATATTGGCTATAGATACCTGTATACGTGGCATAGGGTGTACAGGGGGTATATAGTATATATTGGCTATAGATACTAGTATACGTGGCATTGGGTGTATAGGAGGTATACAGTATATATTGGCTATAGATACCTGTATACGTGGAAAAGGGTGTACAGGGGGTATATAGTATATATTGGCTATAGATACTAGTATACGTGGCATAGAGTGTACAGGGGGTATATAGTATATATATTGGCTATAGATACTGTACCTGTATACGTGGCCTAGGGTGTACAGGAGGTATATAGTATATATTGGCAATAGATACCTGTATACTTGGCATAGGGTGTACAGGGGGTATATATTGGCTATAGATACTAGTATAAGTGGCATTGGGTGTACAGGGGGTATATATTGGCTATAGGTGATCTACGAGGCACGTCTACAGGGATTATTGCCCTATAGGCGCTACCTCTTACCGTTGCATTCACAGCACTCTTTAACCTCTGGAGACAATAAAGAGAAAATCTGAGACATCTCAGGCACAGGACAGAATGTGAGCGTCAGACAGTAGCGCTGAATACTTACTGCTGCTGTACAATTAATGGTCACCGACTTATTAGACAGACTGGGTACAACTGCCGGCAGAAAATTAATCACCTGAACGAAACGAAACAAAAAAAACGATATGTTACGCCGGCTGGCCACGTATGGACGGATCAGAGGGAGAGGGGCCAGGTGTGGACGGATCAGAGGGAGAGGGGCCAGGTGTGGACGGATCAGAGGGAGAGGGGCCAGGTGTGGATGGATCAGAGGGAGAGGGGCCAGGTGTGGACAGATCAGAAGGAGAGGGGCCAGGTGTGGACGGATCAGAAGGAGAGGGGCCAGGTGTGGACGGATCAGAGGGAGAGGGGCCAGGTGTGGACGGATCAGAGGGAGAGGGGCCAGGTGTGGACGGATCAGAGGGAGAGGGGCCAGGTGTGGAGGGATGAGAGGGAGAGGGGCCAGGTGTGGAGGGATGAGAGGGAGAGGGGCCAGGTGTGGAGGGATGAGAGGGAGAGGGGCCAGGTGTGGAGGGATGAGAGGGAGAGGGGCCAGGTGTGGAGAGATGAGAGGAAGAGGGGACAGGTGTGGAGGGATGAGAGGGAGAGGGGCCCGGTGTGGGGGGATGCGAGGGAGAGGGGCCAGGTGTGGACGGATGAGAGGGAGAGGGGCCAGGTGTGGACGGATCAGTGGGAGAGGGGCCAGGTGTGGACTGATCAGAGGGAGAGGGCCAGGTGTGGACTGATCAGAGGGAGAGGGGCCAGGTGTGGACGGATCAGAGGGAGAGGGGCCAGGTGTGGACGGATCAGAGGGAGAGGGGCCAGGTGTGGACGGATCAGAGGGAGAGGGGCCAGGTGTGGACGGGACAGAGGGAGAGGGGCCAGGTGTGGACGGATCAGAGGGAGAGGGGCCAGGTGTGGACGGATCAGAGGGAGAGGGGCCAGGTGTGGACGGATCAGAGGGAGAGGGGCCAGGTGTGGATGGATCAGAGGGAGAGGGGCCAGGTGTGGACGGATCAGAGGGAGAGGGGCCAGGTGTGGACGGATCAGAGGGAGAGGGGCCAGGTGTGGACGGATCAGAGGGAGAGGGGCCTGGTTTGGACGGGACAGAGGGAGAGGGGCCAGGTGTGGACGGGACAGAGGGAGAGGGGCCAGGTGTGGACAGGATAGAGGGAGAGGGGCCAGGTGTGAATGGATTAGGAGGGAGAGGGGCCAGGTGGGGACGGGAGAAAGGGAGAGGCGCCAGATGTGGACGGGAGAGAGGGAGAGGCGCCAGGTGTGGACGGGAAAGAAGGAGAGTCCCAGGTGTGGACGGGAGTTCATTTTAGTAAATCTGTCCCCTACATACATAGAACACATTTTTACCCTGTTCATTTTGATGAGCACACACGGCATTCCAATTGAATATCCATATGTTGGGTCACTCCCATTTACCCCAGAACAGTTCCCCAGAGAATCCCTTGTGAACTGACAAGCCTTCTTGGGGTAATTGCGCACATCTGTGTCGTCCTGCATGAAGTATTTGCCCGAGGTGCAATTGGTCCCTCTCTGGTCTTGCACGGTGCCGTTATAGTCTGAGGAAGGGAAACACAAGAGGGTCACGATGTGCAGGTGTGTATCATATTGGAGCCAGAGACACACAACTCTAATATTGTCTGATCTAAGCATGTCATGTAATCCCACGTGGGGATAGGGAGTGTGTAACTCAGGGTAAGTACTGACACGTGAGGATGGAGAGTGTGTAACACAGGGTAAATAATGTAACGTGGGGATAGAGAGTGTGTAACACAGGGTAAATAATGTCATATGGGGATAGAGATTGTGTAACAGGGGGAAAATAAAGACCTGTGGGGATGGGGAGTGTAACATGTGGGGATGGAGATTGTAACACAGGGTAAGTAATGTCATATGGGGATAGAGATTGTGTAACAGGGGGGAAATATTGACCCATGTGGATGGGGAGTGTCTAACACGTGGGGATGGGGAGTGTAACATGTGGGGATAGAGAGTGTGTAACACAGAGTAAGTAATGTCACATGGGGATAGAGATTGTGTAACAGGGGGGAAATATTGACCCATGTGGATGGGGAGTGTCTAACACGTGGGGATGGGGAGTGTGTAACACGTGGGGATGGAGAGTGTGTAACACGTGGGGATGGAGAGTGTGTAACACGTGGGGATGGAGAGTGTAACATGTGGGGATAGAGAGTGTGTAACACAGAGTAAGTAATGTCACATGGGGATAGAGATTGTGTAACAGGGGGGAAATATTGACCCATGTGGATGGGGAGTGTCTAACACGTGGGGATGGGGAGTGTGTAACACGTGGGGATGGAGAGTGTGTAACACGTGGGGATGGAGAGTGTGTAACACGTGGGGATGGAGAGTGTGTAACACGTGGGGATGGAGAGTGTGTAACACGTGGGGATGGAGAGTGTGTAACACGGGGTAAGTAATGTCATGTGGGGATGGAGAGTGTAACACGTGGGGATGGAGTATGTAATGTCAGGTGGGGATAGAGTATGTAGCACGAGGTAAATAATGACCTGTGGGGATGGAGAGTGTGTAACACGTGGGGATGGAGAGTGTGTAACACGTGGGGATGAACAGTGTGTAACACGGGGGGATGAACAGTGTGTAACACGGGGGGGATGAACAATGTGTAACACGGGGGGGATGAACAGTGTGTAACACGGGGTAAGTAATGGCATGTGGGGATAGAGAGTGTGTAACACAGGGTAAGTAATGTCACGTGGGGATGGTGAGTGTAACACATGTGTTACACACTCTCCATCCCCTGTTATACACTCTCCACCTGTCCATCCATGTGTTACACACTCTCCATCCCCTTAATGATAAAGTGTGTGTAACATGGGATAAGTAATGTCATGTGGGATGGAGAGTGTGTAACACGGGGTAAGTAATGACATGTGGGATGGAGAGTGTGTAACACGGGGTAAGGAATGACACGTGGGGGATGGAGAGTGTGTAACATGGGGTAAGTAATGACATGTGGGATGGAGAGTGTGTAACACTGGGTAAGGTATGACACGTGTGATGGAGAATGTGTAACACAGGGTAAGGAATGACACGTGGGATGGAGAGTGTGTATCACGGGGTAAGGAATGACATGTGGGATGGAGAATGTGTAACATGGGGTAAGGAATGACACATGGGATGGAGAGTGTGTAACACGGGGTAAGTAATGACACGTGGTATGGAGAGTGTGTAACATGGGGTAAGGAATGACACGTGGGATGTGAAGTGTGTAACACGGGGTAAGGAATGACACGTGGGATGGAGAGTGTGTAACATGGGGTAAGGAATGACACGTGGGATGAGGAGTGTGTAACATGGGGTAAGGAATGACATGTGGGGATGAAGAGTGTGTAACACGGGGTAAGGAATGACACGTGGGATGGAGAGTGTGTAACATGGGGTAAGGAATGACACGTGGGATGGAGAGTGTGTAACACGGGGTAAGGAATGACATGTGGGATGGAGAGTGTGTAACATGGGGTAAGGAATGACACATGGGGATGTGGAGTGTGTAACATGGGGTAAGGAATGACACGTGGGATGGAGAGTGTGTAACACGGGGTAAGGAATGACATGTGGGATGGAGAGTGTGTAACATGGGGTAAGGAATGACACATGGGGATGGAGAGTGTGTAACACGGGGTAGGGAATGACATGTGGGATGGAGAGTGTGTAACATGGGGTAAGGAATGACACGTGGGATGGAGAGTGTGTAACATGGGGTAAGGAATGACATGTGGGATGGAGAGTGTGTAACATGGGGTAAGGAATGACACATGGGGATGTGGAGTGTGTAACACGGGGTAAGGAATGACACGTGGGATGGAGAGTGTGTAACACGGGGTAAGGAATGACATGTGGGATGGAGAGTGTGTAACATGGGGTAAGGAATGACACATGGGGATGTGGAGTGTGTAACACGGGGTAGGGAATGACATGTGGGATGGAGAGTGTGTAACATGGGGTAAGGAATGACACGTGGGATGGAGAGTGTGTAACATGGGGTAAGGAATGACATGTGGGATGGAGAGTGTGTAACATGGGGTAAGGAATGACATGTGGGGATGTGGAGTGCACCACATGTATGTATGAGCAGGACACGTATGAATGAAAAGGAAATGGAGAAGGAAGGTCAGGAGACACAGATAGCATTAAGGCATAGTTACCTCCCCTCCTGCGTTCTGCAGGAGACTCCCTGACATAGCAGCAATCTCCCTCTCTCCCTCATTAGTCTAGCAATCTCCCTCATGTCACCTAGCTCACATTACACTGTTACATCATAGTTACCTCCCCTCCTGCATTCTGCAGGAGACTCCCTGACATAACAGCAATCTCCCTCATTAGTCTAGCAATCTCCCCCATGTCACCTAGCCCACATTACACTGTTACATCATAGTTACCTCCCCTCCTGCGTTCTGCAGGAGACTCCCTGACATAGCAGCAATCTCCCTCTCTCCCTCATTAGTCTAGCAATCTCCCTCATGTCACCTAGCCCACATTACACTGTTACATCATATTTACCTCCCCTCCTGCATTCTGCAGGAGACTCCCTGACATAGCAGCAATCTCCCTCTCTCCCTCATTAGTCTAGCAATCTCCCTCATGTCACCTAGCCCACATTGCACTGTTACATCATAGTTACCTCCCCTCCTGCATCCTGCAGGAGACTCCCTGACATAACAGCAATCTCCCTCATTAGTCTAGCAATCTCCCTCATGTCACCTAGCCCACATTACACTGTTACATCATATTTACCTCCCCTCCTGCATTCTGCAGGAGACTCCCTGACATAGCAGCAATCTCCCTCTCTCCCTCATTAGTCTAGCAATCTCCCTCATGTCACCTAGCCCACATTACACTGTTACATTATAGTTACCTCCCCTCCTGCATTCTGCAGGAGACTCCCTGAAATAGCAGCAATCTCCCTCTCTCCCTCATTAGTCTAGCAATCTCCCTCATTTCACCTAGCCCATATTGCACTGTTACATTTTTTTGAGGAAAAGGAATGAGAGATAGATACATTTATATTGAACCATCAGCACAATTTTCCAGCACTTTACCAAGTATAGTAGCTCTTACTAACTGCTCTGGGGATCATCTATATTTGTATATAAGTAATTTTTAAAGATCCCTCTCAGATGTAGCAGTACACACCCACACTTCTAGGTGCCACTTTCACAATCTCTTTTCACAATCTCTCCATATATGGAACTAGACACGCCCTTTGGGTGGAGAATGACACACCTCCTTAAAGCTGCAATGTGCAAAAATCTACTACCAAATATAATCTCCCTGAAACTAGTTTTTAAAAGTAGGCAAGTATGCATTAAGGTTACATGTTACAGCAGATACTCACCATCTAGCAGAGAGCTAAGTGCATCTACGTACATCTTGTAGCTGGATGGGGACTGTGGGTTTATTTCAATGTCCAGGCTACTCAGCTTTGGTCGGATCATTAGCCCTGGTGGTAGAAGCAGTTGTACAATATATTACATGGGCCCCATTGCATCTAGAGATATGAGCCAGCCACTATATAATCAGACCACATGTGCCAACACAACACTAAGCCCTGTGCACTGAGGACAGGACTGATACGCTCTCTGTGTGTGATAGGGAATATAGAGTGTAAGCAGCACTGGGGCAGGGGCTGATGTGACTGGTATGCTCTCTGTAATGTATGTACATATGATAGGGAATATAGAGTGTAAGCAGCACTGGGGCAGGGGCTGATGTGACTGGTACGTTCTCTGTAATGTGTGTACATGTGATAGGGAATATAGAGTGTAAGCAGCACTGGGGCAGGGGCTGATGTGACTGGTACGTTCTCTGTAATGTATGTACATGTGATAGGGAATATAGAGTGTAAGCAGCAATGGGGCAGGGGCTGATGTGACTGATACGCTCTCTGTAATTTGTGTACATGTGATAGGGAATATAGAGTGTAAACAGCACTGGGGCAGGTGCTGATGTGACTGATACGCTCTCTGTAATGTGTGTGTACATGTGATAGGGAATATAGAGTGTAAGCAGCCCTGGGGCAGGGGCTGATGTGACTGATACGCTCTCTGTAATGTGTGTGCACATGTGATAGGGAATATACAGTGTAAGCAGCACTGGGGCAGGGGCTGATGTGACCGATACGCTCTCTGTAATTTGTGTACATGTGATAGGGAATATAGAGTGTAAACAGCACTGGGGCAGGGGCTGATGTGACTGATACGCTCTCTGTAATGTGTGTGTACCATGTGATAGGGAATATAGAGTGTAAGCAGCACTGGGGCAGGGGCTGATGTGACTGATACGCTCTCTGTAATGTGTGTGTACATGTGATAGGGAATATAGAGTGTAAGCAGCCCTGGGGCAGGGGCTGATGTGACTGATACGCTCTCTGTAATGTGTGTGCACATGTGATAGGGAATATACAGTGTAAGCAGCACTGGGGCAGGGGCTGATGTGACTGGTACGCTCTCTGTAATGTGTGTACATGTGATAGGGAATAAAGAGTGTAAGAACCACTGCGGCAGGGACTGATGTGACTGATACGCTCTCTGTAATGTGTGTGTGCACATGTGATAGGGAATATAGAGTGTAAGCACCACAGGAACAGGGGCTGATGTGACTGATACGCTCTCTATAATGTGTGTACATGTGATAGGGAATATACTGTAGAGTGTAAGCAGCACTGGGTCAGGGGCTGATGTGACTGATACGTTCTCTGTAATGTGTGTACATGTGACAGGGAATATAGAGTGTAAGCAGCACTGGGGCAGGGGCTGATGTGACTGATACGCTCTCTGTAATGTGTGTGTACATGTGATAGGGAATATACAGTGTAAGCACCACTGGGGCAGGGGCTGATGTGACTGATACGCTCTCTGTAATTTGTGTACATGTGATAGGGAATATAGAGTGTAAGCAGCACTGGGGCAGGGGCTGATGTGACCGATACGCTCTCTGTAATGTGTGTGTACATGTGATAGGGAATATAGAGTGTAAGCAGCACTGGGGCAGGGACTGATGTGACTGATACGCTCTCTGTAATGTGTGTGTACATGTGATAGGGAATATAGAGTGTAAGCAGCACTGGGGCAGGGGCTTATGTGACTGATACGCTCTCTGTAATGTGTGTGTACATGTGATAGGGAATATAGAGTGTAAGCAGTGCAGGGGCTGATGTGACTGGTACGTTCTCTGTAATGTGTGTGTACATGTGATAGGGAATATAGAGTGTAAGCAGCAATGGGGCAGGGGCTGATGTGACTGGTACGTTCTCTGTAATGTGTGTGTACATGTGATAGGGAATATAGAGTGTAAGCAGCAATGGGGCAGGGGCTGATGAGACTGGTACGTTCTCTGTAATGTGTGTTTACATGTGATAGGGAATATAGAGTGTAAGCAGCAATGGGGCAGGGGCTGATGTGACTGGTACGTTCTCTGTAATGTGTGTGTACATGTGATAGGGAATATAGAGTGTAAGCAGCAATGGGGCAGGGGCTGATGTGACTGGTACGTTCTCTGTAATGTGTGTACATGTGATAGGGAAAATAGAGTGTAAGCACCACTGGGGCAGGGGCAGATGTGACTGATACGCTCTCTGTAATGTGTGTGTACATGTGATAGGGAATATAGAGTGTAAGCAGCACTGGGGCAGGGGCTGATGTGACTGATACGCTCTCTGTAATGTGTGTGTACATGTGATAGGGAATATAGAGTGTAAGCAGCACTGGGGCAGGGGCAGATGTGACTGATACGCTCTCTGTAATGTGTGTGTACATGTGATAGGGAATATACAGTGTAAGCAGCACTGGGGCAGGGGCTGATGTGACTGATACGCTCTCTGTAATGTGTGTGTACATGTGACAGGGAATATAGAGTGTAAGGAGCACTGGGGCAGGGGCTGATGTGACTGATACGCTCTCTGTAATGTGTGTGTGTGTGTATATGTGATAGGGAATATAGAGTGTAAGCAGCACTGGGGCAGGGGCTGATGTGACTGATATGTTCTCTGTAATGTGTGTACATGTCGTAGGGAATATACAGTGTAAGCAGCACTGGGGCAGGGGCTGATGTGACTGATACGCTCTATGTAATGTGTGTGTACATGTTATAGGGAATATAGAGTGTAAGCACCACTGGGTCAGGGGCTGATGTGACTGATACGCTCTCTGTAATGTGTGTGTTCATGTGATAGGGAATATAGAGTGTAAGCAGCACTGGGGCAGGGGCTGATGTGACTGGTACGTTATCTGTAATGTGTGTTTACATGTGATAGGGAATATAGAGTGTAAGCAGCAATGGGGCAGGGGCTGATGTGACTGGTACGTTCTCTGTAATGTGTGTACATGTGATAGGGAAAATAGAGTGTAAGCACCACTGGGGCAGGGGCAGATGTGACTGGTACGTTCTCTGTAATGTGTGTACATGTGATAGGGAAAATAGAGTGTAAGCAGCACTGGGGCAGGGACTGATGTGACTGATACGCTCTCTGTAATGTGTGTGTACATGTGATAGGGAATATAGAGTGTAAGCACCACTGGGGCAGGGGCAGATGTGACTGATACGCTCTCTGTAATGTGTGTGTACATGTGATAGGGAATATAGAGTGTAAGCAGCACTGGGGCAGGGGCTGATGTGACTGATACGCTCTCTGTAATGTGTGTGTACATGTGATAGGGAATATAGAGTGTAAGCAGCACTGGGGCAGGGGCAGATGTGACTGATACGCTCTCTGTAATGTGTGTGTACATGTGATAGGGAATATACAGTGTAAGCAGCACTGGGGCAGGGGCTGATGTGACTGATACGCTCTCTGTAATGTGTGTGTACATGTGATAGGGAATATAGAGTGTAAGCAGCACTGGGGCAGGGGCTGATGTGACTGGTACGTTCTCTGTAATGTGTGTTTACATGTGATAGGGAATATAGAGTGTAAGCAGCAATGGGGCAGGGGCTGATGTGACTGGTACGTTCTCTGTAATGTGTGTACATGTGATAGGGAAAATAGAGTGTAAGCACCACTGGGGCAGGGGCAGATGTGACTGATACGCTCTCTGTAATGTGTGTGTACATGTGATAGGGAATATAGAGTGTAAGCAGCACTGGGGCAGGGGCTGATGTGACTGATACGCTCTCTGTAATGTGTGTGTACATGTGATAGGGAATATAGAGTGTAAGCAGCACTGGGGCAGGGGCAGATGTGACTGATACGCTCTCTGTAATGTGTGTGTACATGTGATAGGGAATATACAGTGTAAGCAGCACTGGGGCAGGGGCTGATGTGACTGATACGCTCTCTGTAATGTGTGTGTTCATGTGATAGGGAATATAGAGTGTAAGCAGCACTGGGGCAGGGGCTGATGTGACTGGTACGTTCTCTGTAATGTGTGTTTACATGTGATAGGGAATATAGAGTGTAAGCAGCAATGGGGCAGGGGCTGATGTGACTGGTACGTTCTCTGTAATGTGTGTACATGTGATAGGGAAAATAGAGTGTAAGCACCACTGGGGCAGGGGCAGATGTGACTGATACGCTCTCTGTAATGTGTGTGTACATGTGATAGGGAATATAGAGTGTAAGCAGCACTGGGGCAGGGGCTGATGTGACTGATACGCTCTCTATAATGTGTGTACATGTGATAGGGAATATAGAGTGTAAGCAGCACTGGGGCAGGGGCTGATGTGACTGATACGCTCTCTGTAATGTGTGTACATGTGATAGGGAAAATAGAGTGTAAGCACCACTGGGGCAGGGGCAGATGTGACTGATACGCTCTCTGTAATGTGTGTGTACATGTGATAGGGAATATAGAGTGTAAGCAGCACTGGGGCAGGGGCTGATGTGACTGATACGCTCTCTGTAATGTGTGTGTACATGTGATAGGGAATATAGAGTGTAAGCAGCACTGGGGCAGGGGCTGATGTGACTGATACGCTCTCTGTAATGTGTGTGTACATGTGATAGGGAATATAGAGTGTAAGCAGCACTGGGGCAGGGGCTGATGTGACTGATACGCTCTCTGTAATGTGTGTGTACATGTGACAGGGAATATAGAGTGTAAGCAGCACTCGGGCAGGGGCTGATGTGACTGATACGCTCTCTGTAATGTGTGTGTACATGTGATAGGGAATATAGAGTGTAAGCAGCACTGGGGCAGGGGCTGATGTGACTGGTACGTTCTCTGTAATGTGTGTTTACATGTGATAGGGAATATAGAGTGTAAGCAGCAATGGGGCAGGGGCTGATGTGACTGGTACGTTCTCTGTAATGTGTGTACATGTGATAGGGAAAATAGAGTGTAAGCACCACTGGGGCAGGGGCAGATGTGACTGATACGCTCTCTGTAATGTGTCTGTACATGTGATAGGGAATATAGAGTGTAAGCAGCACTGGGGCAGGGGCTGATGTGACTGATACGCTCTCTGTAATGTGTGTGTACATGTGATAGGGAATATAGAGTGTAAGCAGCACTGGGGCAGGGGCTGATGTGACTGGTACGTTCTCTGTAATGTGTGTTTACATGTGATAGGGAATATAGAGTGTAAGCAGCAATGGGGCAGGGGCTGATGTGACTGGTACGTTCTCTGTAATGTGTGTACATGTGATAGGGAAAATAGAGTGTAAGCACCACTGGGGCAGGGGCAGATGTGACTGATACGCTCTCTGTAATGTGTGTGTACATGTGATAGGGAATATAGAGTGTAAGCACCACTGGGGCAGGGGCTGATGTGACTGATACGCTCTCTGTAATGTGTGTGTACATGTGATAGGGAATATAGAGTGTAAGCAGCACTGGGGCAGGGGCAGATGTGACTGATACGCTCTCTGTAATGTGTGTGTACATGTGATAGGGAATATACAGTGTAAGCAGCACTGGGGCAGGGGCTGATGTGACTGATACGCTCTCTGTAATGTGTGTGTTCATGTGATAGGGAATATAGAGTGTAAGCAGCAATGGGGCAGGGGCTGATGTGACTGGTACGTTCTCTGTAATGTGTGTACATGTGATAGGGAAAATAGAGTGTAAGCACCACTGGGGCAGGGGCAGATGTGACTGATACGCTCTCTGTAATGTGTGTGTACATGTGATAGGGAATATAGAGTGTAAGCAGCACTGGGGCAGGGGCTGATGTGACTGATACGCTCTCTATAATGTGTGTACATGTGATAGGGAATATAGAGTGTAAGCAGCACTGGGGCAGGGGCTGATGTGACTGATACGCTCTCTGTAATGTGTGTACATGTGATAGGGAAAATAGAGTGTAAGCACCACTGGGGCAGGGGCAGATGTGACTGATACGCTCTCTGTAATGTGTGTGTACATGTGATAGGGAATATAGAGTGTAAGCAGCACTGGGGCAGGGGCTGATGTGACTGATACGCTCTCTGTAATGTGTGTGTACATGTGATAGGGAATATAGAGTGTAAGCAGCACTGGGGCAGGGGCTGATGTGACTGATACGCTCTCTGTAATGTGTGTGTACATGTGATAGGGAATAAAGAGTGTAAGCAGCACTGGGGCAGGGGCTGATGTGACTGATACGCTCTCTGTAATGTGTGTGTACATGTGACAGGGAATATAGAGTGTAAGCAGCACTGGGGCAGGGGCTGATGTGACTGATACGCTCTCTGTAATGTGTGTGTACATGTGATAGGGAATATAGAGTGTAAGCAGCACTGGGGCAGGGGCTGATGTGACTGGTACGTTCTCTGTAATGTGTGTTTACATGTGATAGGGAATATAGAGTGTAAGCAGCAATGGGGCAGGGGCTGATGTGACTGGTACGTTCTCTGTAATGTGTGTACATGTGATAGGGAAAATAGAGTGTAAGCACCACTGGGGCAGGGGCAGATGTGACTGATACGCTCTCTGTAATGTGTCTGTACATGTGATAGGGAATATAGAGTGTAAGCAGCACTGGGGCAGGGGCTGATGTGACTGATACGCTCTCTGTAATGTGTGTGTACATGTGATAGGGAATATAGAGTGTAAGCAGCACTGGGGCAGGGGCTGATGTGACTGATACGCTCTTTGTAACGTGTGTGTACATGTGATGGGGAATATAGAGTGTAAGCAGCAATGGGGCAGGGGCTGATATGACTGGTACGTTCTCTGTAATGTGTGTGTACATGTGATAGGGAATATAGAGTGTAAGCACCACTGGGGCAGGGGCTGATGTGTCTGATACGCTCTCTGTAATGTGTGTACATGTGATAGGGAATATAGAGTGTAAGCAGCACTGGGGCTGGGGCTGATGTGACTGACAGGCTCTATGTAATGTGTGTACATGTGATAGGGAATATAGAGTGTAAGCAGCACTGGGGCAGGGGCTGATGTGACTGGTACGCTCTCTGTAATGTGTGTGCACATGTGATAGGGAATATAGAGTGTAAGCAGCACTGGGGCAGGGGCTGATGTGACTAATACGCTCTCTGTAATGTGTGTGCACATGTGATAGGGAATATAGAGTGTAAGCAGCACTGGGTAGGGGCTGATGTGACTGGTACGTTCTCTGTAATGTATGTGTACATGTGATAGGGAATATAGAGTGTAAGCAGCACTGGGGCAGGGGCTGATGTGACTGATACGCTCTCTGTAATGTGTGTACATGTGATAGGGAATATAGAGTGTAAGCAGCACTGAGGCAGGGACTGATGTGACTGGTACGCTCTCTGTAATGTGTGTGCACATGTGATAGGGAATATAGAGTGTAAGCAGCACTGGGGCAGGGGCTGATGTGACTAATACGCTCTCTGTAATGTGTGTGCACATGTGATAGGGAATATAGAGTGTAAGCAGCACTGGGTAGGGGCTGATGTGACTGGTACGCTCTCTGTAATGTGTGTACATGTGATAGGGAATATAGAGTGTAAGCACCACTGGAGCAGGGACTGATGGGACTGATACGCTTTCTGTAATGTGTGTACATGTGATAGGGAATATAGAGTGTAAGCACCACTGGGGCAGGGGCTGATGTGACTGGTACGTTCTCTGTAATGTGTGTGTACATGTGATAGGGAATATAGAGTGTAAGCACCACTGGGGCACGTGCTGATGTGACTGATACGCTCTCTGTAATGTGTGTACATGTGATAGGGAATATAGAGTGTAAGCACCACTGGGGCACGTGCTGATGTGACTGATACGCTCTCTGTAATGTGTGTACACATGTGATAGGGAATATAGAGTGTAAGCAGCACTGGGGCAGGGGCTGATGTGACTGATACGCTCTCTGTAATGTGTGTACATGTGATAGGGAATATAGAGTGTAAGCACCACTGGGGCAGGGACTGATGGGACTGATACGCTTTCTGTAATGTGTGTATATGTGTCCCCCATGCCTAGTTACTATAGATTGCAAGCTCTATGGACACAACTCTGTGTGTCATAACTTGTGCAGACTGTGTGGCTCTATTGAAGGAAAGTCTCCATACTCCGTAGACATTTATAGTGATATGCCAGTCAAGTTAGTCGCCATATTACGTACTGGGAAGACATTGGTGGTGAGGGAAGCGAATATACCTGGGTTGGTGAGTCGATCTTCATATGTCGGCGTATATTCATCGATAGTCTGTAACATCACCCACATACTCAGCACGAAGACGGCGGTAAGGAAGGCGTAAAACACTATGTAGAATGTCAAAATCAGAACTGTGGAAGAGAGAGTGGTAAGTGCATTATTAGAAACATAGAATGTGACGGCAGATAAGAACCACTTGGCCCATCTAGTCTGCCCCTTTATTAAACCAAACTTGATACTTATTTCTGTGTAAGGATGGGAGGCTATTCCACTTATCTACTACGCATTCTGTGAAGTAGAAACTTTCAATATATCAAGTATATCAAATGCGTAATCATATTCCCAAACAATATGCCACACTGTAGCACTGCCAGTATAAATTATACCACCTAGTGCCACCAGTTCATATTATGCCACATTATATTCCCAAACAATGTGCCATATTGTAGCACCAACCATACACAAAATACAACTAAAAGCCAACAGTTCACAATATGCCACAATGTAATGCTGCCAGCTTCATGCACATTTTCCTGCTTTGTGTGCCTCCCTTTCAGGGGTTAGGTGGGTTATCAGTAATAGTGCGAGAGTGTCCAGAAGCTTCTGTGAGAGTAGGTCAGGTGTAGAAGGGGGTTGGCGAGAAAAACTAGATTTAGTAAGAAATCAGTAGCACACCTAGAACACAATCAAACCTTAAAGGGAATTAAAAAAGTAAAAGTAAACTGAAATGCTTGTTGGCTAATGCAAGAAGCTTGGCAGGAAAAATTGGGGAACTGGAAACCGTGGCCACAAGGGACAACTATGATTTAATTGGTATAACAGAAACCTGATGAAACGAGTCGTACAATTGGGCTTAAAACATGGAGGGATATACCCTTTTCAGAAAAGACAGGGAAATTAGAAGGGGCGGGGGTGCCTATATGTAATAAATAACTGAACACCGTGTGAGTAGAAAATGAGCTCAGAGATAGATGAAGATAGTACTGAGGCCGTGTGGGCAGAGATAACTAATAATAACAAAACATCTAACAATAATATTTTAATAGGGGTATGCTACAGACCGCCAAACGTGAATGAAAGGGATAAGTCTCTATTTTTAAACCAAATAAAAAAATTGGCAGATCAGGGGCAGATACTAATTATGGGAGATTTTACCTTCACAGACATTGACTGGACAAATGAGACATGTAAGTCAGTAAAAAGCAGTGGGTTCCTAAACTTACTCAAGGACCAGTTTATCACACAATCGGTTGAACACCAACTCGTAACTGGACATTATTGGGTCTTGTAATAACAAACAACATAGATATTGTTTCAAATACCACAGTAATAGAACATCTAGGACACAGTGACAACAACATGGAATCAATGGAAATCAACTTCTGTAAACCACATCATACAGGACTGGCTAAAATATTAAATTTTAGGAAGGCTAGCTTCGAATTACTCAGGGACTCTTTAAAATAAATTGAGTGGGTAACGCTGAAAAATGTGCTCAAATCATTAACTATTATATATATCACAAATGGCAATAAGGGTAAATTCAATAAGAAAAAGTCATCATGGTTGGACAAAAAAGTAAGGACAGCAATTAACAATGACAAGAGCATTTCAATTTTACAAGGGTAATGTGAATGAGGAGTCCTTCAGTAAGTACAAAGAATTAAATAAAATTTGTAAAGGGGTAATCAAATTAGTTGAAAGGGAAAACGAAGAGCAAATAGCCACTGAGAGCAAAAACAATCCCAAGAAGTTTTTCAAATACATCAATAGTAAACGAGTAATTAGAGAACATAGGCCCATTAACCAATATCAATTGTAAAATCTTTCCAGTGGATAAAGGATAAGCAGAACTGTTAAATGAGTTTTTCTCATCAGTCTCTATTCTCATCTCCAGACATCTCATCAGTCTCTATTCTCATCTCCAGACATCTCATCAGTCTCTATTCTCATCTCCAGACCTCTCATCTCATCAGTGTCTATTCTCATCTCCAGGCCTCTCATCTCATCATTCTCTATTCTCATCTCCAGACCTCTCATCTCATCAGTCTCTATTCTCATCTCCAGACCTCTCATCTCATCAGTGTCTATTCTCATCTCCAGACCTCTCATCTCATCATTCTCTATTCTCATCTCCAGACCTCTCATCTCATCAGTCTCTATTCTCAACTCCAGACCTCTCATCTCACCAGTCTCTATTCTCATCTCCAAACCTCTCATCTCATCAGTCTCTATCCTCATCTCCAGACCTCTCATCTCATCAGTCTCTATTCTCATCTCCAGACCTCTCATCTCCAGACCTCTCATCTCATCAGTCTCTATTCTCATTTCCAGACCTCTCATCTCATCAGTGTCTATTCTCATCTCCAGACCTCTCATCTCATCAGTGTCTATTCTCATCTCCAGACTGAACATCTCATCATTCTCTATTCTCATCTCCAGGCCTCTCATCTCATCAGTCTCTATGCTCATCTCCAGACCTCTCATCTCATCAGTGTCTATTCTCATCTCCAGACTGAACATCTCATCAGTCTCTATTCTCATCTCCAGACCTCTCATCTCATCAGTCTCTATTCTCATCTCCAGACCTCTCATCTCATCAGTCTCTATCCTCATCTCCAGACCTCTCATCTCATCAGTCTCTATTCTCATCTCTAGACCTCTCATCTCATCAGTCTCTATTCTCATCTCCAGACCTCTCATCTCTTCAGTCTCTATTCTCATCTCCAGGCCTCTCATCTCATCAGTGTCTATTCTCATCTCCAGACATCTCATCAGTCTCTATTCTCATCTCCAGACCTCTCATCTCATCAGTCTCTATTCTCATCTCCAGACCGCTCATCTCATCAGTCTCTATTCTCATCTCCAGACCTCTCATCTCATCATTCTCTATTCTCATCTCCAGACCTCTCATCTCATCAGTCTCTATTCTCATCTCCAGACCTCTCATCTCATCAGTCTCTATTCTCATCTCCAGATCTCTCATCTCATCAGTCTCTATTCTCATCTCCAGACCTCTCATCTCATTAGTCTCTATTCTCATCTCCAGACCTCTCATCTCATCAGTCTCTATTCTCATCTCCAGACCTCTCATCTCATCATTCTCTATTCTCATCTCCAGACCTCTCATCTCACCAGTCTCTATTCTCATCTCCAGGCCTCTCATCTCATCAGTCTCTATTCTCATCCACAGACCTCACATCCCATCAGTCTCTATTCTCATCTCCAGGCCTCTCATCTCATCAGTGTCTATTCTCATCTCCAGACCTCTCATCTCACCAGTCTCTATCCTCATCTCCAGACCTCTCATCTCATCATTCTCTATTCTCATTTCCAGACCTCTCATCTCATCAGTCTCTATTCTCATCTCCAGACCTCTCATCTCATCAGTCTCTATTCTCATCTCCAGACCTCTCATCTCATCAGTGTCTATTCTCATCTCCAGACCTCTCATCAGTGTCTATTCTCATCTCCAGACCTCTCATCAGTGTCTATTCTCATCTCCAGACCTCTCATCTCATCAGTCTCTATTCTCATCTCCAGACCTCTCATCTCATCAGTCTCTATTCTCATCTCCAGACCTCTCATCTCATCAATCTCTATTCTCATCTCCAGACCTCTCATCTCATCAGTCTCTATTCTCATCTCCAGACCTCTCATCAGTGTCTATTCTCATCTCCAGACCTCTCATCTCATCAATCTCTATTCTCATCTCCAGACCTCTCATCTCATCAGTCTCTATTCTCAACTCCAGACCTCTCATCTCACCAGTCTCTATTCTCATCTCCAAACCTCTCATCTCATCAGTCTCTATCCTCATCTCCAGACCTCTCATCTCATCAGTCTCTATTCTCATCTCCAGACCTCTCATCTCCAGACCTCTCATCTCATCAGTCTCTATTCTCATTTCCAGACCTCTCATCTCATCAGTGTCTATTCTCATCTCCAGACCTCTCATCTCATCAGTGTCTATTCTCATCTCCAGACTGAACATCTCATCATTCTCTATTCTCATCTCCAGGCCTCTCATCTCATCAGTCTCTATGCTCATCTCCAGACCTCTCATCTCATCAGTGTCTATTCTCATCTCCAGACTGAACATCTCATCAGTCTCTATTCTCATCTCCAGACCTCTCATCTCATCAGTCTCTATTCTCATCTCCAGACCTCTCATCTCATCAGTCTCTATCCTCATCTCCAGACCTCTCATCTCATCAGTCTCTATTCTCATCTCTAGACCTCTCATCTCATCAGTCTCTATTCTCATCTCCAGACCTCTCATCTCTTCAGTCTCTATTCTCATCTCCAGGCCTCTCATCTCATCAGTGTCTATTCTCATCTCCAGACATCTCATCAGTCTCTATTCTCATCTCCAGACCTCTCATCTCATCAGTCTCTATTCTCATCTCCAGACCGCTCATCTCATCAGTCTCTATTCTCATCTCCAGACCTCTCATCTCATCATTCTCTATTCTCATCTCCAGACCTCTCATCTCATCAGTCTCTATTCTCATCTCCAGACCTCTCATCTCATCAGTCTCTATTCTCATCTCCAGATCTCTCATCTCATCAGTCTCTATTCTCATCTCCAGACCTCTCATCTCATTAGTCTCTATTCTCATCTCCAGACCTCTCATCTCATCAGTCTCTATTCTCATCTCCAGACCTCTCATCTCATCATTCTCTATTCTCATCTCCAGACCTCTCATCTCACCAGTCTCTATTCTCATCTCCAGGCCTCTCATCTCATCAGTCTCTATTCTCATCCACAGACCTCACATCCCATCAGTCTCTATTCTCATCTCCAGGCCTCTCATCTCATCAGTGTCTATTCTCATCTCCAGACCTCTCATCTCACCAGTCTCTATCCTCATCTCCAGACCTCTCATCTCATCATTCTCTATTCTCATTTCCAGACCTCTCATCTCATCAGTCTCTATTCTCATCTCCAGACCTCTCATCTCATCAGTCTCTATTCTCATCTCCAGACCTCTCATCTCATCAGTGTCTATTCTCATCTCCAGACCTCTCATCAGTGTCTATTCTCATCTCCAGACCTCTCATCAGTGTCTATTCTCATCTCCAGACCTCTCATCTCATCAGTCTCTATTCTCATCTCCAGACCTCTCATCTCATCAGTCTCTATTCTCATCTCCAGACCTCTCATCTCATCAATCTCTATTCTCATCTCCAGACCTCTCATCTCATCAGTCTCTATTCTCATCTCCAGACCTCTCATCAGTGTCTATTCTCATCTCCAGACCTCTCATCTCATCAATCTCTATTCTCATCTCCAGACCTCTCATCTCATCAGTCTCTATTCTCATCTCCAGACCTCTCATCAGTGTCTATTCTCATCTCCAGACCTCTCATCAGTCTCTATTCTCATCTCCAGACCTCTCATCAGTGTCTATTCTCATCTCCAGACCTCTCATCTCATCAGTCTCTATTCTCATTGTGAGGTTAGCAGGCTGACCGTAAGACTGTAATTATGATATTTTATTATTTGTAGTGAAAAATGTACACTTTAGTCAGTCTGTACCCTGTAGTCCTATGTATGTCTGTATTTCCCAGGACTTTATTCATGTAAGCATTATACCATTGAGACCATTTGCCCGTGGTTACGTCACTGCCTCCAGGTAATGTTCTTAGTAAACTGTGATGGTATCATGAATAAGGGATTTGTGACTATGAAGTTAATTATGGCAGTCTTCCCAAATGCGTATTACTTAAATATTGTAACTGTGTATGTGGAGACAAATGGTCCGGCTAGAAGCGACCAAATGCTTAGATTAGAATCTGTTCAGTTTGTGTATAGTTTTTGGTTCAGGGATCAAAGGACCTCTTTATAGGCTGTTTAGTAACAGAGACAACAGGTAGTGGCAGAGACATACACTTCCCCCCCAAATAACAAGAAGCTAAAGGCTGGATAACACCAGGGTCACTCTCCAGAGAAGAGATCTGTTTACATGAAGGTGTGAAATCCCTCACATACACAAGCTTCAAAGCCAGATGAAGGGAGTGAGTTAATCAGCCCCTGGACAGGTAATAGGAGACCCTGTTACATTCATGCAACTGCACCCAGCATAGGAAGGGTTAAGAATTCCTGAGGGAGGGGGAGAGGGGTGCCTTTGGGATGTAAGTTGGGGTTTTGCAGGAAGAGAGGGGAGAGAATTGATGGACTGTCCTGGACTAAGAGGTTATGCTCTGTCTAGGTATCGTGTGGACTTATATGCTATCACTGCTGTGGGGATTAAGTGATAGTTTGCCCTGTGGAACTGATCTGGGACTGTGACTATACAAGGACTGTCTGTTTGGGCCTGCTACCTGAATATCTTTCTACTCTGCAATTTACCTTTGCCACTGTTTATTGTCTATTTGTGCGTGCTGTGGAAAATAAACCATTCTTCTGGTTTCATCTGCTCGGTGTCTGAGTGATTGAGGAACTCGTACCCTCACATTTGGCGGCAGCGACAGTGGGATCATTCAGACACCAACCATCGAGCACAGAAAGCACAGAGGACAGAGGATCAGACCATATGAAAGGAAACGGAAAATGCAATAAGGTGATGTTCAGCAAGTGAGCAGGTGTCAGTCCTGTGAAAGGGAAAATGTTTCCAAGGAAAGAAAATCGATGCCTCAAGACCCCTGTAGCAGAGGAGCTCAGGGATGGAGGTTCTTCAGTGTATCGGCAGGCTGGGAAGCCGGATCTGTTATTTATTGTCAGGAAAATGCAGTATATCTGGAAGTACTGGGAAGACGCTCAGCAGATGGTCAGCGGGTGGAGAGTATCCAGCATACAGGACAAAGTGTGTTACCTGGGGGATGCATTCCTGCACTGTAAAGGTGAGGCCACTTCTTGGAATCTGCTGGGGGAGCCAGAGTTTGTAGAATTCACAGAGGAAGTGATTGCTACAGTTACCCAGATGCTACAAAGAGGACAATATTCTGAGGCTGAAGGACAAGTCCAGAATAAATTGATGCCCCAGATAGAACCAGAGAAAGGGTCTAGAAGGGGGCTACTGCAATCTGGGCAGACAACCGAGGGGTCTGCCACGGAATTAATTGTTACCGCAAGAGAAGGGTCGTTGTCAGGGGGGCCCCTAACTGCCCTTGAAGAAATGAGTATGGAGGAGCTGATAGCAGAATGTCAGCTGCGAGGTATACCCATCCAATCCTGCACTCGCGGGGAAATCCTTCAGCAGATCCTTCGCGATCAGGGAGATCCTACAAAAGCATTTACCGATTATCGGGCATGTATCCTTTATTTCGGTGCACAGCTGAGTGTGTGGGAACAATTGGAGTGTCTGGAGGAGTGCTTTATTGTGGCAGAGGAAGAGGCGATTGATCGCGGGCTCCTGGATACCCCAGCATGGCAAGATCAGTGTCGCAAGGGGCGTGATGAAAGGCACCGCCTGCAACAGCTTCTCCCACAGCCTAGGGGAGAAGCTGCTCAGTGTTCTATACAGGGGAAGGTTATCCCCAAAATGAAGGAAGTGAGGCCTCTGCGCCAGGCACCCCGGGAGGAGCTGCACTACTGCTTCCCTTTTGCTGAGGTGGGAGGTGCAGAATTATTAACCTTCTGCCAGGGGATTTATGAGGACTGCGTCCAGGAGGAGATCACCGTGGTTAGAGGAGTATCCGACAACATCCAGGCCACCAGCACACCAGTCACAGATGACGTTGTGTTTCGGTCTGCCCAGCATACTCAGCTGGGGAAGGAGGCTATCGCGGAGAAGGAGGTGTGCGCAGAAGTAGCTGCAGGTGAGCATCTGGCTTTTAAGGGGACAGAGCTGACACAGCCTGTCCTGCAGCCACCAACGGAATTGTTTGTGATGGAGGGTCCCTCCTCAGCCCTGGACATTGAGACCAAATGCTGGACTGAAATTTGCCATGCCCCTAGTTTGGGTTTGGGGGAGGAAGGACATGACGGGGTGGTGGAAGTGCCAGGGCCAGAGCCCCTATATTGGCCTGCTGTTTGGCCCCTGTTCCGTGGGCAAGAGGGGGAGGTGGAAAGTGGTCCCCGCCCCATTGTGCCCGAGGCAAAAGTATTAGTAGGTTACAATGTTGCAGAGGGGGGGTACCCAGAATCCGAAGAAGAGGAATCGCTACATCCCTTGTTAGTTCCAATGTATGACTTAGACTGTAATCATGCCCTTGCTGGTTCGGCAAACCAGCCGCCTTTTACAAGATGGGTTTGGTATGATGTCACCCTGTGGGACTCCGGTGGTACATCCAAACCCCAGATTCTCGGCTCTGCATCCCGCTATTCCAGGTTGTTATTGGTTCCTGAGCAACTGGGCACAGTGACTAAAGATGTAGGGGGAGGAGTGTGAGGTTAGCAGGCTGACCGTAAGACTGTAATTATGATATTTTATTATTTGTAGTGAAAAATGTACACTTTAGTCAGTCTGTACCCTGTAGTCCTATGTATGTCTGTATTTCCCAGGACTTTATTCATGTAAGCATTATACCATTGAGACCATTTGCCCGTGGTTACGTCACTGCCTCCAGGTAATGTTCTTAGTAAACTGTGATGGTATCATGAATAAGGGATTTGTGACTATGAAGTTAATTATGGCAGTCTTCCCAAATGCGTATTACTTAAATATTGTAACTGTGTATGTGGAGACAAATGGTCCGGCTAGAAGCGACCAAATGCTTAGATTAGAATCTGTTCAGTTTGTGTATAGTTTTTGGTTCAGGGATCAAAGGACCTCTTTATAGGCTGTTTAGTAACAGAGACAACAGGTAGTGGCAGAGACATACACTTCCCCCCCAAATAACAAGAAGCTAAAGGCTGGATAACACCAGGGTCACTCTCCAGAGAAGAGATCTGTTTACATGAAGGTGTGAAATCCCTCACATACACAAGCTTCAAAGCCAGATGAAGGGAGTGAGTTAATCAGCCCCTGGACAGGTAATAGGAGACCCTGTTACATTCATGCAACTGCACCCAGCATAGGAAGGGTTAAGAATTCCTGAGGGAGGGGGAGAGGGGTGCCTTTGGGATGTAAGTTGGGGTTTTGCAGGAAGAGAGGGGAGAGAATTGATGGACTGTCCTGGACTAAGAGGTTATGCTCTGTCTAGGTATCGTGTGGACTTATATGCTATCACTGCTGTGGGGATTAAGTGATAGTTTGCCCTGTGGAACTGATCTGGGACTGTGACTATACAAGGACTGTCTGTTTGGGCCTGCTACCTGAATATCTTTCTACTCTGCAATTTACCTTTGCCACTGTTTATTGTCTATTTGTGCGTGCTGTGGAAAATAAACCATTCTTCTGGTTTCATCTGCTCGGTGTCTGAGTGATTGAGGAACTCGTACCCTCACACTCATCTCCAGACCTCTCATCAGTGTCTATTCTCATCTCCAGACCTCTCATCAGTGTCTATTCTCATCTCCAGACCTCTCATCTCTTCAGTCTCTATTCTCATCTCCAGACCTCTCATCTCATCAGTGTCTATTCTCATCTCCAGACCTCTCATCAGTGTCTATTCTCATCTCCAGACCTCTCATCAGTGTCTATTCTCATCTCCAGACCTCTCATCAGTGTCTATTCTCATCTCCAGACCTCTCATCAGTGTCTATTCTCATCTCCAGACCTCTCATCTCATCAGTGTCTATTCTCATCTCCAGGCCTCTCATCTCATCAGTCTCTATTCTCATCTCCAGACCGCTCATCTCATCAGTCTCTATTCTCATCTCCAGACCTCTCATCTCATCAGTCTCTATTCTCATCTCCAGACCGCTCATCTCATCAGTCTCTATTCTCATCTCCAGACCTCTCATCTCACCAGTCTCTATTCTCATCTCCAGGCCTCTCATCTCATCAGTCTCTATTCTCATCTCCAGACCTCTCATCTCACCAGTCTCTATCCTCATCTCCAGACCTCTCATCTCATCATTCTCTATTCTCATTTCCAGACCTCTCATCTCATCAGTCTCTATTCTCATCTCCAGGCCTCTCATCTCATCAGTCTCTATTCTCATCTCCAGACCTCTCATCTCATCAGTCTCTATTCTCATCTCCAGACCTCTCATCTCATCAGTGTCTATTCTCATCTCCAGACCTCTCATCAGTGTCTATTCTCATCTCCAGACCTCTCATCTCTTCAGTCTCTATTCTCATCTCCATACCTCTCATCTCATCAGTGTCTATTCTCATCTCCAGACCTCTCATCAGTGTCTATTCTCATCTCCAGACCTCTCATCAGTGTCTATTCTCATCTCCAGACCTCTCATCTCATCATTCTCTATTCTCATCTCCAGACCTCTCATCT
This sequence comes from Crinia signifera, assembly GCF_055691185.1. Classification (NCBI taxonomy): domain Eukaryota; kingdom Metazoa; phylum Chordata; class Amphibia; order Anura; family Myobatrachidae; genus Crinia; species Crinia signifera. The sequence continues at coordinate 263,387 of NW_028142001.1, read as the reverse complement.
CATCAGTCTCTATTCTCATCTCCAGACCTCTCATCTCATCATTCTCTATTCTCATTTCCAGACCTCTCATCTCATCAGTGTCTATTCTCATCTCCAGGCCTCTCATCTCATCAGTCTCTATTCTCATCTCCAGACCTCTCATCTCTTCAGTCTCTATTCTCATCTCCAGACCTTTCATCTCATCAGTCTCTATTCTCATCTCCAGACCTCTTATCTCATCAGTGTCTATTCTCATCTCCAGACCTCTCATCTTATCAGTCTCCATTATCATCTCCAGACCTCTCATCTCATCAGTGTCTATTCTCATCTCCAGACCTCTCATCTCATTAGTCTCTATTCTCATCTCCAGACCTCTCATCTCATCAGTCTCTATTCTCGTCTCCAGACCGCTCATCTCATCAGTCTCTATTCTCATCTCCAGACCTCTCATCAGTCTCTATTCTCATCTCCAGACCTCTCATCTCATCAGTCTCTATTCTCATCTCCAGACCTCTCATCTCATCAGCCTCTATTCTCATCTCCAGACCTCTCATCTCATCAGTCTCTATTCTCATTTCCAGACCTCTCATCTCATCAGTGTCTATTCTCATCTCCAGACCTCTCATCTCATCATTCTCTATTCTCATCTCCAGACCTCTTATCTCATCAGTGTCTATTCTCATCTCCAGACCTCTCATCTCATCAGTCTCCATTATCATCTCCAGACCTCTCATCTCATCAGTGTCTATTCTCATCTCCAGACCTCTCATCTCATTAGTCTCTATTCTCATCTCCAGACCTCTCATCTCATCAGTCTCTATTCTCGTCTCCAGACCGCTCATCTCATCAGTCTCTATTCTCATCTCCAGACCTCTCATCAGTCTCTATTCTCATCTCCAGACCTCTCATCTCATCAGTCTCTATTCTCATCTCCAGACCTCTCATCTCATCAGCCTCTATTCTCATCTCCAGACCTCTCATCTCATCAGTCTCTATTCTCATCTCCAGACCTCTCATCTCATCATTCTCTATTCTCATCTCCAGACCTCTCATCTCATCAGTGTCTATTCTCATCTCCAGACCTCTCATCTCATCATTCTCTATTCTCATCTCCAGACCTCTCATCTCATCAGTGTCTATTCTCATCTCCAGACCTCTCATCTCATCAGTCTCCATTATCATCTCCAGACCTCTCATCTCATTAGTCTCTATTCTCATCTCCAGACCTCTCATCTCATCAGTCTCTATTCTCGTCTCCAGACCGCTCATCTCATCAGTCTCTATTCTCATCTCCAGACCTCTCATCAGTCTCTATTCTCATCTCAAGACCTCTCATCTCATCAATGTCTATTCTCATCTCCAGACCTCTCATCTCATCAGTCTCTATTCTCATCTCCAGACCTCTCATCAGTCTCTATTCTCATCTCCAGACCTCTCATCTCATCAGTGTCTATTCTCATCTCCAGACCTCTCATCTCATCAGTGTCTATTCTCATCTCCAGACCTCTCATCTCATCATTCTCTATTCTCATCTCCAGACCTCTCATCTCATCAGTGTCTATTCTCATCTCCAGACCTCACATCCCATCAGTGTCTATTCTCATTTCCAGACCTCTCATCTCATCAGTCTCTATTCTCATCTCCAGACCTCACATCCCATCAGTGTCTATTCTCATTTCCAGACCTCTCATCTCATCAGTGTCTATTCTCATCTCCAGACCTCACATCTCATCATTCTCTATTCTCATCTCCAGACCTCTCATCTCATCAGTCTCTATTCTCATCTCCAGACCTCACATCCCATCAGTGTCTATTCTCATTTCCAGACCTCTCATCTCATCAGTGTCTATTCTCATCTCCAGACCGCACATCTCATCAGTCTCTATTCTCATCTCCAGACCTCTCATCTCATCAGTGTCTATTCTCATCTCCAGACCTCACATCTCATCAGTCTCTATTCTCATCTCCAGACCTCTCATCTCATCAGTCTCTATTCTCATTTCCAGACCTCTCATCTCATCAGTGTCTATTCTCAGCTCCAGACCTTTCATCTCATCAGTCTCTATTCTCATCTCCAGACCTCTCATCTCATCATTCTCTATTCTCATTTCCAGACCTCTCATCTCATCAGTCTCTATTCTCATCTCCAGGCCTCTCATCTCATCAGTGTCTATTCTCATCTCCAGAACTCTCATCTCATCAGTCTCTATTCTCAGCTCCAGACCTCTCATCTCATCATTCTCTATTCTCATCTCCAGACCTCTCATCTCATCAGTGTCTATTCTCAGCTCCAGACCTTTCATCTCATCAGTCTCTATTCTCATCTCCAGACCTCTCATCTCATCATTCTCTATTCTCATTTCCAGACCTCTCATCTCATCAGTCTCTATTCTCATCTCCAGGCCTCTCATCTCATCAGTGTCTATTCTCATCTCCAGAACTCTCATCTCATCAGTGTCTATTCTCATCTCCAGACCTCTCATCTCATCAGTCTCTATTCTCATCTCCAGACCTCTCATCTCATCAGTGTCTATTCTCATCTCCAGGCCTCTCATCTCATCAGTCTCTATTCTCATCTCCAGACCTTTCATCTCATCAGTCTCTATTCTCATCTCCAGACCTCTCATCTCATCAGTGTCTATTCTCATCTCCAGACCTCTCATCTCATCATTCTCTATTCTCATCTCCAGACCTCTCATCTCATCAGTCTCTATTCTCATTTCCAGACCTCTCATCTCATCAGTGTCTATTCTCATCTCCAGAACTCTCATCTCATCAGTCTCTATTCTCATCTCCAGACCTCTCATCTCATCATTCTCTATTCTCATCTCCAGACCTCTTATCTCATCAGTGTCTATTCTCATCTCCAGACCTCTCATCTCATCAGTCTCCATTATCATCTCCAGACCTCTCATCTCATCAGTGTCTATTCTCATCTCCAGACCTCTCATCTCATTAGTCTCTATTCTCATCTCCAGACCTCTCATCTCATCAGTCTCTATTCTCATCTCCAGACCTCTCATCTCATCAGTCTCTATTCTCAGCTCCAGACCTCTCATCTCATCATTCTCTATTCTCATCTCCAGACCTCTCATCTCATCAGTGTCTATTCTCATCTCCAGACCTCTCATCTCATCAGTCTCTATTCTCATCTCCAGACCTCTCATCTCATCAGTGTCTATTCTCAGCTCCAGACCTCTCATCTCATCATTCTCTATTCTCATCTCCAGACCTCTCATCTCATCAGTCTCTATTCTCATCTACAGACCTCTCATCTCATCAGTGTCTATTCTCATCTCCAGACCTCACATCCCATCAGTGTCTATTCTCAGCTCCAGACCTCTCATCTCATCATTCTCTATTCTCATCTACAGACCTCTCATCTCATCAGTGTCTATTCTCATCTCCAGACCTCTCATCTCATCAGTCTCTATTCTCATCTCCAGACCTCTCATCTCATCAGTCTCTATTCTCATCTCCAGGCCTCTCATCTCATCAGTCTCTATTCTCATCTCCAGACCTCTCATCTCATCAGTCTCTATTCTCATCTCCAGACCTCTCATCTCATCAGTCTCTATTCTCATCTCCAGACCTCTCATCTCATCAGTGTCTATTCTCATCTCCAGACCTCTCATCTCCTCATTCTCTATTCTCATCTCCAGACCTCTCACGGGGATGAGTCCTCCTCTGTTATTGTATCATTGGATGCGGCAAAAGCCTTTGATTCAGTGGCCATTCATTTAGGAGGTTAGGCGATGTTTGGGAATAGGACCAGTCTATTTCAAATGGGTCCAATTGCTTTATTTTAAACCCACTGCTCGTATATCAATAAATTATTACATTTCTGTTCCATTTTCCCTCCCTCGAGGTACCCAGCAGGGTTGCCCATTGTCTTCCGCCCTTTTTGCTTTGGCTGTTGAACCACTAGCATGCCTTCTTCGGGCGCATCCTGATATTTCTGGCCTACGATTAAATAATCGGGTTGTTACTGTCACTTTGTACGCAGACGACATGTTACTTTTCCTTAAAGACTATTCAGCTTCCATGCCAGTGGTTCTTCAGGTAATAGAAGAATTTGGGAAATACTCTGGCTTAACTATCAATTGGACCAAGTCCTCTATCCTTCCCCTTAGGGGAATGCCCCCGGACAGAACTTATTTAAAGGATAAAATGAAGGCGTGGCGTAAATTTCCTCTAACACTTACTGGAAGAGTAAATTTAATAAAAATTATAGTTCAACCAAAGTTCCTATAGATATATTTCATCAGGCCCCAATTTATCTACCAAATTAAATTTTCCAGAAACTCAATAGTAGGATTTCCTCTCTGATCTGGATGGACAAAAGGCCTCATATACAGTTGGATGTACTTACTAGTTCCACTGTGGCTCCAGGACTGTGCTACAGACTCCCTTTCAAACCTTTTGGTTTCTGAAATGGCACATGGTCATACACCACTCCAGGCTCTGTTAGGTAACACCTTTTCTCGTAAGACTCTCCCTCTTATAATTCAGGATCTGAAAATTTGGAGAGCTATACATGTTTTTTTAAAGTTTCAAGATGTTGACCCTGACACTCCCTTATGAAATTCACTTAAACTATCTAAACTTTCCTCTCTTAAGCCTTGAGTGGTGTGGGGGGATAGGGGAGTGATATCTATGGGTCAGTTATATCATGACATAGTTTTAAAATCCTTCACTCAGTTAGTTGGTGTTTTTGGAATTCCATGTATGTATTTCTTTAGATACCTACAACTTCACCAGTCCTTGTCCTTACAATTCCCTCAGGGTCCACCAGTTATTCGACACTCTCCACTCAAACCATTCCTTTTAAAATTAGGCTCTAAACATTCTCTCTAAAGCATGTACTCCTTTCTTCTAACCCTAACCCTCTGACTTACCAAGTCTACAGCAGAAATGGGAAATGGAAGTGGGCAGGTTGTCTGAGGATGAATGGTGAAGGAAGGAGGGATTTGTGTTCATGGAACACTGGGCGGACTTCTCAGTCAGGCACCATCTTTTTTGCCGTGATGGATTGCACCTGAACGAGGAGGGGTCTGCGGAGCTGGGGGGGGGAAGGATGGTTAGAGGGTTGGAGGAGATTTTAAACTAGGCAATGGGGGGGGGGGGGGGTAGCTAGATACTATGGGACCCATAGTGAGAATAGTAGGATTGGGGTCAATAATCAATTTGGGGGAGGAGGAGGGGGGGGAGGACATAGTTACAGGCAATGTCCGGGGTACTAATAAGGGTAATATTGTGGGAAATTCATGGGGTGCTCCAGGAATATTATGTAATAACAGTAATCTTACCTCATTACAGCTCTTAGGTACAGATGACCTTAGGGTATGGGAAGGAGTTAACGACATAGGAAGAAGTTTCAAAACTGTAAATAGGTCGGACAGTGGGAATGGTGGGGAGGCCTGTAGAGAGTCTATTGAGGGGGAGGTGGGTACGAGGAAGTTAGTAAGGAATACAAATAAGTCCAGAGGCGAAATTCAACACAATGTTAGGGACGCAAATAAAAATAAGCATAAATTAAAATGCCTACTGGCTAATGCAAGAAGCTTGGCAGGTAAAATAGGGGAACAAGCATCTGTGGTCACTAGGGACGATTATGACATTATTGGTATTACAGAAACATGGTGTAATGAGTCGCACAATTGGGCATTATACATGGAGGGATATACGCTCTACAGAAAAGACAGGGAAAATAGAAGGGGTGGGGGTGTGTGCCTATATGTAAAAAATAACTTAACATTGTGTGAGAAAGAAATGAGCACAGGCACAGAGGAAGACTACATGGAGGCCGTGTGGGCAGAAATAACCGACAATAACAAAAAACCTAATAATACAATTTTAATAGGGGTATGCTATAGATCGCCGAACATAAACGAAGGGGACGAGTCTCTTCTTTTAAACCAAATCAAACAATCATCAGATCAGGGTCAGGTATTAATTATGGGGGATTTTAATTTACCTGATATTGATTGGAAAAACGTAACGTAAAACAGCAAGAAACAATGGGTTCCTAAGCTTACTTAAAGACCAGTTTATCACACAAATGGTGGAAGCTCCAACTCGTAATAAGGCATTATTGGATTTGGTTTTAACAAATAACAGATTTAGTTTCAAACACAAAAGTAATTGAACACCTAGGGAACAATGACCACAATATGGTTTCACTGGAAATCAACTTCAGTAAATTACATCATAAAGGATCGACAAAAATACTAAACTTCAGAAAAGCGAACTTTGAAATATTCAGAGAAGCCCTAAAAAGAATTGTGTGGGAAACAGTTTTTGAGGGGAAAAATGCTGAGGAAATATGGGATACTCTAAAAAATATACTTGAATCATTAACTATTAAATACATTCCTAAAGTAACTAAGGGTTAGGACAAATTCAATAAAAAAAAGCCACCATGGTTGGACGAAAAAGTTAGGTCAGCAATCAACAATAAAACAAGAGCATTTAAATTCTATAAAAATAACTTAAATGAGGAGGTGATCACCAAATACAAAGAATCAAACAAAATTTGCAAATCGGCAATCAAAGTAACTAAAAGGGATTATGAAGATCGCATAGCCACTGAAAGTAAAACTAACCCCAAGAAGTTTTTCAAATACATAAATAGTAAGCGTATAATTAAGGACTACATAGGCCCACTAACCGATATCAAATGATAAAGTTTTACAGAGGACAAGGGAAAATCAGAACTGTTAAATGAGTTCTTCTCAGCAGTGTTTACTAAGGGAGAGCAGGCTGTGGAACGCACACATACCACAAATGGGACAAGCCGGACCTCAATATTGAATTCTCTACCGAGGAAATAATATTGAGGCTCAGCAAAATCAAAACAAACAAATCACCTGGGCCCGATGGGATTCATCCTAGGGTATTAATGGAATTAAGGGAGGAATTAGCTTCCCCTCTACATTATATCTTTGATAATTCACTATCATCAGGAAAGGTACCAAAAGACTGGAGAATAGCAGAAGTAGTGCCATTATTCAAAAAAGGAAAAAAGGAAGATCCCGCTAATTACAGACCTGTTAGTTTAACATCAATAGTGGGTAAACTATTTGAAGAATTTTTAAGAGATGGTATCAAAGAATATTTAGACCTTCATCGTTTACTGAGTAATAACCAGCATGGGTTTGTGAAAAATCGTTCATGCCAAACTAATCTACTTGGTTTCTATAAGGAGGTTAGCAAAAACCTTGATAATGGAAATGTTGTAGATGTGATTTTCCTAGATTCTGATAAAGCCTTCGACACCGTACCACACAAGAGGTTGATAAATAAAATGGAGGACCTGGGATTATGGGCAAATATCTGTAGATGGGTAGGGAACTGGCTGTGTAATGGAGAACAAAGAGTGGTTGTGAACAGTGCCGTATCTAATATGATACCAGTACTAAGTAGAGTGCCACAGGGTTCGGTTCTAGGGCCCATTTTGTTTAACATATTTATCAATGATATTGGGATGGGGTTACTCAGCAATGTATCCATCTTTGCGGACGATACAAAACTGAGCAGAGTTATTAAATCATCAGAAGATGTCACCACGCTTCAAAATGATCTTGACAATCTAGATGAGTGGGCAAAAAAGTGGAAGATGAGGTTCAATGTGAACAAATGCAAGGTCATGCACCTCGGGTGACATAACCAGTGTGCTAGTTATAACCTAAGCGGGGATGAATTGGGTAAATCAGTACTCAAAAAGGATCTAGGAGTCCAAATAGACAAAAAACTGGGGTGTAGTGCTCAATATAATATAGCAACAAAAAAGGCCAACAAAATTCTAGTATGTATTAAAGGGGCATGGAAACTAGGGACTCAAAAGTAATTATGTGTGGTTAGACCGCACCTCAAATACGAAGTGCAGTTCTGGGGCCCCGCACTATAAAAAGGACATCATAGAATTAGAAAAAATCCAAAATAAGAGCAACAAAGCTTATTAGGGGAATGGAGAATTTAAGCTACAAGGAGAGATTAAACAATTTGGGACTATTTACACTAGAGAAAAGACGTTTAAGGGGGGACATGCTCAACATGTATAAATATATTAGGGGCCAATATAAGGAACTGTCAAACACCCTTTTTTCTACTAGAAAGGAATCTAGGACGCGAGGGCACGAGTTTAGATTAGAAGAAAAAAGATTTTGTTCATCTAGAAGAAAACATTTCTTTACAGTCAGAGCAGTCAAACTTTGGAACTCTCTTCCTGGAGAAGTGGTGCCGGCAGACACTATAAATACGTTTAAAATAAGGTTGGGTAAAAATGTATTGGTTAAAAACATCCAAGGGTAGTAATAGTAACATAATCTGTCTTTAAAATATCAGAACATATTATACAACAAGGGATAAACTACTATAAACATAGGTTGAACTAGATGGACGCAAGTCTTTATTCAGCCTCACCCATAGGCAAATCTAGAATTATGGTAATGGGTGGTCCCAGATGTAGACACAATAGCAGGGGGACCTTTGCGCGGCATAGCCACACGGCAAAAAGGGAGCGTGGCCTCATGAGAAGGAGGCGTGACATCACAAAAAGGGGTGTGGTATTACACTTTAGACCATACACAGTAATGCCCATTACACATTTTAGCAAACTCCGTAATACCCATTACACATAAAGCCACATGCCGTAATGCCAATTACACATAAGGCCACACACCATAATGCCCATTACACATTGTGCCACACATCATGATGCCCTTTACATACTGTATAACAACCCGTAATGCCCATTACATATTTGCCACGTTAGTGCTGCTTACCTACATGCTCATTGCTAGTTGGTTCTTGCTTGATGGCACCATAGTACCCATTACACATGATGCTGCACACCATAGTACCCATTACACATGATGCCGCACACCATAGTACCCGTTACACATAATGCCGCACACCATAGTACCCATTAAACATAATGCCGTGCACCATAGTACCCATTACACATGATGCTGCACACATAATGTCCCTTACACATGATGCCGCACACCATAGTACCCATTACACACATAGGCGTGCGCAGCCCGTTTTATTAGGGGGTGCACCATTGGAGGGGCGTGTCCATCACTATCTACTGGGCGTGTTCATCATCTATTATTACACATAAATCACTAGACATAATGTCACGCACAATAATGCCCATCACACATTATGTTAGGGCTTAAAAAAATATTAGTAAAACAGGGACAATAGGGACTGTGCACGTCGAATGCGCGCGCCAAGAATGAACACATACTTACATACATATTACACAGCCATTACATAGTATACCACATTCCATAATGCCCATTACACGTTGTACGTGTAATTCCCATTACACGTTACGCCTCACACCATGATACCATGATGCCCATTACACGTTACGCCTCAGACTGTGATGGCCATTACAGATTATGCCATGAGGGGGGGGGGGGGGGGGGGGGGGAATATGTGAAATGTTCTTTGCCAGGAGTCACATGCTCCCTGGGAAGGGGGTGGTTAAATGCTTGTTGACAAGGGGAGTTTCATGCTCATTGCTGGGGGTGCGCATTGCACACCAGTGCTCCCGTGAATCCGCACTTCCGGGTAGCGCTGGGCACTCTTCTTATAAGATGCCCACCGGAGCCGCTGCCTCCTTCCCTTTTGAGCCGCTGGCTGGATGCTACACGCCGCACACTGAAGCTACTTTACCTGTCAGCGGCAGGCAGCATCTGGTCAGCCGCTCAAAAAGTACCCAGGGGCAAATGCCCGCCCGTACACATAGTATACACACACACACACACACACACACACACACACACACACATACACACATACAAACATACAGAGCCCCCCACACATAGTATACATATGCACTGCCCCCCTTTGCTCACCCACATACACACATACAGATGTAGTATATACATAAAGAGCCCCCCCCACACATAGTATACATATATATATATATATATATATATATATATATATATATAGCCCCCTACAGTATGCACTAATATATATATATATACACACACAAACACAGTATACATATACACAGATATACACAGCCCACACATATATGCACACATAGTATACATACAGGCACAGCATGCACACACACAATGTCCTGTAGTATACACAGAGCCCCCTCCCACACACATAGTAAACATATACACAGCCCCCCTATGCACACATAGTATACTTACAACATGCTGATAAACACACACCTTTAAGACATAACATAAAAAAGTAGCCAGCATTATTAAAAACCAATATACCTTACCCCTCTAAAACAAAGTCATAGCCTCATAACATACACACCCCCCTGTTCCAGCTCACCTGCAGCACATTTCAATTTCAAACACAAGGAACAAGGAAGTCCTCACTCGGCCAGCACTGTTTAGTAATGCCTGGGAGGAGCTGTCATCAGCTCCCCCTACAGGCAGCCAGGGTCCTCACACGTCTGTCACTGCAGCCGGCTCCCGAAAAAAAAAAAAAAAGCTATTCTGTGATGTCGGACCTGGCTGCGATCGTGCGGAGGTGCCTGCCATTAGGAGGTGCCTGTGCACCCCCGGCACCCCCCTTGCGCACGCCTATGATTACACATAATGCCGCACACCATAGTACCCATTACACATGATGCTGCACACCATAGTACATATGATGCCGCACACCATAGTACCCATTACAGATAATGCCGCACACCATAGTACCCATTACACATAATGCCGCACACCATAGTACCCATTACACATAATGCCGCACACCATAGTACCCACTACACATGATGCTGCGCACCATAGTACCCATTACACATGATGCCGCGCACCATAGTACCCATTACACATGATGCCGCGCACCATAGTACCCATTACACATGATGCCGCGCACCATAGTACCCATTACACATGATGCCGCACACCATAGTACCCATTACACATGATGCCGCACACCATAGTACCCATTACACATGATGCCACACACCATAGTACCCATTACACATGATGCCGCGCACCATAGTACCCATTACACATGATGCCGCGCACCATAGTACCCATTACACATGATGCTGCACACATAATGTCCCTTACACATGATGCTGCACACATAATTCCCCTTACACATGATGCTGCACACATAATGCCCCTTACACATGATGCTGCACACCGTAATGCCCCTTACACATTAAGCCACACATTATGCGTAATGCCCCCACATACCGCCACTTGTAGCGCCCCTTAAGCAATGCCCCCAAAAGTGCCACTTACTGTAAATTTTTATATGAGCCTTCGCTGCTGCTGCTGCTGCTGCAGGGAGAGATGGAGAGCGGTGAAGCTGCTTCTATGGGGAGAGGAGCAGAGCGCAGCGCAGAGCACGCTCCCACTCCCCTCCTGGTGTCCCCTCTAGCCGAGTGGACATTTGAAATATTGTGCGCGCTGTTGTTGTGCGTGACGTGGGGGGAGCACGCCGGGCGCTGGCACCACATGAATAAAGGGGGGGCGGGCTGAGGTGAAAGCGTGGAGAAGAATTGGAGCAGAAGCTGCAGGGGTGACAGTCATTGACAGTTGGGCAGAGAGCAGGGGGCTACCCGGCTGTATTCAGAACACTGCAGGTCACGGCTGTTTGAAATAATACCCCTTTCACAACAGAAAATGCAGGGATTTACCCAGGAATATGGTCCCAGGATCATGCAGGGACATTCCCAGGCTGACCCCTTATACACCAGCCTTTTCTGGTGTGAGGGGGAGAGACAACCACTCCCCTCTCCTTACCCCCCTTTAACCAACCAGCTATATCTTCGGAACCAACTGACCCATTTACATGAGACCAGTATCATATTGAAGAACTTTTGAGTGGGCTTTGAATGATTTTGGTCCCGTGAAACTGGGCTGTTTGGTTCCAGAGAAATCTGCCCTCAAAGAACATAAACAGTCATGAAATTACATTTAAGAAATGAAAAAAAATGGTTTAACCTCAATATCCCTGGAACCAATTAACCCATATGGATCCAGCCTGGTATCAGATTGAAGGCCCAGCGATTTGGGTTAGACTGAGATCAACCTCGAGCTTCAGTGATGCTCGGTGGGTGGGGTGGGGGTCGGAATTAGCGGGTCCCATGTTATCCTATAGGGAAAACGTTCCAGCTTTGCCTGACAGTATCTCCGATTCCCAGGGGGCTAGAGACATGGAGCTGGGCGCACCCCCGGACCACCTCCTAAATTCGTCTCTGGCCTCACCTACTATGTAACTATGTAACTATATATAAATGGAGTGAAGCATTTGCTTGTCCTCCGGAATCTACTGCTTCAGGTAGATTTCAGCAAATTCAATTATTCATACTGCTTAGAACTTATCTGATTCCAGCTAGAATGGTAAAGTTTGGTGGGAGGGCTTCACATGTATGCCCCAGTGGCGTAGCTTTGTTTGGGGTGCCCCCACCCCGCCATTAATGGGGGGGCGCCCCCCCTCTCCCCGCCCATCCATCCGCCCGTGCCCCCCCGCCCGTGCCTCCTCCCCCCATTACCGCATGCTTACCTCTCCGCGCGTCCCGACTCCCCTCCTGGCTTCAATTAATTCTATGCAGACGGACCACGATAAAATGGCCGCCCCCATACCGCAGACAGTTTCAGAGAACAGTCTGCTTTATGGGGCTCCATAGCATTGATTGAAGCCAGGAGGGGAGCCGGGACGCGCGGACAGGTAAGCCTGCGGGGGATGGGGGGCAGGGGGATTACTATAGCACTGCAGCCCCCCCGGCGCCCCCATATGCACAGCGCCCCCCCGTGACCGCAGGGGCTGCGGTGCTATAGTTACGTCACTGGTATGCCCTAAATGTCAGGGAACCGCTGGAAACTTTTGGCATTAATTATGGGACTGCCCAGTGGTGAAACCCTTTTGGGATCAGGTGATACAAGCTATGACTGTTACAGGAATCACCCAAATTAATCTAAACGCCCCCATACATTAGTCCGACTTGTCCTAGGGACAAGTCGGACCTGATTTCCCCTGAAGCTCCCCAGGAGGGGGGACACACGATAAGGTACTTGATGTGCCAAGTTTTGCATATGATAAATTGCATGTCCCCGGAGAGCTGCAGGAGGATGGAGCCGTGCGGGGGAAGTCAGCGGGCAGGGATGCCGGCTAATAGAGAGCCAGGCAGAGGGAGCAGGGTGTCGGGCAGGGAGAACTTGAAGATGCTGGCTGCCAGGCAGCGGTGGGAGCCGGGAGAAGCAGAGCACTTGAGCCATTGATTGGCTTCCTTGTCATATGTATGGGCGTTTTTTTGTTCAAGTGCTCTGCTTCTCCCGGCTCCCACTGCTGCCTGGCAGCAAGCGTCTTCTCCCTACCCGGCGCGCTGCTCCCGCTGTTACCACAATAGCTTCCTCCTGCCCGGCTCCCTACGTAGCCTCCCCCTGCTCCCTCTGCCTGGCTTTCTATTAGCCGGCATCCTCCGCCTGCTGACGACCCCCGCACGGCTCCAGGGCCGGGCTGCACATAAGATTTAGCAAATCTTATGTGCAACCGTCCGACCTTCCGACTCTGATCCGATGCACACGGGACCGCACATCGGATCGGACGGAATGTCTACAAGTGCGATTTGGGCCAATTTCACGGCCTGATTCATCCTAATCGGGTGAAATCGTGCCCAAATCGCATAGTGTATGGGGGCCTTAACACCTAGGTTTTGCTGCCTTGGAGAGTCTGGTGACAATGGCCTGGATAAACATACTAGCCAGTATGCTATTAATCTATGTACATTGGCTAAAGTCTGCCTACTGTAGCTAGACTCTGGATGGCTTCCTCGGCTCCTGACTTTAAGGCCTGGACTTCCTTGGTTTATACTACAGTACAGCATGAGAAATATTTATTTATTATTCTTAAGGCTGAATCCAAATTTGATTTGGTTTTGATGGCTTTCTTCAAAATATGCATCCCCTCAACATTCCATTAATTGATTAACCCCTTCCCGACATTTGACGTACATTTACGTCATGGTCGGGATGTACTTCCTGACGCATGGCATAAATGTACGTCATGACTTTAAAGTGTCACCGCGTCTATAGACGCGGTGACAGAGGGACGATGGCTGCTGCCCCCCCCATCGGCGATCGCTGTGATTGGCTGTTCAAATGTGAACAGACAATTGCAGCGTTTTCTGTGTACCGGCGAATAACGACGCTCGGTAACACAGGGATCGGTGGTGATTGGTGCTGTTAAGTACAGCACCAATCACCACCGGGTGTAAAGGGGTCACTGGTGGTCACCCCACCTCACCCCACCTGCCCCCAAGGCTGTGATTGGTCCGTCGGACCGACGGACCAATCACAGCCATTACACCTCAGAGGAAATAATGGAGACAGCCCTGCAGCCGCCATTCCGGTCAGGAACAGCGTGCAGAGCGGTCTCCGTGCCCATCTGTCCTCTTATACTGACCTGATCAGCGTTGTGGTGTGGTGGCATCCGTGCTGCCTGCTGCTGGTGCTTCCTGGTTGTTGGTGCTTCCTGCTGTTGTGCTGCTGCTGCTGCTTGTTGTGCTGCTGCTGCTGCGGTGTCATTGTGTCATATTATATAATATTGTGTAATATAATTTTGTCTCTGCTGCCCCCTGCTGCCCCCCTTTTGTGCTGATCAGTATAAATTAACTGATCAGCAACTTTTTTGGGGTGCAGGTTTTTTTTTTATATATACCCCGTCAGGTTGCACCAAAAGTTGTGTGCCTGCTGCCCCTCACTGCTAATCAGTGTTGCATCACTGATCAGCATTTTTTTTTTTTTTTTTGAGGGTGCTGTGGGGTTTTTTTTTTTTTAATTTTTACACCCACGGTGATTTTGTGGGTGTCCTGTGGCCGCTGAGCGCTGATCAGTGACGTACATCACTGATCAGCATTTTTGGCACAGGGCTGATCTAATTTTTTTTTTTTGGATAAAATTCCTGTTGCCTTTGACTCATCAGCAGTTTTTTTTTTATTTGTTTTTTTTGGAGGGTGCTGTGGGGTTTTTTTTTTAAATTTTTTTTACACCCACGGTGATTTTGTGGGTGTCCTGTGACCGCTGAGCGCTGATCAGTGACGGACGTTACTGACCAACATCTGTGCTCAATTTTTGGCGCAGGAGCTTTTTTTTTTTTCTTTTAACCCCTTCAAGGTTGTACCAAAAGCTGCCTTGAAGCTGCTGCCCCTTAAGTGCACTTACACGTGTTAAAGCACTACATACACACTACATACCCCCCGTGTTGAAATAAAGTTTGTACCCCCCCTACACTATACATGTGTTGAAACACTACACTTACACAAACACAAAAATAATAAAAATGTCCCAATCACCCCAAAGACTGTTTTCAGCGGAGGAGGCATATGCCCTTATTGCCTCTGACACTGACACAGCCAGTGAAGTAAGTGATGAATTTGCATTCGTCTTAAGCTCCTCTTCCTCTTCTAGTGATGAGGGACCCCCTCAAAGACGCCCCCGTAGAGCAGCTGAGACCCCCCCCCCCCCCCCCCAATGATTGATCTCGTATGGACCCCACCACCAGACAATTTTGAGCCCCAGGTTCCTGAGTTTTTGGCCAACCCAGGAATCCAATTTGATACTACAGGCCTCAAAGAAATTGACTTTTTCAAAGTCTTTTTCTCTGATGATTTTATAAATTTAATGGTGGACCAAAGTAATTTATATGCCCAGCAGTTTATTGCCCAAAACCCCACGTCATCATTTGCTAGGTGGACCCCTGTAGATGCAGTAGAGATGATGACGTTTTGGGGTCTGGTGTTACATATGGGCATAGTTAAAAAGCCAGAAATTAGGCAATATTGGAGTACAGATGTTCTGTACAGCACCCCACTTCATCGTATGGCCATGACCCGGACTCGTTTTGAGATTTTTTTACAACGATAATGCACAGTGCCCACCCAGAGATAATCCCACCTTTGACCGGCTATTCAAAGTCAGGCCGGTCATTGATCATTTCAGCGCCAAATTTGCTGAGATGTACATCTCAGCAAATTCATTTGTGTAGACGAGTCACTTATACATTTTAAAGGAAGGGTTAAATTCCGCCAGTACCTTCCCAATAAGAGGGCAAGGTATGGCATAAAAATGTATAAGCTGTGCGAAAGTACCTCAGGGTACACCCACAGGTTTAGGGTATATGAAGGGAAGGACACAAGAATTGAACCGCCAGAATGCCCCCCTCCCTCGTAGGTGTTAGTGGAAAGATTGTCTGGGATTTAGTGCACCCCTTCCTGGATAAGGGTTATCACCTCTATGTGGATAACTTTTACACCAGCATCCCCCTGTTTAAGGCCCTTGGTTCAAGAGGTACAGCAGCTTGCGGTACTGTGCGCAAGAACCAAAGAGGCCTCCCAAAAACGCACATTGCCCAATTACTGAGAAAGGGTGAAAGCAGGGCACAATCCACCGAAAATATGTTGTTGGTCAAATATAAGGACAAGAGGGATGTCCTTATACTGACAACAATTCACGGAGACAGTACCACCTCCGTCCCTGTACGAGGTACCAGTACCCACACCTCAAAACCTATTTGTATCCTAGATTACAATAAGTACATGGGCGGAGTGGATCTTTCAGATCAGGTACTGAAGCCGTACAGTGCCCTGCGGAAAACAAAAATATGGTATAAGAAGCTGGCCGTGTATATCATCCAGATGGCACTGTATAACGCTTACGTACTATTCCGTTCTACCAGCCAGACGGGGACATTTACGCACTTTCAAGAGGAAGTCATAAAGGGCCTAATATTTGGGAACCAGCAGGCAGAGGGCCCCAGTACTTCTAGTACTGGCCCCAGTACTTCTAGTACTGGCCCCCGTATTGTATCAGGGCAGCATTTTCCTAACGAAATCCCCTCCACTGGAAAAAAGGGCAGGACACAAAAAAGGTGCAAAGTTTGCTATAAAAAGGGAATAAGAAAGCAAACTATTTTCCACTGTGAAACTTGCCCCGACAAACCCGGCCTATGTATGAAGGAGTGTTTTAAAATATACCACACATCTATGGATTATTAGGTTCATCATTTCACCGTGCTTCGGGGGTCTTGCTAATGCGACATAGCACCCACCATTCATTCCACCAGAATCTGTGCTGCAAAATCCAAATATCACTCCTTCCCTTCGGAGTCCTGCCATGCACCCAAATGGTATTTTTTGGTCACATATGAGGCATTGCCGTACTCGGGAGAAATTGCGGCACAGATTTTGGGGTGCTTTGTCTCCTTCATTCCTTGTGAAAATGAAAAATTTTGAGCCAGAACTGCATTTTTGTGTAAAAAAATGTAATTTTTCATTTTCACAGCCCAGTTGTACCAAAATTGGTACACTATACCCCTAAATGAATTCCCTGAGGGGTGTAGTTTGCAAAATGGGGTCACTTGTGGGGGGGTTCCACTGTATTGGTGCTTCGGGGGTCTTGCTAATGCGACATAGCACCCACCATTCATTCCACCAGAATCTGTGCTGCAAAATCCAAATATCACTCCTTCCCTTCTGAGTCCTGCCATGCACCCAAATGGTATTTTTTGGTCACATATCAGGCATTTCCATACTCGGGAGAAATTGCGGCACAGATTTTGGGGTGCTTTGTCTCCTTCATTTCTTGTGAAAATGAAAAATTTTGAGCCAGAACTGCACTTTTGTGTAAAAAAATGTAATTTTTCATTTTCACAGCCCAGTTGTTTGAAATGTACACTATACCCCTAGATGAATTCCCTGAGGCGTGTAGTTTGCAAAATGGGGTCACTTGTGGGGGGGTTCCACTGTATTGGTGCTTCGGGGGTCTTGCTAATGCAACATAGCACCCACCATTCATTCCACCAGAATCTGTGCTGCAAAATCCAAATATCACTCCTTCCCTTCTGAGTCCTGCCATGCACCCAAATGGTATTTTTTGGTCACATATGAGGCATTGCCGTACTCGGGAGAAATTGCGGCACAGATTTTGGGGTGCTTTGTCTCCTTCATTCCTTGTGAAAATGAAAAATTTTGAGCCAGAACTGCATTTTTGTGTAAAAAAATGTAATTTTTCATTTTCACAGCCCAGTTGTACCAAAATTGGTGAAACCCCTGGGGGTTTGAAATGTACACTATACCCCTAGATGAATTCCCTGAGGGGTGTAGTTTGCAAAATGGGGTCACTTGTGGGGGGGTTCCTAACTTTTAGCATCTTATGGTGCCTAGAAACCTACATGGTGCCTAAAAAATAATCTCATAAAAAGGAGGCTCCAAAATCAAGTAGGTGCTCCTTCTATTATGAAGGCTGTGGTTTGGTCAACGTGCACACTAGGGCCACATATAGGATATTTATGAAAACAAAAGAATTGGGGAAATCAATTTTTAGTCACATTTCTCTAGTAAAATCTACTGTGTTCCTTAGAAAAATGTATTAAAATTGAAAAACTGCTAAAAAAATTAAATTTTGAAATTCCACCTACACTTTGTTTTAATTCCTGTGAAACACCTAAAGGGTTAACAAACTTCCAAAATGCTGTTTTGAATACTGTGAGGGGTGCAGTTTTTAAAATGGCATCATTTATGGGGGTGTCTCACAAACACGTCCCTCAAAGTCACATCAGAACTGAACTGGTCCCTAAAAAAATCAGTGTTTGAAATTTTCTTGAAAATTTTAGAATTTGCTATTCATATTTTAAGCCTCCTAGTGTCCAAAAAAATTAAAAGGAGGTTGAAATAATGATGGCAACATAAAGAAGACATATGGTCTTTGTTAGTTATTAACTATTTTGAGTGGTATGATTATTTGTCTCACAAGCAGAAAATTTAACATTTTGCAAATTGCTAAATTTCAATTTTTTTACGACATTTTGGTATTTTTCACAAATAAACACAGACTGTATCGACCAAAATTTACCACTAACTTAAAGTACAATGTGTCACGAGAAAACAATCTCAAAATCACTGGGATAAGTAAAAGCAATAAAAAGTTATCCCCACATAAAGTGATACATGTCAGATTTGAAAAAAAGGGCTCTGTCAGGAAGGCAAAAACAGGCTGCGGCGGTAAGGGGTTAATGCTCAGTTTTTTGTGTACTTTTTGGGCGTTTTAAGGAGAAGTATTTGTAGACCATTCTAATTCAATTCTACTAACAGTTTGGTCTATACTGTAGCCTTTTTGGGTGGTTCAAGGGTAATTGATTTGTACTGTGTCCTAGATTAAATATGAATATTTATTCTGTCCTCGTAAATGTTGTAAGTGTAATGATAAAATTGCTTACCATGTGATATTCTTATATATTTATTTAAATATATAATCAAATCTTTTTTTCTTTCTTAAATTATTATTTGTTTAAGTTTGTTAAGTTGTTGTTCATGTGAAAAAATCAATAAAAAATTACTCAATTCAAAAAAAGAAAAGCACATGAGGAGAGAGGGGACTGCTTGTTAGAGCTTACATTCTAAAGGTAACGGGCAGACAAACTGGGGTGGCACAGCAGGGATAGAAGTGAGCATACACAGAGGGCTAGTTATCCACCAATCAGAGTATGGAAGCCAGTCACAGTATGGAAGCATGTGGAAGGACAGGAAAAGTCACAGAGCTCGCATCCCGAAATTCTCATATCCGACGTTGGAATTCCCGTGTGACCCTGCCACACTCGGCCCCGAAAAGGGGCATGATGCCACACCCCATGGTAAATAGGCAATGCGCTAAGCAGAGCAGCTACCTCCTACGGCGCGTGGGCAAAATTTGGGGTCATGGCCTGTCGGCACGGGGTGTGATCTATAAATCTCATCACATCCATAAGGCCACACCCAGTTTTGAGGCGGTGGGGGCATGGCCATCAGCTTTGTGAGCTTCTGGCCATGCCCCCAACCCCTCTACACATTACAGTACCCAAGTGATCGCCTCCCTGCAGGTTACACATTACAGTACCCGAGTGATCGCCTCCCCGCAGGTTACACATTACAGTACCCGACTGATCTCCTCCCCGCAGGTTACACATTACAGTACCCGAGTGATCTCCTCCCCGCAGGTTACACATTACAGTACCCGACTGATCTCCTCCCCGCAGGTTACACATTACAGTACCCGACTGATCTCCTCCCCACAGGTTACACATTACAGTACCCGACTGATCCCCTCCCCGCAGGTTACACATTACAGTACCCGACTGATCTCCTCCCCGCAGGTTACACATTACAGTACCCGAGCTATCCCTTCCCCGCAGGTTACACATTACAGTACCCGACAGATCTCCTCCCCACAGGTTACACATTACAGTACCCGAGTGATCTCCTCCCCGCAGGTTACACATTACAGTACCCAAGCTATCACCTCCCCGCAGGTTACACATTACACTACCCGAGCGATCTCCTCCCCGCAGGTTACACATTACAGTACCCGAGCTATCCCTTCCCCGCAGGTTACACATTACAGTACCCGACAGATCTCCTCCCCACAGGTTACACATTACAGTACCCGAGTGATCCCTTCACCGCAGGTTACACATTACAGTACCCGAGTGATCTCCTCCCCGCAGGTTACACATTACAGTACCCAAGCTATCACCTCCCCGCAGGTTACACATTACAGTACCCGACTGATCTCCTCCCCGCAGGTTACACATTACAGTACCCGAGCGATCCCTTCACCGCAGGTTACACATTACACTACCCGAGTGATCTCCTCCCCGCAGGTTACACATTACAGTACCCGACTGATCTCCTCCCCGCAGGTTACACATTACAGTACCCGACTGATCTCCTCCGACGCAGGTTACACATTACAGTACCCGAGCTATCACCTCCCCGCAGGTTACACATTACAGTACCCGACTGATCTCCTCCCCGCAGGTTACACATTACAGTACCCGACTGATCCCCTCCCCACAGGTTACACGTTACAGTACCCGACTGATCTCCTCCCCGCAGGTTACACATTACACTACCCGAGCGATCTCCTCCCCGCAGGTTACACATTACAGTACCCGACTGATCTCCTCCCCGCAGGTTACACATTACAGTACCCGACTGATCTCCTCCCCGCAGGTTACACATTACAGTACCCGACTGATCTCCTCCCCGCAGGTTACACATTACAGTACCCGACTGATCTCCTCCCCGCAGGTTACACATTACAGTACCCGACTGATCTCCTCCCCGCAGGTTACACGTTACAGTACGCGAGTGATCACCTCCCCGCAGGTTACACATTACAGTCCCCGAGCGATCCCCTCCCCGCAGGTTACACATTACAGTACCGACTGATCTCCTCCCCGCAGGTTACACATTACACTACCCGAGCGATCTCCTCCCCGCAGGTTACACATTACAGTACCCGACTGATCTCCTCCCCGCAGGTTACACATTACACTACCCGACTGATCTCCTCCCCGCAGGTTACACATTACAGTACCTGAGCGATCACCTCCCCGCAGGTTACACGTTACAGTACGCGAGTGATCACCTCCCCGCAGGTTACACATTACAGTCCCCGAGCGATCCCCTCCCCGCAGGTTACACATTACAGTACCCGACTGATCTCCTCCCCGCAGGTTACACATTACAGTACCCGACTGATCTCCTCCCCGCAGGTTACACATTACAGTACCCGACTGATCTCCTCCCCGCAGGTTACACATTACAGTACCCGAGTGATCTCCTCCCCGCAGGTTACACATTACAGTACCCGAGCGATCACCTCCCCGCAGGTTACACATTACAGTACCCGAGCGATCGCCTCCCCGCAGGTTACACATTACAGTACCCGACTGATCTCCTCCCCGCAGGTTACACATTACAGTACCCGAGCGATCCCCTCCCCGCAGGTTACACATTACAGTACCCGACTGATCTCCTCCCCGCAGGTTACACATTACAGTACCCGACTGATCTCCTCCCCGCAGGTTACACATTACAGTACCCGACAGATCTCCTCCCCGCAGGTTACACATTACAGTACCCGAGCGATCCCCTCCCCGCAGGTTACACATTACAGTACCCGAGCGATCTCCTCCCCGCAGGTTACACATTACAGTACCCGAGTGATCGCCTCCCCGCAGGTTACACATTACAGTACCCGACTGATCTCCTCCCCGCAGGTTACACATTACAGTACCCGAGTGATCTCCGCCCCGCAGGTTACACATTACAGTACCCGACTGATCTCCTCCCCGCAGGTTACACATTACAGTACCCGACTGATCTCCTCCCCGCAGGTTACACATTACAGTACCCGACTGATCTCCTCCCCGCAGGTTACACATTACAGTCCCCGAGCGATCCCCTCCCCGCAGGTTACACATTACAGTACCCGACTGATCTCCTCCCCGCAGGTTACACATTACAGTACCCGAGTGATCTCCTCCCCGCAGGTTACACATTACAGTACCCGACTGATCTCCTCCCCGCAGGTTACACATTACAGTACCCGAGCGATCCCCTAACCGCAGGTTACACATTACAGTACCCGACTGATCTCCTCCCCGCAGGTTACACATTACAGTACCCGACTGATCTCCTCCCCGCAGGTTACACATAACAGTACCCGACTGATCTCCTCCCCGCAGGTTACACATTACAGTACCCGAGCGATCCCTTCCCCGCAGGTTACACATTACAGTACCTGACTGATCTCCTCCCCGCAGGTTACACGTTACAGTACCCGAGTGATCCCCTCCCCGCAGGTTACACATTACAGTACCCGAGCGATCCCCTCCCCGCAGGTTACACATTACAGTACCCGAGCGATCGCCTCCCCGCAGGTTACACGTTACAGTACCCGAGCGATCGCCTCCCCGCAGGTTACACGTTACAGTACCCGAGCGATCGCCTCCCCGCAGGTTACACGTTACAGTACCCGACTGATCTCCTCCCCGCAGGTTACACATTACAGTACCCGAGTGATCTCCTCCCCGCAGGTTACACATTACAGTACCCGAGCGATCGCCTCCCCGCAGGTTACACATTACAGTACCCGAGTGATCGCCTCCCCGCAGGTTACACATTACAGTACCCGACTGATCTCCTCCCCGCAGGTTACACATTACAGTACCCGACTGATCTCCTCCCCGCAGGTTACACATTACACTACCCGAGCGATCGCCTCCCCGCAGGTTACACATTACAGTACCCGAGAGATCTCCTCCCCGCAGGTTACACATTACAGTACCCGAGCGATCTCCTCCCTGCAGGTTACACATTACAGTACCCGAGCGATCTCCTCCCCGCAGGTTACACATTACAGTACCCGAGCGATCGCCTCCCCGCAGGTTACACGTTACAGTACCCGACTGATCTCCTCCCCGCAGGTTACACGTTACAGTACCCGAGCAATCTCCTCCCCGCAGGTTACACATTACAGTACCCGAGCGATCGCCTCCCCGCAGGTTACACATTACAGTACCCGAGTGATCGCCTCCCCGCAGGTTACACATTACAGTACCCGACTGATCTCCTCCCCGCAGGTTACACATTACAGTACCCGACTGATCTCCTCCCCGCAGGTTACACATTACAGTACCCGAGCGATCCCCTCCCCGCAGGTTACACATTACAGTACCCGACTGATCTCCTCCCTGCAGGTTACACGTTACAGTACCTGAGTGATCACCTCCCCGCAGGTTACACATTACAGTACCCGAGTGATCTCCTCCCCGCAGGTTACACATTACAGTACCCGAGCGATCCCCTCCCCGCAGGTTACACATTACAGTACCCGACTGATCTCCTCCCTGCAGGTTACACGTTACAGTACCTGAGTGATCACCTCCCCGCAGGTTACACATTACAGTACCCGAGTGATCTCCTCCCCGCAGGTTACACATTACAGTACCCGAGTGATCGCCTCCCCGCAGGTTACACATTACAGTACCCGAGTGATCGCCTCCCCGCAGGTTACACATTACAGTACCCGAGTGATCGCCTCCCCGCAGGTTACACATTACAGTACCCGACTGATCTCCTCCCCGCAGGTTACACATTACAGTACCCGAGTGATCTCCTCCCCGCAGGTTACACATTACAGTACCCGAGTGATCCCCTCCCCGCAGGTTACACATTACAGTACCCGAGCGATCCCCTCCCCGCAGGTTACACATTACAGTACCCGACTGATCTCCTCCCCGCAGGTTACACGTTACAGTACCCGAGCTTTCCCTTCCCCGCAGGTTACACATTACAGTACCCGACTGATCCCCTTCCCGCAGGTTACACAATAGAGTACCCGACTGATCCCCTCCCCGCAGGTTACACATTACAGTACCTGAGTGATCACCTCCCCGCAGGTTACACATTACAGTACCCGAGTGATCTCCTCCCCGCAGGTTACACATTACAGTACCCGAGTGATCGCCTCCCCGCAGGTTACACATTACAGTACCCGAGTGATCGCCTCCCCGCAGGTTACACATTACAGTACCCGACTGATCCCCTCCCCGCAGGTTACACATTACAGTACCCGAGCGATCTCCTCCCCGCAGGTTACACATTACAGTACCCGAGTGATCTCCTCCCCGCAGGTTACACGTTACAGTACCCGAGTGATCACCTCCCCGCAGGTTACACATTACAGTACCCGACTGATCTCCTCCCCGCAGGTTACACATTACAGTACCCGACTGATCTCCTCCCCGCAGGTTACACGTTACAGTACCCGAGTGATCACCTCCCCGCAGGTTACACATTACAGTACCCGAGCGATCACCTCCCCGCAGGTTACACGTTACAGTACCCGACAGATCTCCTCCCCGCAGGTTACACATTACAGTACCCGACTGATCTCCTCCCCGCAGGTTACACATTACACTACCCGAGTGATCTCCTCCCCGCAGGTTACACATTACAGTACCCGAGCGATCCCTTCCCCGCAGGTTACACATTACAGTACCCGAGCGATCGCCTCCCCGCAGGTTACACGTTACAGTACCCGACTGATCTCCTCCCCGCAGGTTACACGTAACAATACCCAAGTGATCGCCTCCCCGCAGGTTACACATTATAGTACCCGAGTGATCTCCTCCCTGCAGGTTACACATTATAGTACCCGAGTGATCGCCTCCCCGCAGGTTACACATTATAGTACCCGAGCGATCTCCTCCCTGCAGGTTACACATTATAGTACCCGAGTGATCGCCTCCCCGCAGGTTACACATTACAGTACCCGAGTGATCACCTCCCCGCAGGTTACACATTACAGTACACGAGCGATCACCTCCCCGCAGGTTACACATTACAGTACCCGACAGATCTCCTCCCCGCAGGTTACACATTACAGTACCCGACTGATCTCCTCCCCGCAGGTTACACATTACACTACCCGAGGGATCTCCTCCCCGCAGGTTACACATTACAGTACCCGACTGATCTCCTACCCGCAGGTTACACGTTACAGTACCCGAGCGATCCCTTCCCCGCAGGTTACACATTACAGTACCCGACTGATCTCCTCCCCGCAGGTTACACGTTACAGTACCCGACTGATCTCCTCCCCGCAGGTTACACGTTACAGTACCCGAGTGATCGCCTCCCCGCAGGTTACACGTTACAGTACCCGAGTGATCGCCTCCCCGCAGGTTACACGTTACAGTACCCGAGTGATCGCCTCCCCGCAGGTTACACGTTACAGTACCCGAGTGATCTCCTCCCCGCAGGTTACACATTACAGTACCCGACTGATCTCCTCCCCGCAGGTTACACATTACAGTACCCGAGCGATCGCCTCCTCGCAGGTTACACATTACAGTACCCGACTGATCTCCTTCCTCGCAGGTTACACATTACAGTACCCGACTGATCTCCTCCCCGCAGGTTACACATTACAGTACCCGAGTGATCGCCTCCCCGCAGGTTACACATTACAGTACCCGACTGATCTCCTCCCCGCAGGTTACACATTACAGTACCCGAGCAATCACCTCCCCGCAGGTTACACATTACAGTACCCGACTGATCTCCTCCCCGCAGGTTACACGTTACAGTACCCGAGTGATCGCCTCCCCGCAGGTTACACATTATAGTACCCGAGCGATCGCCTCCCCGCAGGTTACACATTACAGTACCCGACTGATCTCCTCCCCGCAGGTTACACAATACAGTACCCGAGCGATCCCCTCCCTGCAGGTTACACATTACAGTACCCGACTGATCTCCTCCCCGCAGGTTACACATTACAGTACCCGACTGATCTCCTCCCCGCAGGTTACACATTACAGTACCCAAGTGATCGCCTCCCCGCAGGTTACACATTACAGTACCCGAGCGATCGCCTCCCCGCAGGTTACACATTACAGTACCCGACTGATCTCCTCCCCGCAGGTTACACATTACAGTACCCGAGTGATCACCTCCCCGCAGGTTACACATTACAGTACCCGAGTGATCACCTCCCCGCAGGTTACACATTACAGTACCCGACAGATCTCCTCCCCGCAGGTTACACATTACAGTACCCGAGTGATCCCCTCCCCGCAGGTTACACATTACAGTACCCGAGTGATCGCCTCCCCGCAGGTTACACATTACAGTACCCGACTGATCTCCTCCCCGCAGGTTACACGTTACAGTACCCGACTGATCCCCTCCCCGCAGGTTACACATTACAGTACCCGAGTGATCGCCTCCCCGCAGGTTACACATTACAGTACCCGACTGATCCCCTCCCCGCAGGTTACACATTACAGTACCCGAGTGATCCCCTCCCCGCAGGTTACACATTACAGTACCCGACTGATCTCCTCCCCGCAGGTTACACATTACAGTACCCGAGCGATCTCCTCCCCGCAGGTTACACATAACAGTACCCGACTGATCTCCTCCCCGCAGGTTACACATAACAGTACCCGAGCGATCCCCTCCCCGCAGGTTACACATTACAGTACCCGAGCGATCCCCTCCCCGCAGGTTACACGTTACAGTATCCGACTGATCCCCTCCCCGCAGGTTACACATTACAGTACCCGACTGATCTCCTCCCCGCAGGTTACACATTACAGTACCCGAGGGATCTCCTCCCCGCAGGTTACACATTACACTACCCCAGCTCCCCTGTATCTGACCCCAGCTCCCCTGTATCTGACCCCAGCTGCCCTGCATCTCGCCCCAGCTCCCCGGCATCTGACCCCAGCTCCCCTGCATCTGACCCCAGCTCCCCTGCATCTGACCCCAGCTCCCCTGCATCTGACCCCCGCTTCCCTGCATCTGACCCCTGCTCCCCTGCATCTGACCCCAGTTTCCCTGTATCTGACCCCAGCTCCCCTGTATCTGACTCCAGCTCCCCTGCATCTGACCCCAGCTCCCCTGCATCTCGCCCCAGCTCCCCTGCATCTGACCCCAGCTCCCCTGCATCTGACCCCAGCTCCCCTGCATCTGACCCCAGCTCCCCTGTATCTGACCCCAGCTCCCCTGCATCTCGCCCCAGCTCCCTTGTATCTGACCCCAGCTCCCCTGCATCTCGCCCCAGCTCCCCTGTATCTGACCCCAGCTCCCCTGCATCTGACCCCAGCTCCCCTGCATCTGACCCCTGCTCCCCTGCATCTGACCCCAGTTTCCCTGTATCTGACCCCAGCTCCCCTGCATCTGACCCCAGCTCCCCTGCATCTGACCCCAGCTCCCCTGCATCTGACCCCAGCTCCCCTGCATCTGACCCCAGCTCCCCTGCATCTGACCCCAGCTCCCCTGTATCTGACCCCAGCTCCCCTGTATCTGACCCCAGCTCCCCTGTATCTGACCCCAGCTCCCCTGCATCTCGCCCCAGCTCCCCTGCATCTCGCCCCAGCTCCCCTGTATCTGACCCCAGCTCCCCTGCATCTCGCCCCAGCTCCCCTGTATCTGACCCCAGCTCCCCTGCATCTCGCCCCAGCTCCCTTGTATCTGACCCCAGCTCCCCTGTATCTGACCCCAGCTCCCCTGCATCTGACCCCAGCTCCCCTGCATCTGACCCCAGCTCCCCTGTATCTGACCCCAGCTCCCCTGCATCTCGCCCCAGCTCCCCTGTATCTGACCCCAGCTCCCCTGTACCATTCCAGCCTTACCCCAGCTTGTTCCAGTCCTGCCCATAAATTCCCTGGTCGCTGGGTTCCACATAAACTCCTTGAAACCATCCATGTATTGGCCGCATGATTTCTTCTGGCTAAGCGCTGCCATTGTGCCTCCAGCTCTAATCCAATATGTTCTCCAATTCCTCAGACAGTGGACACTAATCCAGGGATGCAGCCACCTGTCTATTTATCCTCTTACAGACTCCGCCCCTTCATGAATATTCATCAGAAGCACCTGCTATATCTGGTAACAGTAACTGAGTTATGGCGCAATAATAAAAGCTTTTAATAGAAACAGGATTTACCTTCATCTGCAACATAGTAAGTAACACTGGAAGTAACACTGGAAGTAACTAACACTGGAAGTAACACGGGAAACAGACACAAATACCCGTAGTCTTATTTCCATATAAACGTTTCTCTTCCTCTGCAAATCTCACCCCAATAATCCAACTTCCAGAACCCAGTTATTGAAATGTTTATTTCATTTACAGTATTAATGTTCCAGTATGAAGTCGCAGGGTGACGCAGACAGAAGGGAGCTATGAGCCTGCCCCTTCCCCTGCAGGGTGACCCAGACAGAAGGGAGCTATGAGCCGGCCCCTCCCACTGCAGGGTGACACAGACAGAAGGGTGATATGAGCCTGCCCTCCCCCTGCAGGGTGACACAGACAGAAGGGTGCTGTGAGCCTGCCCCTCCCCCTGCAGGGTGACACAGACAGACGGGAGCTATGAGCCCGCCCCTCCCCCTGCAGGGTGACACAGACAGAAGTGAGCTATGAGCCTGCCCCTCCCCCTGCAGGGTGACACAGACAGAAGGGTGATCTGAGCCTGCCCCTCCCACTGCAGGGTGACACAGACAGAAGGGAGCTATGAGCCTGCCCCTCCCCCTGCAGGGTGACACAGACAGAAGGGTGATCTGAGCCTGCCCCTCCCCCTGCAGGGTGACACAGACAGAAGGGTGATCTGAGCCTGCCCCTCCCCCTGCAGGGTGACACAGACAGAAGGGTGATATGAGCCTGCCCCTCCCCCTGCAGGGTGACAGACAGAAGGGAGCTATGAGCCCGCCCCTCCCCCTGCAGGGTGACACAGACAGAAGGGTGATCTGAGCCTGCCCCTCCCCCTGCAGGGTGACACAGACAGAAGGGTGATCTGAGCCTGCCCCTCCCCCTGCAGGGTGACACACACAGAAGGGTGATCTGAGCCTGCCCTCCCACTGCAGGGTGACACAGACAAAAGGGTGATCTGAGCCTGCCCCTCCCACTGCAGGGTGACACAGACAGAAGGGAGCTATGAGCCTGCCCCTCCCCCTGCAGGGTGACACAGACAGAAGGGTGTTCTGAGCCTGCCCCTCCCCCTGCAGGGTGACACAGACAGAAGGGAGCTATGAGCCTGCCCCTCCCCCTGCAGGGTGACACAGACAGAAGGGTGTTCTGAGCCTGCCCCTCCCCCTGCAGGGTGACACAGACAGAAGGGAGCTATGAGCCTGCCCCTCCCCCTGCAGGGTGACACAGACAGGAGGGTGATCTGACCCTGCCCCTCCCCCTGCAGGGTGACACAGACAGAAGGGTGATCTGAGCCTGCCCCTCCCCCTGCAGGGTGACACAGACAGAAGGGTGATATGAGCCTGCCCCTCCCCCTGCAGGGTGACAGACAGAAGGGAGCTATGAGCCCGCCCCTCCCCCTGCAGGGTGACACAGACAGATGGGTGATCTGAGCCTGCCCCTCCCCCTGTAGGGTGACACAGACAGACGGGAGCTATGAGCCCGCCCCTCCCCCTGCAGGGTGACACAGACAGAAGTGAGCTATGAGCCTGCCCCTCCCCCTGCAGGGTGACACAGACAGAAGGGTGATCTGACCCTGCCCCTCCCCCTGCAGGGTGACACAGACAACTGGGTGATCTGAGCCTGCCCCTCCCCCTCCAGGGTGACACAGACAGACGGGAGCTATGAGCCTGCCCCTCCCCCTGCAGGGTGACAGAGATGGAAGGGAGCTATGAGCCCGACCCTCCCCCTGCAGGGTGACACAGACAGAAGGGAGCTATGAGCCCGACCCTCCCCCTGCAGGGTGACAGACGGAAGGGAGCTTTGAGCCTGCCCAACAGAATGCAGGGTGGCACAGACATAAACCCGCCCCCCCCTCCCCCCCTGCAGGGTGACACAGGAGGTTCCTGTGTGGCATTTTGCATGCATTGCTCGGAATGCTCAGTAACTCTCGCCCTGTGGCCTCCTCCCTCTGTGAACCTGCTGGGCGACTTTTTGCTGGGTCAGGTACAGACTGGATCTCTTCTCACATCCCCATTAAAATACCTGAGCTGATGTCTATCAGACTCTCACCCACATTGTCTGCACAGGACAGATGGAGGGCGTGATTGGGGTGATGACATCTGGCTGGTACGTGGCAGTGAGGAAAGTTTATATCCAATTATAGTTAGAATTTACCTACAGGACACGGTGCACCTATATCATCTCCCAGTGGGGCCCATTTATTATACAATGCGATCGGGGTGCCAGTTACCACCCAGGATCACATCATCATATGTATGTCCCTGTGCTGGGGTCTGAGCTAACCCTGCGTCCGCACCGCCACGCCAGTAATGCGATCCATATCCCAAATACTACAATGGGTTACCACTAGCCCAGGGACCCACTGTTGTATATGGGCAGCATTGCAGCCCCCACAGAAACAGTAAGACACTGAAGATCGACATGGCTTAGCTTGTCTCCTGAAATAGATGGACATGCTCAAGGACGACATGGTTGGAAGGGCGACATCAGAAATAGGTCGAAGTGGGTTTTTCAATTTAATACTAATTTACACAGAAACAAAATAACTTCCCCAAATCCAAGTCTCTCTACACGTTACATCACCTGCCCTCGGCTGAGGCACAGAGGGTACCGCTAATAGCTCACACCTCAGCCGAGGCACGGAGGGTACCGCTCATAGCTCACACCTCGGCTGAGGCTGAGGCACGGAGGGTACGGCTCATAGCTCACACCCCGGCTGAGGCTGAGGCACGGAGGGTACCGCTCATAGCTCACACCTCGGCTGAGGCTGAGGCACGGAGGGTACAGCTCATAGCTCACACCCCGGCTGAGGCTGCACATGGACGGCACCGCTCATAGCTCACACCCCGGCTGAGGCTGCACATGGACGGTACCGCTCATAGCTCACACCCCGGCTGAGGCTGCACATGGAGGGAACCGCTCATAGCTCACACCCCGGCTGAGGCTGAGCATGGAGGGTACCGCTCATAGCTCACACCCCGGCTGAGGCTGCGCATGGACGGTACCGCTCATAGCTCACACCCCGGCTGAGGCTGAGCATGGAGGGTACCGCTCATAGCTCACACCCCGGCTGAGGCTGAGCATGGAGGGTACCGCTCATAGCTCACACCCCGGCTGAGGCTGCGCATGGACGGCACCGCTCATAGCTCACACCCCGGCTGAGGCTGCGCATGGATGGCACCACTCATAGCTCACACCCCGGCTGAGGCTGCGCATGGACGGTACGGCTCAGAGCTCACACCGGCTGAGGCTGAGGCACGGAGGGTACCGCTCATAGCTCACACCCCGGCTGAGGCGGCGCATGGACGGTACGGCTCATAGCTCACACCGGCTGAGGCTGAGGCACGGAGGGTACCGCTCATAGCTCACACCCCGGCTGAGGCTGCGCATGGACGGTACGGCTCATAGCTCACACCCCGGCTGAGGCTGCGCATGGACGGCACCGCTCATAGCTCACACCCCGGCTGAGGCTGAGCATGGACGGTACGGCTCATAGCTCACACCCCGGCTGAGGCTGCGCATGGACGGTACCGCTCATAGCTCACACCCCGGCTGAGGCTGAGCATGGAGGGTACCGCTCATAGCTCACACCCCGGCTGAGGCTGCGCATGGACGGCACCGCTCATAGCTCACACCCCGGCTGAGGCTGCGCATGGATGGCACCACTCATAGCTCACACCCCGGCTGAGGCTGCGCATGGACAGTACGGCTCAGAGCTCACACCGGCTGAGGCTGAGGCACGGAGGGTACCGCTCATAGCTCACACCCCGGCTGAGGCGGCGCATGGACGGTACGGCTCATAGCTCACACCGGCTGAGGCTGAGGCACGGAGGGTACCGCTCATAGCTCACACCCCGGCTGAGGCTGCGCATGGACGGTACGGCTCATAGCTCACATCCCGGCTGAGGCTGCGCATGGACGGCACCGCTCATAGCTCACACCCCGGCTGAGGCTGCGCATGGACTGTACCGCTCATAGCTCACACCCCGGCTGAGGCTGCACATGCACTGTACAGCTAATAGCTCACACCCAGGCTGAGGCTGCGCATGGACGGTACGGCTCATAGCTCACACCCCGGCTGAGGCTGCGCATGGACGGTACGGCTCATAGCTCACACCGGCTGAGGCTGAGGCACGGAGGGTACAGCTCATAGCTCACACCCCGGCTGAGGCTGCGCATGGATGGTACCGCTCATAGCTCACATCCCGACTGAGGCTGCGCATGGACGGTACGGCTCATAGCTCACACCCCGGCTGAGGCTGCGCATGGACGGTACGGCTCATAGCTCACACCCCGGCTGAGGCTGCGCATGGAGGGTACCGCTCATAGCTCACACCCCGGCTGAGGCAGCACATGGACGGTACCACTCATAGCTCACACCCCGGCTGAGGCTGTGCATGGAGGGTACTGCTCATAGCTCACACCCAGGCTGAGGCTGCGCATGGACGGTACGGCTCATAGCTCACACCCTGGCTGAGGCTGCGCATGGACGGTACGGCTCATAGCTCACATCCCGGCTGAGGCTGCGCATGGAGGGTACGGCTCATAGCTCACATCCCGGCTGAGGCTGCGCATGGACGGTACGGCTCATAGCTCACACCCCGGCTGAGGCTGCGCATGGACGGTACGGCTCATAGCTCACACCCCGGCTGAGGCTGCGCATGGACGGTACCGCTCATAGCTCACACCCCGGCTGAGGCTGTACATGGAGGGTACCACTCATAGCTCACATCCTGGCTGAGGCTGCGCATGGAGGGAACCGCTCATAGCTCACACCCCGGCTGAGGCTGCGCATGGACGGTACCGCTCATAGCTCACACCCCGGCTGAGGCTGCGCATGGATGGTACGGCTCATAGCTCACACCCCGGCTGAGGCTGTGCATGGAGGGTACGGCTCATAGCTCACACCCCGGCTGAGGCTGTGCATGGATGGTACGGCTCATAGCTCACACCCCGGCTGAGGCTGCGCATGGACGGTACGGCTCATAGCTCACACCCCGGCTGAGGCTGCGCATGGACGGTACGGCTCATAGCTCACACCCCAGCTGAGGCTGCGCATGGACGGTACCGCTCATAGCTCACATCCCGGCTGAGGCTGCGCATGGACTGTACCGCTCATAGCTCACACCCCGGCTGAGGCTGCGCATGGAGGGTACGGCTCAAAGCTCACACCCCGGCTGAGGCTGTGCATGGATGGTACGGCTCATAGCTCACACCCCGGCTGAGGCTGAGGCTGCGCATGGAGGGAACCGCTCATAGCTCACACCCCGGCTGAGGCTGCGCATGGACGGTACGGCTGATAGCTCATATCCCGGCTGAGGCTGAGGCACGGAGGGTACGGCTCATAGCTCACACCCCGACTGAGGCTGAGGCACGGAGGGTACGGCTCATAGCTCACACCCCGGCTGAGGCTGCGCATGGATGGTACGGCTCATAGCTCACACCCCGGCTGAGGCTGCGCATGGAGGATACTGCTCATAGCTCACACCCAGGCTGAGGCTGCGCATGGAGGGTACCGCTCATAGCTCACACCCCGGCTGAGGCTGCGCATGGACGGTACTGCTCATAGCTCACACCCCGGCTGAGGCTGCGCATGGACTGTACCGCTCATAGCTCACACCCCGGCTGAGGCTGAGGCTGCGCATGGAGGTTACCGCTCATAGCTCACACCCCGGCTGAGGCTGCGCATGGACTGTACCGCTCATAGCTCACACCCCGGCTGAGGCTGCGCATGGGGGGTACGGCTCATAGCTCACACCCCGGCTGAGGCTGAGGCACGGAGGGTACGGCTCATAGCTCACACCCCGGCTGAGGCTGCGCATGGACGGTACCGCTCATAGCTCACACCCCGGCTGAGGCTGCGCATGGACGGTACGGCTCATAGCTCACACCCCGGCTGAGGCTGCGCATGGACGGTACGGCTCATAGCTCACACCCCGGCTGAGGCTGCGCATGGACGGTACGGCTCATAGCTCACACCCCGGCTGAGGCTGTGCATGGACGGTACGGCTCATAGCTCACACCCCGGCTGAGGCTGCGCATGGAGGGTACGGCTCATAGCTCACACCCCGGCTGAGGTAGCACATGGACGGTACGGCTCATAGCTCACACCCCGGCTGAGGCTGCGCATGGACGGTACGGCTCATAGCTCACACCCCGGCTGAGGCTGTGCATGGACGGTACGGCTCATAGCTCACACCCCGGCTGAGGCTGCGCATGGAGGGTACGGCTCATAGCTCACACCCTGGCTGAGGCTGAGGCACGGAGGGTACCGCTCATAGCTCACACCCCGGCTGAGGCTGAGGCACGGAGGGTACCGCTCATAGCTCACACCCCGGCTGAGGCTGAGGCACGGAGGGTACCGCTCATAGCTCACACCCCGGCTGAGGCTGAGGCACGGAGGGTACCGCTCATAGCTCACACCCCGGCTGAGGCTGAGGCACGGAGGGTACCGCTCATAGCTCACACCCCGGCTGAGGCTGAGGCACAGAGGGTACTGATTATAGCTCACACCCCGGCTGAGGCTGCGCATGGAGGGTACGGCTCATAGCTCACACCCCGGCTGAGGCTGCGCATGGAGGGTACTGCTCATAGCTCACTCCCCGGCTGAGGCTGCGCATGGAGGGTACGGCTCATAGCTCACACCCCGGCTGAGGCTGCACATGGAGGGTACCGCTCATAGCTCACACCCCGGCTGAGGCTGCACATGGACAGTACCGCTCATAGCTCACACCCCGGCTGAGGCTGAGGCATGGAGGGTACAGCTCATAGCTCACACCGGCTGAGGCTGAGGCACGGAGGGTACGGCTCATAGCTCACACCCCGGCTGAGGCTGCGCATGGACGTACCGCTCATAGCTCACACCCCGGCTGAGGCTGCGCATGGACGGTACGGCTCATAGCTCACACCCCGGCTGAGGCTGTGCATGGACGGTACGGCTCATAGCTCACACCCCGGCTGAGGCTGCGCATGGAGGGTACGGCTCATAGCTCACACCCTGGCTGAGGCTGAGGCACGGAGGGTACCGCTCATAGCTCACACCCCGGCTGAGGCACGGAGGGTACCGCTCATAGCTCACACCCCGGCTGAGGCACGGAGGGTACCACTCATAGCTCACACCCCGGCTGAGGCTGAGGCACGGAGGGTACCGCTCATAGCTCACACCCCGGCTGAGGCTGAGGCACAGAGGGTACTGATTATAGCTCACACCCCGGCTGAGGCTGCGCATGGAGGGTACGGCTCATAGCTCACACCCCGGCTGAGGCTGCGCATGGAGGGTACTGCTCATAGCTCACTCCCCGGCTGAGGCTGCGCATGGAGGGTACGGCTCATAGCTCACACCCCGGCTGAGGCTGCGCATGGAGGGTACCGCTCATAGCTCACACCCCGGCTGAGGCTGCACATGGACAGTACCGCTCATAGCTCACACCCCGGCTGAGGCTGAGGCATGGAGGGTACCGCTCATAGCTCACACCTCGGCTGAGGCACGGAGGGTACCGCTCATAGCTCACACCTCGGCTGAGGCACGGAGGGTACCGCTCATAGCTCACACCCCGGCTGAGGCACGGAGGGTACCGCTCATAGCTCACACCCCGGCTGAGGCACGGAGGGTACCGCTCATAGCTCACACCTCGGCTGAGGCACGGAGGGTACCGCTCATAGCTCACACCTCGGCTGAAGCACGGAGGGTACCGCTCATAGCTCACACCCCGGC
Source organism: Crinia signifera (assembly GCF_055691185.1). Lineage (NCBI taxonomy): Eukaryota > Metazoa > Chordata > Amphibia > Anura > Myobatrachidae > Crinia > Crinia signifera. Next base: position 227,429 of record NW_028142001.1, on the reverse strand, counting down.
TGAGGCACAGAGGGTACTGATTATAGCTCACACCCCGGCTGAGGCTGCGCATGGAGGGTACGGCTCATAGCTCACACCCCGGCTGAGGCTGAGCATGGAGGGTACAGCTCATAGCTCACACCCTGGCTGAGGCACGGAGGGTACCGCTCATAGCTCACACCCCGGCTGAGGCTGCGCATGGAGGGTACCGCTCATAGCTCACTCCCCGGCTGAGGCTGCGCATGGAGGGTACGGCTCATAGCTCACACCCCGGCTGAGGCTGCGCATGGAGGGAACCGCTCATAGCTCACACCCCGGCTGAGGCTGAGGCACAGAGGGTACCGCTCATAGCTCACACCCCAGCTGAGGCTGCACATGGAGGGAACCGCTCATAGCTCACACCCCGGCTGAGGCTGTGCATGGACGGTACGGCTCATAGCTCACTCCCCGGCTGAGGCTGCGCATGGAGGGAACCACTCATAGCTCACACCCCGGCTGAGGCTGCGCATGGACGGTACGGCTCATAGCTCACACCCCGGCTGAGGCTGCGCATGGAGGGTACCGCTCATAGCTCACACCCCGGCTGAGGCTGCGCATGGACGGTACGGCTCATAGCTCACACCCCGGCTGAGGCTGCACATGGAGGGTACCGCTCATAGCTCACACCCCGGCTGAGGCTGCGCATGGACGGTACCGCTCATAGCTCACATCCCGGCTGAGGCTGCGCATGGAGGATACCGCTCATAGCTCACACCCCGGCTGAGGCTGTGCATGGACGGTACTGCTCATAGCTCACACCCCAGCTGAGGCTGTGCATGGACGGTACCGCTCATAGCTCACACCCCGGCTGAGGCTGCGCATGGACGGTACCGCTCATAGCTCACACCCCGGCTGAGGCTGCGCATGGAGGGTACCGCTCATAGCTCACACCCCGACTGAGGCTGCGCATGGAGGGTACGGCTCATAGCTCACACCCCGGCTGAGGCTGAGCATGGAGGGTACAGCTCATAGCTCACACCCTGGCTGAGGCACGGAGGGTACCGCTCATAGCTCACACCCCGGCTGAGGCTGCGCATGGAGGGTACCGCTCATAGCTCACTCCCCGGCTGAGGCTGCGCATGGAGGGTACGGCTCATAGCTCACACCCCGGCTGAGGCTGCGCATGGAGGGAACCGCTCATAGCTCACACCCCGGCTGAGGCTGAGGCACAGAGGGTACCGCTCATAGCTCACACCCCAGCTGAGGCTGCACATGGAGGGAACCGCTCATAGCTCACACCCCGGCTGAGGCTGTGCATGGACGGTACGGCTCATAGCTCACTCCCCGGCTGAGGCTGCGCATGGAGGGAACCACTCATAGCTCACACCCCGGCTGAGGCTGCGCATGGACGGTACGGCTCATAGCTCACACCCCGGCTGAGGCTGCGCATGGAGGGTACCGCTCATAGCTCACACCCCGGCTGAGGCTGCGCATGGACGGTACGGCTCATAGCTCACACCCCGGCTGAGGCTGCACATGGAGGGTACCGCTCATAGCTCACACCCCGGCTGAGGCTGCGCATGGACGGTACCGCTCATAGCTCACATCCCGGCTGAGGCTGCGCATGGAGGATACCGCTCATAGCTCACACCCCGGCTGAGGCTGTGCATGGACGGTACTGCTCATAGCTCACACCCCAGCTGAGGCTGTGCATGGACGGTACCGCTCATAGCTCACACCCCGGCTGAGGCTGCGCATGGACGGTACCGCTCATAGCTCACACCCCGGCTGAGGCTGCGCATGGACGGTACTGCTCATAGCTCACACCCCAGCTGAGGCTGTGCATGGACGGTACCGCTCATAGCTCACACCCCGGCTGAGGCTGCGCATGGACGGTACCGCTCATAGCTCACACCCCGGCTGAGGCTGCGCATGGAGGGTACCGCTCATAGCTCACACCCCGACTGAGGCTGCGCATGGAGGGAACCACTCATAGCTCACACCCCGGCTGAGGCTGCGCATGGAGGGAACCACTCATAGCTCACACCCCGGCTGAGGCTGCGCATGGACGGTACCGCTCATAGCTCACACCCCGGCTGAGGCTGCGCATGGACGGTACCACTCATAGCTCACACCCCGGCTGAGGCTGCGCATGGAGGGTACCGCTCATAGCTCACACCCCGGCTGAGGCTGCGCATGGACGGTACCACTCATAGCTCACACCCCGGCTGAGGCTGCGCATGGAGGGTACCACTCATAGCTCACACCCCGGCTGAGGCTGTGCATGGACGGTACGGCTCATAGCTCACACCCTGGCTGAGGCTGTGCATGGACGGTACGGCTCCTAGCTCACACCCCGGCTGAGGCTGCGCATGGATGGTACCGCTCATAGCTCACACCCCGGCTGAGGCTGCACATGGAGGGTACCGCTCATAGCTCACATCCCAGCTGAGGCTGCACATTGAGGGTACTGCTCATAGCTCACACCCCGGCTGAGGCTGCACATGGAGGGTACTGCCCATAGCTCACACCCCGGCTGAGGCTGAGCATGGACGGTACAGCTCATAGCTCACACCCCGGCTGAGGCTGAGGCACGGAGGGTACGGCTCATAGCTCACACCCCGGCTGAGGCTGCACATGGATGGTACCGCTCATAGCTCACACCTCGGCTGAGGCTGCACATGGAGGGTACTGCTCATAGCTCACACCCCGGCTGAGGCTACGCATGGACGGTACCGCTCATAGCTCACACCCCGGCTGAGGCTGAGCATGGAGGGTACGGCTCATAGCTCACACCCCGGCTGAGGCTGCGCATGGAGGGAACCACTCATAGCTCACACCCCGGCTGAGGCTGCGCATGGACGGTACTGCTCATAGCTCACACCCCGGCTGAGGCTGCGCATGGACGGTACGGCTCATAGCTCACACCCCGGCTGAGGCTGCGCATGGACGGTACTGCTCATAGCTCACACCCCGGCTGAGGCTGCGCATGGACGGTACGGCTCATAGCTCACACCCCAGCTGAGGCTGCACATGGAGGATCCTGCTAATAGCTCACACCCCGGCTGAGGCTGCGCATGGACGGTACGGCTCATAGCTCACACCCAGGCTGAGGCTGCGCATGGAGGGTACTGCTCATAGCTCACACCCTGGCTGAGGCTGCACATGGAGGGTACGGCTCATAGCTCACACCCCGGCTGAGGCTGTGCATGGATGGTACCGCTCATAGAGGCACCACTGCACCCAGCAATACCAGTTCCGGCCTGGTCACTACAACTTCTGACTGACCTGTTCTGATGCACCACTGCTCCCAGCAATACCCGGCTCTGACCTGTTCTGCTGCACCACAGTTCCCAGCAGTACCAGTCCCGGCCTGGTCTCTACTGGCTCATTAACCACCCACTTTCCTACATGTGATGGATAAACCAGATCCAACTAAGGGGTATCTTTACAAATGCTTGTAACAGTGACAAGTTTGGATGTTGCCCATAGCAACCATTTAGATTCTAGTTATCATTTTTCTATTGCATTCTAGAAAAGAGACAGACTCTGGTTGCTATGGGCAAGTGTTAGTAAGAGACAGACTCTGGTTGCTATGGGCAAGTGTTAGTAAGAGACAGACTCTGGTTGCTATGGGCAAGTGTTAGTAAGAGACAGACTCTGGTTGCTATGGGCAAGTGTTAGTAAGAGACAGACTCTGGTTGCTATGGGCAAGTGTTAGTAAGAGCAGTATTCCCCTTCTGATAGGTGTCTATGCAGCAGCCGTACCTCCTGCGTGCAGCCACCGAGCCGCGGACATGAGCTGTGGGCACAGAGTGAGAATAATTTAGGGCCTTATTCTGGTTGGTGCGGCCGGCCCGTACGCGTACGTTCCGGGGTTTTTTCATTATCTGCGCATGCGTACAATCGCCAATGCGCAGGCGTGAACACTCCACAACGCTTACGGACGGGTCTCTCCGTGCGAAAAAACCTGTACGCGAGAGTACGGGCATTGGGGGCGGCATAGGGGCGTGTTGAGGGGAGCGGCCGAAATAATGAGGGAAAATGGGCGTAAATATGGGCGTACACGGGCGTGTGCACCAAAAATGAACGGTGCTACTACCGCACAATCGGCTAAAGCACCGTTCATTTCGGACACAAAACAGGCGGCCGCCAACCGCCACCTCCAGACCACCCCTACAGATACCGCATGCCAGCGTGCGCCTGGGTTTGCTAATTAACGCTGATTACTACTCAAACACATACACCTGAATGTAATAAGCAATGCTGCAGTCTATTAAGTCCAAACCATGATTTCACTACCTGCAAGCCACACACAGCACTCAAACACATTGGAAGCTTATCTTTCTATACTTCTCTACATGTAAAGGTTTGTTTAATTTAAGGTAAGAATCTTTGTAAGACCTGCTTATATATGCTAAGGTAGGTATTTGTTAAACAGTTATACACATTCACTACGTGCTTTCATAGACTTTACACAGTAGCACACTCAATCTACACAAGTCGACATGTGTCAACGTGTTCACTCTAATACAAACATAGGTTTTGTATTTATGATACAATAACATAAACCACATCTAACACCTACAAAGGATGTTTCAGCAATGTTTTAAGCCCATGCCCACTATTTTGCACACAATCTTCAATTGAGTTAATAGAAAACAATAATTGAATAACAATTAGAATAATTAATTAATTGTCAGAATTATAGTTGAAAGGCAAGATTTGCAGGTCCATACATGTGAAGGGTATGTCAGCGTACACGGACGTACGCTCACTCTCACGAGCGGTGACATAAGCTGAGTTTTCCATTGAAAACAATAGCGACCCGTCCGTGCAAGCTGGAGTACGCTCAGATTTCCTCAAGAAGTCGGCGGGAAGACGGACGAGAGACGTCCGTAAACGGTGGCGTACGCTCTGTTGTACGCCAGTTGTCGGAGTCTAAGGGCTGGTCCGTCCGTGTACGTTGGCGTACGCTCAATTGTACGCCACTCCCCTTAGACGTTGTTTCTGGCCGTACGTATGCGGATGATTTGTGGGTGGACTTAACTTCAACGGCCGCGTACGGAGAGCGTACGTTATTAGCGAACGTACGCACGTTTGGCCGCTCCGATCAGAATAACCTCCATAGTGTGCAGCCAGCTGTGCCAGGGGGTACATGGTCCATGTCTATCTGACAGACCCAAACAGTCATGCCAACCTATTTCATGTGTCAACCCAGTGACCCTATGACCCCCCCCCCCCCCCAGGATGGACACAGTTGGGGGGACATGGTCCTGGCATGATGTGTCTGACAAGGAGCTGGCTGCTTCTCTTAGGATCTGGGTCATTCGGGAAGGAGGATGCATATAAGCAGAGATCCTTGTCCTGGTGACAATAGAACCTGCTCCACCAGACTTCCTCATCTCTTCCTCCAGCTCCTGTAATTAGGGAAAGCACCAGGGTGCAGGGCGGTGCCCGCAGCAGGTCAGGAATAGCTGAGGATTTAAGATTTGTCACCCTGATGATGATGATATGCCACAGGCTCTGGCTAAATGGGAACGGCTCATAGGGGTGACACAATTAAGATTGACAGTCAATAGGCCATAGGTTAACACATGAAAAAAGGTAAGTAAGTTTTATTTATATAGCGCACATTCTCCAACAGGAATCAAGGAGCTTTACAGACATTAAAAATAACAATGCACATTCTGCAGGAGACTCCCTGACATAGCAGCAATCTCCCTCTCTCCCTCATTAGTCTAACAATCTCCCTCATGTCACCTAGCCCACATTACACTGTTACCTCATAGTTACCTCCCCTCCTGCATTCTGCAGGAGACTCCCTGACATAGCAGCAATCTCCCTCTCTCCCTCATTAGTCTAACAATCTCCCTCATGTCACCCAGCCCACATTACACTGTTACACCATAGTTACCTCCCCTCCTGCATCCTGCAGGAGACTCCCTGACATAGCAGCAATCTCCCCCTCTCCATCATTAGTCTAGCAATCTCCCTCATGTCACCTAGCACACATTACACGGTTACATCATAGTTACCTCCCCTCCTGCATTCTGCAGGAGACTCCCTGACACAGCAGCAATCTCCCTCTCTCCCTCATTAGTCTAGCAATCTCCCCCATGTCACCTAGCCCACATTACACTGTTACATCATAGTTACCTCCCCTCCTGCATTCTGCAGGAGACTCCCTGACATAGCAGCAATCTCCCTCTCTCCCTCATTAGTCTAGCAATCTCCCTCATGTCATCTAGCCCACATTACACTGTTACATCATAGTTACCTCCCCTCCTGCACATTCTGCAGGAGACTCCCTGACATAGCAGCAATCTCCCTCTCTCCCTCATTAGTCTAACAATCTACCTCATGTCACCTAGCTCACATTACACTGTTACATCATAGTTACCTCCCCTCCTGCATTCTGCAGGAGACTACCTGACATAGCAGCAATCTCCCTCTCTCCCTCATTAGTCTAGCAAGCTCCCTCATGTCACCTAGCCCACATTACACTGTTACATCATAGTTACCTCCCCTCCTGCATTCTGCAGGAGACTCCCTGACATAGCAGCAATCTCCCTCTCTCCCTCATTAGTCTAGCAATCTCCCTCATGTCATCTAGCCCACATTACACTGTTACATCATAGTTACCTCCCCTCCTGCACATTCTGCAGGAGACTCCCTGACATAGCAGCAATCTCCCTCTCTCCCTCATTAGTCTAACAATCTACCTCATGTCACCTAGCTCACATTACACTGTTACATCATAGTTACCTCCCCTCCTGCATTCTGCAGGAGACTACCTGACATAGCAGCAATCTCCCTCTCTCCCTCATTAGTCTAGCAAGCTCCCTCATGTCACCTAGCCCACATTACACTGTTACATCATAATTACCTCCCCTCCTACATTCTGCAGGAGACTCCCTGACATAGCAGCAATCTCTCTCTCTCCCTCATTAGTCTAGCAATCTCCCCCATGTCACCTAGCCCACATTACACTGTTACATCATAGTTACCTCCCCTCCTGCATTCTGCAGGAGACTCCCTGATATAGCAGCAATCTCCCTCTCTCCCTCATTAGTCTAACAATCTCCCTCATGTCACCTAGCCCACATTACACTGTTACATCATAGTTACCTCCCCTCCTACATTCTGCAGGAGACTCCCTGACATAGCAGCAATCTCTCTCTCTCCCTCATTAGTCTAGCAATCTCCCCCATGTCACCTAGCCCACATTACACTGTTACATCATAGTTACCTCCCCTCCTGCATTCTGCAGGAGACTCCCTGATATAGCAGCAATCTCCCTCCCTCCCTCATTAGTCTAGCAATCTCCCTCATTTCACCTAGCCCATATAACACTGTTACATCATAGTTACCTCCCCTCCTGCATCATGCAGGTAACTCCCTGACATAGCAGCAACCTCCCTCTCTCCCTCATTAGTCTAGCAATCTCCCTCATGTCACCTAGCCCACATTACACTGTTACATCATAGTTACCCCCCCCCCCTGCATTCTGCAGAAGACTTCCTGACATAGCAGCAATCTCCATCTCTCCCTCATTAGTCTAGCAATCTCCCCCATGTCACCTAGCCCACATTACACTTTTACCATAGTTACCTCCCCTCCTGCATTCTGCATGAGACTCCCTGAAATAGCAGCAATCTCCCTCTCTCCCTCATTAGTCTAGCAATCTCCCTCATGTCACCTAGCCCACATTACACTGTTACATCATAGTTACCTCCCATTCTGCAGGAGACTCCCTGACATAGCAGCAATCTCCCTCTCTCCCTCATTAGTCTAGCAATCTCCCTCATGTCACCTAGCCCATATTACACTGTTACATCATAGTTACCTCCCCTCCTGCATCCTGCAGGAGACTCCCTGACATAGCAGCAATCTCCCTCTCTCCCTCATTAGTCTAGCAATCTCCCTCATGTCACCTAGCCCACATTACACGGTTACATCATAGTTACCTCCCCTCCTACATTCTGCATTAGACTCCCTTATATAGCAGCAATCTCCCTCATTTCACCTTTTTTTTTTTTTTAAACAAAGGGGTATTTTAATCCAACTGGTTCAACAAGGCAATATACATATGGAGTATGTATGCTCTGACGTTTCGGTCCCAACATGGACCTTTATCAAGGAGCCTACAACATACAAATGACAAGTATAGTAAATGCATGCTGTGCTGAAAAATAAAGACACGCATTTAAACAAGTGAAAAGTATAGTTACGTTGTTCATCAAAGCATCTAGCAGTCAGCGGCGCAGGAACAACCTGGATATGGGCAGGGTCAGCCAGCCACTCTGACTGCCCTCCGGTCCAGCTATTTATACCCTCTTTTAGGGGCTTGATGCTGGACAGCGCCACAGACACGAGTCTGTGTAGCGCTATGGGACTTCGGCGTCCGGGAGCACATCTTTGCACAATATGTGTACTAGTCTATTTAGCCCTATTGGGTGCTAGTGCAATGTAATCACGTGAACAGCAGGTGTATGACGTCACCCAGCACCGCCCAGCGGTGGGAGGCGTTCACAGGCTGTTTGCACATGGTGTCACTATTTAAGGTCAGCTACGAGCATTATATTTTGTATCCTGAAGATAGTGCATACTTTATGAAACGTTGATATACACGGACACTGTATTGTCTATTTGTTCCTGAAAGAACTGAGTGCCGCGCCCACCACGAGATATACCTGCTTTTTTTCCGGCTAGGATACGGGCAGCATCTGGATGGCGGAAGGAGAGCTGTGGGCCGGACACGGGCAGCATATTGATGACGTGTGGAGAGCTGTGGGCAGGACACGGGTAGCATCTGGGTGACGTGTGGAGAGCTGTGGGTAGGACACGGGTAGCATCTGGGTGACGTGTGGAGAGCTGTGGGTAGGACACGGCAGCATCTGGGTGACGTGTGGAGAGCTGTGGGTAGGACACGGCAGCATCTGGATGACATGTGGAGAGCTGTGGGCAGGACACGGGTAGCATCTGGGTGACGTGTGGAGAGCTGTGGGTAGGACACGGCAGCATCTGGATGGCATGTGGAGAGCTGTGGCTAGGATACGGGCAGCATCTGTATGGCGTGTGGAGAGCTGTGGGTAGGATAAGGGCAGCATCTGGATGGCGGGAGAAGAGCTGTGGGCAGGACACGGGCAGCATCTGGATGGCGGGAGAAGAGCTGTGGGTAGGATACGGGCAGCATCTGGATGGCGGAAGGAGAGCTGTGGGCAGGACACGGGCAGCATCTTGATGACGTGTGGAGAGCTGTGGGCAGGACACGGGCAGCATCTGTATGGCGTGTGGAGAGCTGTGGGTAGGACACGGGCAGCATATGGATGGTGGGCGGAGAGCTGTGGGTAGGATAAGGGCAGCATCTGGATGACATGTGGAGAGCTGTGGGTAGGACACGGGTAGCATCTGTATGACATGTGGAGAGCTGTGGGTAGGACACGGGCAGCATCTGGATGGCGGGAGAAGAGCTGTGGCTAGGATACGGGCAGCATCTGGATGACATGTGGAGAGCTCTGGGTAGGACACGAGTAGCATCTGTATGACATGTGGAGAGCTGTGGGTAGGACACGGGCAGCATCTGGATGGCGGGAGAAGAGCTGTGGCTAGGATACGGGCAGCATCTGGATGACATGTGGAGAGCTGTGGGTAGGACACGGGTAGCATCTGTATGACATGTGGAGAGCTGTGGGTAGGACACGGGGAAGCAGTATGAAATCCCGGCGGTCGGGATCCCGGCGTTCAAAATCCTGACTCCGGAATCCCGACCGCCGAAATCCCGACAAGGGGGGGACGTGGATCGCCCCCCCTTGCTGGCTCGCCACGCAGCGGGCCCGGTGGCTAGGATACGGGCAGCATCTGGATGACATGTGGAGAGCTGTGGGTAGGACATGGGTAGCATCTGTATGACAGGAGGAGAGCTATGGGTAGGACACGGGCAGCATCTGGATGGCGGGTGGAGAGCTGTGGGTAGGACACGGGCAGCATCTGGATGGCGGGTGGAGAGCTGTGGGTAGGACACGGGCAGCATCTGGATGGCGGGAGAAGAGCTGTGGGTAGGACACGGGCAGCATCTGGATGGCGGGTGGAGAGCTGTGGGTAGGACACGGGCAGCATCTGGATGGCGGGTGGAGAGCTGTGGGTAGGACACGGGCAGCATCTGGATGGCGGGTGGAGAGCTGTGGGTAGGACACGGGCAGCATCTGGATGTCGGGTGGAGAGCTGTGGCTAGGATACGGGCAGCATCTGGATGGCATGTGGAGAGCTGTGGCTAGGATACGGGCAGCATCTGTATGGCGTGTGGAGAGCTGTGGCTAGGATACGGGCAGCATCTGGATGGCGGGAGGAGAGCTGTGGGCAGGACATGGGCAGCATCTGTATGACATGTGGAGAGCTGTGGGCAGGACACGGGCAGCATCTTGATGACATGTGGAGAGCTGTGGGTAGGACATGGGCAGCATCTGGATGACGTGGGGAGAGCTGTGGGTAGGATACGGGCAGCATCTGGATGGCGGGAGGAGAGCTGTGGGCAGGATAAGGGCAGCATCTGGATGGCGGGAGGAGAGCTGTGGGCAGGATAAGGGCAGCATCTGGATGACGTGGGGAGAGCTGTGGGTAGGACACGGGTAGCATCTGTATGGCGTGTGGAGAGCTGTGGGCAGGACACGGGCAGCATCTGATGACATGTGGAGAGCTGTGGGCAGGACACAGGCAGCATCTGATGACATGTGGAGAGCTGTGGTTAGGACATGGGCAGCATCTGTATGGCGTGTGGAGAGCTGTGGGTAGGATACGGGCAGCATCTGGATGGCAGGAGGAGAGCTGTGGTTAGGACACGGGCAGCATCTGTATGGCGTGTGGAGAGCTGTGGGTAGGATACGGGCAGCATCTGGATGGCGGGTGGAGAGCTGTGGGTAGGATAGGGGCAGCATCTGATGGCGTGTGGAGAGCTGTGGGTAGGACACGGGCAGCATCTGGATGACATGTGGAGAGCAGTGGGTAGGACACGGGCAGCATCTGGATGACATGTGGAGAGCTGTGGGTAGGACACGGGCAGCATCTGGATGGCGGGAGGAGAGCTGTGGGCAGGACACAGGCAGCATCTGGATGACATGTGGAGAGCTGTGGGTAGGACACGGGCAGCATCTGGATGGCAGGAGGAGAGCTGTGGGTAGGACACGGGCAGCATCTGGATGGCGGGACAAGAGCTGTGGCTAGGATACGGGCAGCATCTGGATGGCGGGAGGAGAGCTGTGGGCAGGACACAGGCAGCATCTGGATGACATGTGGAGAGCTGTGGGTAGGACATGGGCAGCATCTGGATGGCGGGAGAAGAGCTGTGGCTGGGATACGGGCAGCATCTGGATGGCGGGAGGAGAGCTGTGGGCAGGACATGGGCAGCATCTGGATGGCGGGAGAAGAGCTGTGGCTGGGATACGGGCAGCATCTGGATGGCGGGAGGAGAGCTGTGGGCAGGACATGGGCAGCATCTGGATGGCGGGAGAAGAGCTGTGGCTGGGATATGGGCAGCATCTGGATGGCGGGAGGAGAGCTGTGGGCAGGACATGGGCAGCATCTGGATGGCGGGAGAAGAGCTGTGGCTGGGATACGGGCAGCATCTGTATGGCGTGTGGAGAGCTGTGGGTAGGATAAGGGCAGCATCTGGATGGCGGGAGGAGAGCTGTGGGTAGGACACGGGCAGCATCTGGATGGCGGGAGGAGAGCTGTGGGCAGGACATGGGCAGCATCTTGATGACATGTGGAGAGCTGTGGGTAGGACACGGGCAGCATCTGGATGGCGGGAGGAGAGCTGTGGGTAGGACACGGGCAGTATCTGGATGACATGTGGAGAGCTGTGGGTAGGACACGGGCAGCATCTGGATGACGTGTGGAGAGCTGTGGGCAGGACACGGGCAGCATCTGGATGACATGTGGAGAGCTGTGGGTAGGACACGGGCAGCATCTGGATGGCGGGAGGAGAGCTGTGGGTAGGACACGGGCAGCATCTGGATGACATGTGGAGAGCTGTGGGTAGGACACGGGCAGCATCTGGATGACGTGTGGAGAGCTGTGGGTAGGACACGGGCAGCATCTGATGACATGTGGAGAGCTGTGGGCAGGACACGGGCAGCATCTGATGACATGTGGAGAGCTATGGTTAGGACATGGGCAGCATCTGTATGGCGTGTGGAGAGCTGTGGGTAGGATAAGGGCAGCATCTGGATGGCAGGAGGAGAGCTGTGGTTAGGACACGGGCAGCATCTGTATGGCGTGTGGAGAGCTGTGGGTAGAATACGGGCAGCATCTGGATGGCGGGTGGAGAGCTGTGGGTAGGATAGGGGCAGCATCTGATGGCGTGTGGAGAGCTGTGGGTAGGACACGGGCAGCATCTGGATGACATGTGGAGAGCTGTGGGTAGGACACGGGCAGCATCTGGATGACATGTGGAGAGCTGTGGGTAGGACACGGGCAGCATCTGGATGGCGGGAGGAGAGCTGTGGGTAGGACACAGGCAGCATCTGGATGACGTGTGGAGAGCTGTGGACAGGACACGGGCAGCATCTGGATGACATGTGGAGAGCTGTGGGTTGGACACGGGCAGCATCTGGATGGAGGGAGGAGAGCTGTGGGTAGGACACGGGCAGCATCTGGATGACATGTGGAGAGCTGTGGGTAGGACACGGGCAGCATCTGGATGACGTGTGGAGAGCTGTGGGCCGGACACGGGCAGCATCTGGATGACATGTGGAGAGCTGTGGGTAGGACACGGGCAGCATCTGGATGGCGGGAGGAGAGCTGTGGGCAGGACACGGGCAGCATCTGGATGACGTGTGGAGAGCTGTGGGCCGGACACGGGCAGCATCTGGATGACATGTGGAGAGCTGTGGGTAGGACACGGGCAGCATCTGGATGGCGGGAGGAGAGCTGTGGGCAGGACACAGGCAGCATCTGGATGACATGTGGAGAGCTGTGGGTAGGACACGGGCAGCATCTGGATGACGTGTGGAGAGCTGTGGTGCGACGGATAAAGACATAGCTGGCCTGGAGCGGATGTCACCCACCCTCCCCTATCACGCCCAGGCACACGTTATACCTGACACTCTCTGCGCTGCCCAACGGACACTCCCAATGTTCATGGCAGGATGAGCGCTCACACTTATACTACATGCGCAGTGTATCGATAATCGGCCGACGGGCACATTTGCAGCTGTGCGTTCAGGCCTGTATTGGAGGGAGAGGGGGAGGGAGATGTACTAAGATCGGATTTCTATTAAAGAATGGATGTTGCCCATAGCAACCAATCAGAATCTACTTTTTAATTTATTCAGCACCTTCTAGAAGAGAATAGATATAATCGGATTGGTTACCCATAGCAACATCTCCCATCTTAGTAAATAGACAAGAGAAAGACAGTTCCCACCAATGACATCGCAGCCCCATCTCCTGTCTTCAGCCTCGGCCCCTGATCAGCTGCTAATTGTCGTTACTGCCCTAATGACCGCGTATTGCTGCTACAGATAGATAGGGCTCCTGTGCAGTTCCCACCAATGACAGTGACATCTCAGCCCCATCTCCTGTCTTCAGCCTCGGCCCCTGATCAGCTGCTTATTGTGTGACTATTGGCTTCGTTACTGCCCTAATGACCGCGTATTGCTGCTACAGATAGGGCTCCTGTGCAGTTCCAGAATGAGCTAGGAGGACGAGCTGTACCCTGTAATTCACATGTCGTGCAAACATGGGTGACAGAGCTAAATTTAGGAGGATACATAGTGTACACATAGGAACACTGAGCTCTACGCCTGCAAACACTGGTTCACTCAAGATCTCCCAGTCTCACCCCAAGCCTTAGGGTCATTCTAGATGATCCAGTAGAACCAGTCTTTCTGGCAGAGTCTCCAGGACTGGAGGAAACTGGTGAGAGGAGAATGATGCTGGTACCTGGATACAGAATAATGAACTTTATGCTAAATGTATAAAAGAAACTTGTGTAACATGCGAATGGAGGAATGCGAAAGACCCTAAGGGATAAAGAAACAGGTTCCCGGAATATACTGTCCTGTGATACAGATACCAGCAGACTGGTCTGATATACAGGAGAGAACCGGATGGGTCCTTCTGTATGGTCACAGTATAGAGAGGGATTAGCCCACAGTGTCTGGATCTCTGTATGGTCACAGTATAGGAAGGTATAGGACCACAGTGTCTGGTTCTCTGTATGGTCACAGTATAGGAAGGTATAGGACCACAGTGTCTGGATCTCTGTATGGTCACAGTATAGGAAGGTATAAGACCACAGTGTCTGGTTCTCTGTATGGTCACAGTATATGAAGGTATAAGACCACAGTGTCTGGTTCTCTGTATGGTCACAGTATAGGAAGGTATAAGACCACAGTGTCTGGTTCTCTGTATGGTCACAGTATAGGAAGGTATAAGACCACAGTGTCTGGTTCTCTGTATGGTCACAGTATAGGAAGGTATAGGACCACAGTGTCTGGTTCTCTGTATGGTCACAGTATAGGAAGGTATAAGACCACAGTGTCTGGTTCTCTGTATGGTCACAGTATAGGAAGGTATAAGACCACAGTGTCTGGATCTCTGTATGGTCACAGTATAGGAAGGTATAAGACCACAGTGTCTGGTTCTCTGTATGGTCACAGTATAGGAAGGTATAAGACCACAGTGTCTGGTTCTCTGTATGGTCACAGTATAGGAAGGTATAAGACCACAGTGTCTGGATCTCTGTATGGTCACAGTATAGGAAGGTATAGGACCACAGTGTCTGGATCTCTGTATGGTCACAGTATAAGAAGGTATAGGACCACAGTGTCTGGTTCTCTGTATGGTCACAGTATAGGAAGGTATAAGACCACAATGTCTGGATCTCTGTATGGTCACAGTATAGGAAGGTATAAGACCACAGTGTCTGGTTCTCTGTATGGTCACAGTATAGGAAGGTATAGGACCACAGTGTCTGGTTCTCTGTATGGTCACAGTATAGGAAGGTATAGGACCACAGTGTCTGGATCTCTGTATGGTCACAGTATAGGAAGGTATAGGACCACAGTGTCTGGATCTCTGTATGGTCACAGTATAGGAAGGTATAGGACCACAGTGTCTGGATCTCTGTATGGTCACAGTATAGGAAGGTATAAGACCACAGTGTCTGGATCTCTGTATGGTCACAGTATAGGAAGGTATAAGCCCACAGTGTCTGGATCTCTGTATGGTCACAGTATATGAAGGTATAAGACCACAGTGTCTGGTTCTCTGTATGGTCACAGTATAGGAAGGTATAAGACCACAGTGCCTGGATCTCTGTATGGTCACAGTATAGGAAGGTACTGTATAAGACCACAATGTCTGGTTCTCTGTATGGTCACAGTATAGGAAGGTATAAGACCACAGTGTCTGGATCTCTGTATGGTCACAGTATAGGAAGGTATAAGACCACAGTGTCTGGTTCTCTGTATGGTCACAGTATAGGAAGGTATAAGACCACAGTGTCTGGTTCTCTGTATGGTCACAGTATAGGAAGGTATAAGACCACAGTGTCTGGTTCTCTGTATGGTCACAGTATAGGAAGGTATAGGACCACAGTGTCTGGTTCTCTGTATGGTCACAGTATAGGAAGGTATAAGACCACAGTGTCTGGTTCTCTGTATGGTCACAGTATAGGAAGGTATAGGACCACAGTGTCTGGATCTCTGTATGGTCACAGTATAGGAAGGTATAGGACCACAGTGTCTGGATCTCTGTATGGTCACAGTATAAGAAGGTATAGGACCACAGTGTCTGGTTCTCTGTATGGTCACAGTATAGGAAGGTATAAGACCACAATGTCTGGATCTCTGTATGGTCACAGTATATGAAGGTATAAGACCACAGTGTCTGGTTCTCTGTATGGTCACAGTATAGGAAGGTATAAGACCACAGTGTCTGGATCTCTGTATGGTCACAGTATAGGAAGGTATAAGACCACAGTGTCTGGTTCTCTGTATGGTCACAGTATAGGAAGGTATAAGACCACAGTGTCTGGATCTCTGTATGGTCACAGTATAGGAAGGTATAAGACCACAATGTCTGGTTCTCTGTATGGTCACAGTATAGGAAGGTATAGGACCACAGTGTCTGGATCTCTGTATGGTCACAGTATAGGAAGGTATAGGACCACAGTGTCTGGTTCTCTGTATGGTCACAGTATAGGAAGGTATAAGACCACAGTGTCTGTTCTCTGTATGGTCACAGTATAGGAAGGTATAAGACCACAGTGTCTGGATCTCTGTATGGTCACAGTATAGGAAGGTATAAGACCACAGTTTCTGGATCTCTGTATGGTCACAGTATAGGAAGGTATAAGACCACAGTGTCTGGTTCTCTGTATGGTCACAGTATAGGAAGGTATAAGACCACAGTGTCTGGATCTCTGTATGGTCACACTATAGGAAGGTATAGGACCACAGTGTCTGGTTCTCTGTATGGTCACAGTATAGGAAGGTATAAGACCACAGTGTCTGGTTCTCTGTATGGTCACAGTATAGGAAGGTATAAGACCACAGTGTCTGGATCTCTGTATGGTCACAGTATAGGAAGGTATAAGACCACAGTGTCTGGATCTCTGTATGGTCACAGTATAGGAAGGTATAAGACCACAGTGTCTGGATCTCTGTATGGTCACAGTATAGGAAGGTATATGACCACAGTGTCTGGTTCTCTGTATGATCACAGTATAAGAAGGTATAGGACCACAGTGTCTGGTTCTCTGTATGGTCACAGTATAGGAAGGTATAAGACCACAGTGTCTGGATCTCTGTATGGTCACAGTATAGGAAGGTATAAGACCACAGTGTCTGGATCTCTGTATGGTCACAGTATAGGAAGGTATAAGACCACAGTGTCTGGATCTCTGTATGGTCACAGTATAGGAAGGTATATGACCACAGTGTCTGGTTCTCTGTATGATCACAGTATAAGAAGGTATAGGACCACAGTGTCTGGTTCTCTGTATGGTCACAGTATAGGAAGGTATAAGACCACAGTGTCTGGATCTCTGTATGGTCACAGTATAGGAAGGTATAAGACCACAGTGTCTGGATCTCTGTATGGTCACAGTATAGGAAGGTATAGGACCACAGTGTCTGGATCTCTGTATGGTCACAGTATAGGAAGGTATAGGACCACAGTATCTGGTTCTCTGTATGGTCACAGTATAGGAAGGTATAAGACCACAATGTCTGGTTCTCTGTATGGTCACAGTATAGGAAGGTATAGGACCACAGTGTCTGGTTCTCTGTATGGTCACAGTATAGGAAGGTATTAGCCCACAGTGTCTGGATCTCTGTATGGTCACAGTATAGGAAGGTATAGGACCACAGTGTCTGGATCTCTGTATGGTCACAGTATAGGAAGGTATAAGACCACAGTGTCTGGATCTCTGTATGGTCACAGTATAGGAAGGTATAAGACCACAGTGTCTGGATCTCTGTATGGTCACAGTATAAGAAGGTATAAGACCACAGTGTCTGGATCTCTGTATGGTCACAGTATAGGAAGGTATAGGACCAGTGTCTGGTTCTCTGTATGGTCACAGTATAGGAAGGTATAAGACCACAGTGTCTGGATCTCTGTATGGTCACAGTATAGGAAGGTATAGGACCAGTGTCTGGTTCTCTGTATCGTCACAGTATAAGAAGGTATAAGACCACAGTGTCTGGTTCTCTGTATGGTCACAGTATAAGAAGGTATAAGACCACAGTGTCTGGATCTCTGTATGGTCACAGTATAGGAAGGTATAAGACCACAGTGTCTGGTTCTCTGTATGGTCACAGTATAGGAAGGTATAAGACCACAGTGTCTGGTTCTCTGTATGGTCACAGTATAGGAAGGTATAGGACCACAGTGTCTGGTTCTCTGTATGGTCACAGTATAGGAAGGTATAAGACCACAGTGTCTGGATCTCTGTATGGTCACAGTATAAGAAGGTATAGGACCACAATGTCTGGTTCTCTGTATGGTCACAGTATAGCAAGGTATAAGACCACAGTGTCTGGATCTCTGTATGGTCACAGTATAGGAAGGTATAAGACCACAGTGTCTGGTTCTCTGTATGGTCACAGTATAAGAAGGTATAAGACCACAGTGTCTGGATCTCTGTATGGTCACAGTATAGGAAGGTATAAGACCACAGTGTCTGGTTCTCTGTATGGTCACAGTATAAGAAGGTATAAGACCACAGTGTCTGGTTCTCTGTATGGTCACAGTATAGGAAGGTATAAGACCACAATGTCTGGATCTCTGTATGGTCACAGTATAGGAAGGTATAAGACCACAGTGTCTGGTTCTCTGTATGGTCACAGTATAGGAAGGTATAAGACCACAGTGTCTGGATCTCTGTATGGTCACAGTATAGGAAGGTATAGGACCACAGTGTCTGTGCTCTGTATGGTCACAGTATAGGAAGGTATAGGACCAGTGTCTGGATCTCTGTATGGTCACAGTATAGGAAGGTATAAGACCACAGTGTCTGGTTCTCTGTATGGTCACAGTATAGGAAGGTATAGGACCACAGTGTCTGGTTCTCTGTATGGTCACAGTATAAGAAGGTATAAGACCACAGTGTCTGGATCTCTGTATGGTCACAGTATAAGAAGGTATAAGACCACAGTGTCTGGTTCTCTGTATGGTCACAGTATAGGAAGGTATAAGACCACAGTGTCTGGATCTCTGTATGGTCACAGTATAGGAAGGTATAGGACCACAGTGTCTGTTATCTGTATGGTCACAGTATAGGAAGGTATAAGACCACAGTGTCTGGATCTCTGTATGGTCACAGTATAGGAAGGTATAGGACCACAGTGTCTGTGCTCTGTATGGTCACAGTATAGGAAGGTATAGGACCACAGTGTCTGGATCTCTGTATGGTCACAGTATAAGAAGGTATAAGACCACAATGTCTGTTCTCTGTATGGTCACAGTATAGGAAGGTATAGGACCACAGTGTCTGGATCTCTGTATGGTTACAGTATAAGAAGGTACAAGCAGGGCCGATGCAAAGCATTTCTACTCCCCAGGCAATCCCCCCCGTTGCCCGCCCCCCCCACTCCCCCGCTCGGGGGGTGGATTCAGCGGCCACTATACGCACTCCGGGGGGTGGTGGTGGGGGGCTGGGGGGTGCGGGCGCTTGGTCACATTTCAGGAAGGTATAGTGTAAGGCCACATTGTCTGGCAGAGGGTTCTCTGTGTCCGTTTGGGTTACATTAAATACATTTACACTGTGTCTTTGTTTGATGTTTCCATCAGTTTGTGCTGGATATTACCTGTAATGATTACGGATTGTTTCAGCACTAGAAGGATATAATACAACAGTGATGAGACATTTACACATGCATCTGATATAAGGAAAGTGTGCCAGGCAGGACGGGCGCAGACAGAAGGGCACAGATGGAATTAGAGGAGAGATTAGCAGGTTAAAGCAGATTAACTCTCCCACAAAGCTCAGATTAATCAGATGTTACTCTGGGTCTAATTTCTGCCCCATTGCGTGATTTCATTTCCTGTCAGAAGAGAGATGTATATACAAGTTATAGGAACTGAAGGTCTCTGTGTCGGCTCCTGGGTTTGCCGGTCTGAATATCATTCATTAACAATAATTGTGTCACCGGCTCTTCTCACTGCTGCAATAAAGATTATCACAATGTGACATTGGTCCGATCCAGACCTGAATGCTGCTGAGTGTGCAGCCATCAGTTAGACGCTGCCCCACCTTGTGAATGAATGTTCTCGCTGTGCTAATGGGTGTGAACGCCAAGCAAAACTTTCCAAATCCCGTCACAAACTGCTCACCAGGCAATGAAGTTCCCAGTGTTCGCAAGCTCAGCGTAACCAGACTGGGCGCAACTTACTGGGTGGCTGCGATGACCACCGGCATGTCCGGCCTGGGGCTGATGTCAAACACCCTCCCCTAAAACACTTGGGCACGCCTGCACTTTTCCTAACACTCTCACCAAACGTCCGTTTACCACCCCCAGATGTCAATCACTGTGAATGTATACCCTCCAACTGTACCGAATTTGCCGGTACAGTACAGTTTTTTAACAGTCTGTACCGGCGAATTATAATTGTACCGAATGTACCGATTTCAGCTGAGTCGGTGTCAGTCTCACTCACTCTCTCATGTGCGCCGCATCCTACTCCTGGCTCCGTGTGCACTGCTCATGCCTGTGGTGCACCGCCGGCTCCCCTCTCCCCCACCCGTTCCCAATAGTGCATTGCGCGGGCCATTGCTGTGCGTCATGACGTCACGCGCTGGCAACGCGCACACTGCGCACAGTCACTCTGGAAAGCTCAGCCCTCCCTCAGTCTCTTGGTGCGAATCTGCCTGAGGGAGAGGGGTGCGGTGGCAGGCCAGCCTCGGGGCGTGTGACTGGGGGGGGGACATCTTGGCATTGGAGGAGGCTCCTGGCATGTGCTGCCACGTCTTCAGCAGGGATGCAGTTTAAATCCCGGCGGTCGGGATCCCGGCGTTCAAAATCCCGAACGCCGAAATCCCGACACTTTCTCCCCCCGTGGGTGTCCACGACACCCTCGGAGGGAGAATAAATTAGTGTGCCGATTGCAGCGAGCCCGCAAGGGGGGGCGATCCACGTCCCCCCCTTGCCGGGATTTCGGCGTTCGGGATTCCGGTGTCGGGATTTTGAACGCCGGGATCCCGACCGCCGGCTTTTCATGCCGAATCCCTTCAGCACAGTGAGTCTGACTGTAAGTGGCTGCCGCTTAGGCTACACTACTAAATAATAAATCTCCACACACTGGGCCTTATTCTAGTTCACTCTAAGAGGCAAATTCCTTCTTAGCTGGACAAAACCATGTGCACAGCAGGTGGGGCAGACGTAACTTGTGCAGAGAGAGTTAGATTTGGGTGGGGTTTTTCTTCAAAGTGAGATCTATATTGCAGTGTAAAAATAAAGCAGTTAGTATTTTCCATGCACAGAAACAAAATAACTCACCCAAATCTAAATCTCTCTGCACATGTTACATCTGCCCCCCTGCAGTGCACATGGTTTTGTCCAGCTAAGAAGGAATTTGCCTCTAAGAGTGACCTAGAATAAGGCCCAGTGTGACTTCGCTCAAATTATATAAATTTGTGTGACGCACCTGCTCTGGCTGCAGCTCTGGTATATTAAATAAGTATATTTAATATACTTATATTTATTAAATAAAAGTATATTAAATATACTTATTTATTTTAATATGCCAGCAGCCCACCAAGCCACCATGTGACATGAGCTCAGCTGCATCAGGTGCTGGGCCGGGGGGCAGGGTGCTCAGCCAGGCTGCACGAACTTTACCATTGAAAGTATAGGAAAGGAGGCTTTGTCACGCCCCCTTTCCTATTGTGTACCGAATTTTTCCCCTCAGATGTTGGAGGGTATGTGAATGGAGTGCAAAGGAATAAAGTTGCAGGATTTGTTCTCAAGCAGGCGTCGCGCACTTGTATTGTATTACATTAAACGTCATTGTCATTGCTATAACTTCCATATATATATATATTTTGCAATTATACAATTTGCGGAATAAATTAGTGAAAACTAATATAACATACCAACCTGAATCTCCTGACCCTAATTGGCTGGCACCCAGTAGGAAAGGTTGTTTTAGATGTACGTGTATCACTTGTCAGTTTCTTTTAACTGGTGACACATTTAACCATCCGCATACTGGTCATAAATTTAAAATAAAACATCATTTCACTTGTTCATCTTATTATGTTGTGTATCAACTTATTTGTCCCTGCAGCTTACAGTATATTGGCAAAACCACCTGTAAATTTAAAGAACGTATGACAACGCACAGAAGCACTATAAGACAAGCACTGATCTCTGGCAAAAGCGATCAACCCGTGGCACGGCATTTTGCCGAATTTAAACATCCTTTAAATAGCCTAAGGTATCGTATGATAGATTGTATTCCATTTTCCAACAGAGGAGGTGACCGTGCACTTAAATTGCTTCAATGCGCCGATGGATACATCGCCTGGATGTTATTGCTCCAAAGGGTCTCAATGAACAGATCTCATTCTCTATCTTTCGTTAAAAATTAAAAATGATTATTGTTGATACTAGTTGTATATTAAGATGCTGTGTTTCCTTCTGCATGTATAGCTGCGGTGCAATGCATTGTGAACATTTTAAACATGTACTTTTTTTGTATGTATTTTTCCTTATACTTTCTATGTATTTATAACACTCTGTTTTTATCATGATAATTAACACTAATTGCTAACACCTTGTTCATGATGTCAGCTCTTTCCAGTGGAAGCCAGTGGGTGTGTCCCCCCACCCCCTTCTGCCCGACTCACCTTGATGTTCACCTATTTAAGTTTGCTGTATGTTTGTATTCACCATCCTGATGAAAATTTTTCTATAAAAATTGAAATGTTGACCAATATTGGTGTGTAAGAGTTTCTTTATTATGCTGGGAGTGCCGCACCGTTAATACCTACATACCTACCCATTGTGAAGGCACCGGATTAACATTACTGCATCTTATTGGGAGTGCCGATTCCTGGACGTATATATATATATATATATATATATATATATATATATATATATATATATATCCCAATATTCCACTAGTTCCCAGAGGTTTAGGGAACCCCAAAACCACAAATTATTCCCCAACTGTGGTAATGGCGCCTGTATTTAAATACAGTCCGTCAAAGTGATCCAATTTCAATGAAGTGAAGAGGAATTAATCCGATAATAGTTTATTTCTGGGTAGCCAACCCTAGTCCTCGAGAGCTACCAACAGTGCATGTTTTGCAGGTCTCCTCACAGAATCACAAGTGAATTAATTAGCTCCATCTGTGGATCTTTTAAAATGTGTCAGTGATTAATGAGTGCAGCTGTGCAGCAGCTAGGTTGTCAGGAAAATGTGAACTGTTGGTAGCTCTCGAGGGCTAGGGTTGGCTACCACTGGTTTATTTGATTCTTCAATGAGTTGTCAGACAAAATGGTAACATGAAAACGTTTTGGATCACTTTGACGAACTGTATTTAAATACAGGCGCCTTTACCACAGTTGGAGAATAATTTGAGGATTTGGGGTTCCCTAAACCCTCAGGGAACTTTATAAGCGTGTAGTGGAATATATATATATATATATATATATATATATATATATATATAAGAGGGCAGGTGCTCAGACTGATTAGGAACGCTGCTGATTGGTGCAGGTACTGACTGTGGTGAATAAAGCTATGTGTGTTTGTACCAGTGTTTTATCCCTGACGACGGGAGTATATGCTCCCGAAACATGTTGGAATAAAATTCTTCCTAATTACAAAAGACTCCTGAGTGCCGCATATTCTTCTTCTACTACATGGACACTGGTTCAATGAAGGCACCTGAGCACTTGATCTAAGCTGATCTTTACTGGGAGTGCCGGATTCTGGCCCTTATTCTGATCGGTGCGGATATATCTGCGTGCGTTCGGGCCGCCGATGTTTTGTGTCTGCGCATGTGCAGAGGCGTCTCTGCGCATGTGCGAGCGGGGCGTGCAGCCAAATCCCGCATGATATGTGAACACTCCAAACAGGGGGTGGAGAGGGGCGTGAAGGGCTATTTGGGCTCATTACCATATGCATACGCCCCGCGTTTCATGGGAGTTCCCATGAAAACGCTGGGCGTACGTATGGTAATGCGGCCGTGACGCACGTGTAGGGGGCGGACATATGACATCGCCGTATGTCAGCTGCCCGCCCAGATCCCTGCTTTTGCACGGAAAAATGTCCGTGTGGTCTGAGGTTGCGGGAGCTGGTGGAGCACTCGGTCCTGCATTCGATGGTCTGCGACCATCGAATGATGGGGGAGGTTCCCTTAGATGGAGGAGGCGTATTCCGTGAAAAATACACGTGCGGTCCGTTCGGCCAGCTTCTTACCGCATACGGACGGAGTTGGCGATCCGTATGGAAGGCGGGGTTTCGCACGCACGGTCCTGGCCGCATAATCGGCTTTGGCCGCACCGATCAGAATAAGGGCCACTGTGACTTTCTCTCTCTCTCTCTCTCTCTCTATATATATATATATATATATATATATATATAGGAGATTTGTGGTGAGGCACTCGTGGCAATTGTAATCCAGAACAAAGCTAGCCAACAGGAGATAGCAGCAACGTTTCAATTTATTACTTCAAATTTTCGTCAGGTAAATTTGAAGTAATAAATTGAAACGTTGCTGCTATCTCCTGTTGGCTAGCTTTGTTCTGGATTACAATTGCCACGAGTGCCTCACCACAAATCTCCTACCAATCCTCTGTGTAGGCACCGGCGCTGCTGTTTTTGCTGTTACAAGGAGTGCCAAACCCCTGTCCTCTATATATATATATATATATATATAGTCCAGAAAGTTAAACCTACAGTATATATCAATAGGTCATACAGTTCACCAAGTCCCAAAACAAATTCGGACTGCAGCTCCCTCAGAAATGTGACTCCTGGGATCCTCAAGAGTAATAGATGTCTGCGGAAAATAGAGGAACAGAGGGGCGCTCCATGGTGCATAAAAACAATTTAATAGATAAAAGGCACACAGCACAGAATACAAACCAAGTGAATTGCTCGTACCAAATATGTCATCGGCAGTGGGCTGGATACAAGATTTTTTATATATATATTACCAGGCTGTAGCAGCAACACACCAGTCCGGGGGCACGCATAGGGGTGTGGCCACGGTGACGCTCGCTGTCCGCTCTCCAGGCTGTTGCAGCAACACACCAGTCTGGGGGCACGCATAGGGGTGTGGCCACGGTGACGCTCGCTGTCTGCTCTCCAGGCTGTAGCAGCAACACACCAGTCCGGGGCACGCATAGGGGTGTGGCCACGGTGACGCTCGCTGTCTGCTCTCCAGGCTGTAGCAGCAACACACCAGTCCGGGGCACCGCCAGGAATCACACGGCCCACGCTGCTTTCATCAAGAGATACACAGCGTGCCGCGCCCTTCCAGGAGCAGACGGAGGAGGAACAGCCTGGAGAGCAGACAGCGAGCGTCACCGTGGCCACACCCCTATGCGTGCCCCGGACTGGTGTGTTGCTGCTACAGCCTGGTAACATATATATAAAAAATCTTGTATCCAGCCCACTGCCGATGACATATTTGGTACGAGCAATTCACTTGGCTTGTATTCTGTGCTGTGTGCCTTTTATCTATTAAATTGTTTTTATGCACCATGGAGCGCCCCTCTGTTCCTCTATTTTCCGCAGATATATATATATGGTACTTTTGAACCGGCACTCACTTGTATAGTCCGGAGGAGGGGCATGTTTCGCGCCCCCCCCCCCCTGATTTGTAGTAGGCGGGGCTCTTACACGGCGAAAAGGGGGCACCCTGCCTCGGAGGCATGTAACATGCACTGTGTGGTCCATGCTACATGCCCACCCCCCCCCCCCTTCCTGCTCCTCTTCAGGCCTAGCCCCACTACGACACACTTTCTAATGGCAGCACCACGGCAGATATAGTACTGCACAGAGCACGCAGCTGAGCTCTATTAATATATGTATACATATGCCCGTCATCCTGCTCGCTTGGCATGTGCACCCGGGCAGGGGTGGCTGCAGCATCATTGATCCCGAACCCAAGGGCCAGACACTACACCTAAGCAGTAGCAGGGCATGCAGAGAGGGGCACTACTTGCAGTGGTGCATGTTCCACGGCCAGAGGTGGTGGCTGGGTAGGTGAGCTTATGTGATGCTGGGGCTGGCACCGTGCCCGGCTCATGTCCTCAGTGCAAGCATGCACCCCATATGGGGTACCCCCAGCATGGCATGCTGCTATTACAGGGGCAAAGCTGATGACAGCATGGCTGCAATCCTGAGCGTGGGCACACTGTGCAGGAGCAATGTTATAGTCTGCCCCCACCTCTGGCATAGCAGGGTGATAGGTGGGTGTGGGTATAGCGGGTACTCACTGATATGGTTTTCCTCGATGAGCTTGGCCAGGGTGGTGAAGTGGAGCCCGCAGCCCCTAAACCGGCAGGCATTGGAGAAGGAGGCCGCATTAAGTGATGTCATCATGGTGCAGGCATGGATGTGGCAGTGGCTGCATGGGCAGGGAGTGGGAGCCGGACAGAGATGGAGGGAGAGGATGGCAGCAGCATCGGTGCTGGAGGGCGGGTGGAGAGAGGAGGAGAAGGTGGCATCGGGGAGCAGCTGAGAGACAGATGGGGGTGGCAGCTTAGACAGGGGGAGGAACAGGCGGCCGCAGCCCTGAGAGCAGCAGCACTGAGAGCAGCCAGACTGCAGCTGCTGGGACAACTCCGTCCCCTTCACCTGACACCCGCTGGGCTCAACCAGAGATCCGGATTTAAGTGTCAGACTGCCCCTAGGCACCACATCCCCCCCCCATGCACATACACACTAAAAATAGGTATAGTACACGCCTAATTCACACATTTTACATGCTTGTTACCAGGGGATGACATGCCCATTGCCAGGGGATTACATGCTTATTGCCATGGGAGGGGGGGGGCTGTTTCCATGCTTGCTGCCAGGAGAGGGGGGGGGGTTATATGCTCGTTGACATGGGGGTTACTTGCTCATTGCTGCAGGGGATTACTTGTTGCCATGGGGGATCAGCGCTGCGCAGAGGATCAAAGAGAGAAGGCACCGCGCCAGGGATCGGTGTAGGCCGGCGGTGGTGCTGCTGCTGTGCAATGCTGTCTGAAGTTCAGGGCAGACAGAAAACTACAATACTTGTATTCGCTGCATTGCACAGCAGCTGTACAGGTTTGTGAGCTGGACAGAGGCTTGGAGCAGGACGGGGAGGACGCTTCTGCAGAGAAGTGAAATTGAAGCTAACTTAATCTTCAGAAATAGACCGTGCAGCCCCGTCTGTTTCTCCCCCCGTCCACCCCTCACCTCTAGTTTGATGGCTGTAGCGGAGCTGGCTTCAGGACTTTAAAATACCAGTGGCATTGTTGTTGGTATGGCTGCCTGGCAACTTCCTCCTTTTGGTGCTGCAGCGGTGCCTTGCTCAGCGGCGCACGTCCCCCTCGCGGTCCATGTGGGACACCCCCAAACATCCCTCGCCCTCCCGCTGTCTCCCGTGCCTCTTACACCCTCACTGTCACAAATTGCAGGGCTCGACTGGCAGCTGCGGAGAATGCTGAAAGGTGAAGCAGGAGAGGTCAGTGTCATCAGTCGGGGAGGGGTGGGAGCTGGCTGCTGGAGGCTGCAGGGAGTAGAGGCCATGATTTGCGACCCCCCTTCCAGCCAATTGCATCCCATGAGGTGGAGGGGGGTCCTGCCACCCCCAGCAGGGGAAATCTGGCCCTGGGGGGCGGGGAGCAGGGTGGAGGAGCCGGTGGCACACTTTGTGGTGCAGGGCTCCGGCGCCCTTTGATCTCTAGGCGCCCGGAGCTTGTGCTCAGCCCTCCCTACGCCCCTGGTGCAGATAGAAGAAAATAATTGCAGCACTCAAAGGGTCTTTGTTACTTAGAAGAATGTATTAATAGACAAATTATGCATCTGCTACATGGTCAAACAGTCCGACGTTTCAATGCTTTTCATAGCATTTTTTTTAAGGACCCATGCAGACAAGTAGATGACATCTAATTTGTCTATTAATACATTCTTCTAAGTAAGATGGTTTTAGATGGACAAAACTTTATGTGAGTGCGGTACGTCCATCTAAAACCATCTGATGGAGGGAACTACTGCTGACATCACAAAGTGTAATCCATGTCAAAGATCCCTTTTTGCACAGGTTCTCACTTCTCTCTATGTGAGTGAGGGTACGCACTTCTGGGCCCCTCATATATTTATCAAAATATGATCTACAATATAGACGTACTAGATATTGTATTTTTTCTCTCTCTTCCACATACTGTATGTGTTTGAGTACGGGAGTAAAAGAACTCATTGGTGTAGGAACCAGCATCATCGCCGTTTGCCTGATTTCTTGGGAAGATAGTGGGGATAATGACCTGGGTGATTCATTTGGTGTTGTGGGACTGGGGCAGGGCTGATGGGTTGGAATGCAACCCGTGACATAAGGGGGTCATCTGTAAGCCGAGTTTGTCGGGTAAGGGTCCCGACACTGGCCCAGTACAGGGCCAGTGTCACTGATGATCCGCTCAGCCTCTGCCCTTGTTGCAGGATCACATTTTCTGAGTTTTTGGCAATTGCGTTCCCCACATGGTCCTGCTCATTCTCGTCCAACGCCATTAGACGATTGGCGAGTCATGACCTCAGATGTATCTGGAGTCTGCCTTGGCCCTTTACACCCTCTCCTTGATGGAGGTTCAGGCTGCTGCTGCGCGGCCTGCTGAGTGCTGAGTGCTGGGTGTGGGTGTAGAGCAGAGGACCGGTGAAGGCAGATGTGACGGCACATTCAGTGTCGGTGAACACTCCTCTTCCACAAATAGAGAAGGCTGTAAAACATAATGTAACAACCAAATCAGTGATTTGTTTTGTAAAACCTCTTTACTTCTATATTTCAGTTCCCTACGACTACTGAGGAGTGGCAAGCTATTGCCCAAGAGTTCAAGGAATTTCCCCAATTGTGGTGGTGCCATCGATGGAAAGCATATCCGAATCATGCCCCCTGCTAATAGTGGCTCTTTTTTCTATAATTATAAGGGCTTCTTTAGCATTGTTTTAATGGCTATTGCCAATGCCAAATATGAATTCATCTTTGTGGACATTGGCAAAAATGGCAGGGTGTCTGACGGTGGGGCTTTGGAAAAGACCATGTTCCATGATAAACTTAAAAACAATGGACTTAATTTACCAGAGAGGACACAGAGAGGGAAATTTACCAAAATGGATTCATAGAAAAAAGGTGTATTCGTAGGGAGAAATACACCTTTTTTTTACGAATTTGTATTTTCGGGATTTACAATCCCGAAAATACAACAATTTGTATTCCTAAAGATGGAACATTCGTATTTGTATTTACAAATACGAATGTCTACACCATCGATAGGATACGACAGAAATCACCATTCAAAAGAAATGGTGGTTTCTGATGTACTAAGCAGCCGTACTGACAATACGGCTGCTTAGTGGTGTGAAACACCCACGCAAATACGACAGGAAAATAGAACACCATTTTCCTGTTCTATTTGCGTTTTAGCCTGCACGGATCAGTCAGATCCGTGCAGGCTGCGGTGTAAAAAAATAGAAAAATAAATAAATTAAAAAAAAAAACGGCGTGGGGTCCCCCCCACAGCCATAACCAGCACCAGGCTGACGGAGCCTGGAGCCGGTAATTAAAAATCAGGGAACCCGACAAATAGGGGTTCCCCGATTTTTAACAACCAGCCCCAGGCTCCTGCTCTGGGGCTGGTTCCCAAAATACGGGGGACAAAATGACTAAGGGTCCCCCGTATTTTAAGAACCAGCCCCAGGCAAAACCAGCCAGCAGGGTAATGCCACAGCCGGGGGGAGACTTTTTATACAAGTCCCCCCGGCCAAAGCATTCATCCCTACCGACCAGTCAGCCTGGCCAGGGGCCCTGGGGGAGTGGGGACCCCCCCAATAAAGGGGTCCCCCCCTCCAGGACTTACCTGACCAGGCTGAAGCCTGGTGCTGTCCTCGATGCCCCTGGGCGGTGGGCATCGAGCTGATGGTATGATGTAAAAAATAGAATAAAAACCATTGTCTTTTACTGGTGAACTATGAGCCCCAGCAAGCCTCCCCCGCAAGCTGGGACTTGGAGAACCACAAGTCCCAGCCTGCGGGGCATTAAAGGGCCCGCTGGGTCTTGTAGTGCCACAGTAAAAGAAAGAGTTAAATAAACACACTGACACACGTGAAAAATAAAAGTTTAATACACACATTACATACATACTGATACTTACCTTTCTTGATCCCGTAGGTAGCCCTGGTCCTGATGTCCTGTGTCGTCCATGTCGGCTGTCTGCGTCGTCCTCCAGGTCCATGTCGACGGTCCGTGTCGTCCTCCAGGTCCATGGCGGTGTCCGGGTCCGAAGAAATCCATGTTTCTCGGCTCCTGATTGGCCTGCTAGGCGGCCAATAGAATTCAGTCTGAGGAGAGGCGCCGAATATGTGGGGATTTTTTGGCAGGGGGGAGCAAAATTTATAGTCATGTCACTGTGGGGGCTGCACAGTCGCTAAGGCATACCTCCAAATTGTCTCACTTATCATGGGAACGGGCCGTTTTTTTGGGATGTTCCCGCATCCCTCCCGCGTCCAGCAGTGTACTGCGATGGAGGGGGGGGGGGCAGTTGGGAGTCCCACCCTGTCGTCCATGAATAGACGCTGTACAGAGGGGCTGGGGGTATAGCCTGCAGTTCATGGAGCTGCTGAGCATGCCCCACAGTGGCAAAAATGGGGGCGTGGCCTCGCTGCAGTGTCACTAGTACAGGCCGCACCACCTTTTCAGTATGCCACGCCCAAAAACATTTGGCACGTGCCGTGAGCTGTCCCGTCCGCCTTACATCAAATGTTGGGAGGTGATAGGCCACCTCCCCTCTACTGAGGCCACCCACTTCTACCC
The DNA here is from genome assembly GCF_055691185.1 of Crinia signifera. Lineage (NCBI taxonomy): Eukaryota > Metazoa > Chordata > Amphibia > Anura > Myobatrachidae > Crinia > Crinia signifera. The sequence continues at coordinate 196,948 of NW_028142001.1, read as the reverse complement.
CTTAGCCTCACCCTCTTGCCAGGCCAGCAGGTCCCAATTTACATATTACAAAAGTTGGGAGGTACAGTACGCACAAATGACTTCACAATTAATGTATAATTACCCTCATCTGTGATAAACAGGTACATTACTAAGAAAGGTGCTGCATACCTCCCAACATGCTCTGTTTCTGGACCTCCCCCTTCATTTATGATTGCTATCATCTGTGTTTAAGCACCTTTCCTATCAATCAACCTATTCAACACATGTGATGGCAATAATAAGTTAGGAGAGAAGACCAAAAAGAGAGCATTGTGTCCCTCGTGGAGAGAGTCATGTTGGGAGCTATGTAATGGTAACGCATAGCAGGATAAGGTGCAGCACAGATAGATATGTAATAAAGTATAACACAAGCCATAGAATCAGTCCCACTGCTGAGTAACTGCATGCAAATACTGAATTACCCTATATTACCCTACACTGCCCAGCTGATCACACCAGGAAAATATAGCCATAAACAGGTCACACCCAGGAGACTGGCAATGTCCTAATTACAACATACGGGTAATACAAATAACAGCAAGATGACACGGAATGCCTGGGGACGTAGCTGATGCTGTCTGCAGGAACAAGGTAGGAATCCAGGTGATATGAAGCAACAGGATAAATCTCAGGATACTGCAATCAGGATCAGGACTCAGAGGTTCCCCAGGATGACCAGGGACCCACTCAGAGCCGGCCCGAGGCATAGGCATTCTAGGCAATTGCCTACGGCGGCCCCTTGTAGTAGTAGTACGTTTATTTATAAGGAGCGAAAGTGTCCACAGCGCCATACATAGCAAACAAAAAACAAATTACAAGGTAACGTACAGGGTGTGGTGATAAAATGCAGCATAAATAGGGTATAGCTGGTAGAACTAAAATCAGCATCAGTTCTGAAGTAGGTGTCAAAATTGTCGAGGAGACTGAAGATGAAGTAGAGGAAGGGAAGAACAGGACAGGAGCACAGGTGAGGTAAAGAGGTAGGGTGAGTACGTGAGGAAGGAGGGCCCTACTCATAAGAGTTAACAGACGGTGGACGGAGGGTGGACGAACGAAAAACAATAGGATAAGTAGGAACGGATGGAGGGGTAGGGTAGGCAGGATAGGAGGAGCAAAAGAGGTTAGGAGGAGGAGGGATAGGCCAATCGGAAGAAGTGGGTTTTGAGGGAGTGCTTGAAGGAGGTAAGGGAATCAGAAAGCCTGATGGGTGGCGGGAGGTTGTTCCAGTGCAGGGGGCAGCGCGAGAGAAATCTTGGACACGGGAGTGGGAGGAGGTGATTAGGTGAGAGGTCAGTCGGCGGTCAGCGATGGAGCGAAGAGGACGGGAGGGAGTGTGGATAGAGATCAGTGAAGAGAGGTAGGGAGCGGTAGAGGAGGAGAGAGCCTTGTAGGTGGTGGTGAGGAGTTTAAAGAGAACTCGGAAAGGAATGGGGAGCCAGTGAAGAGATAGACAGAGGGGGGAGGCAGAGGGGGGAGGCGGAGGTGGAGCGGCGGGAGAGGAAGCCTAGCAGCAGCGTTAAGAATGGATTGGAGAAGGGCGAGGCGGGTGAGAGGTAGCCCAGAGAGAAGGATGTTGCAGTAGTCAAGGCAGACGCTCGGGCAGTGCGATGTGTAGCCATAGGCTACAATGGGCTATCGCCATATCAGAATGGCGATAGCCCAGGGGTGCAAAGCCGGGCTGCCTGATGTTGATACATCGGGCAGCTTTGCATCCCCCATAGAAACCTATGGGGGATGCGGCCGGCAGTGCTGCAGGGAGGATCGCAGCAGGGATCGGAGATTCCTGCTACGGTCCCCCTATGATACATTTAGGGGATACTTAATATTTGCGGCTAAACTTAGCCGCAAATAGGGTTTGATAAATGGGCCCCTTAGGGCCGCATTTATCAATGAACTGCGATGTCATCATGATAACATCGATGAACATCGCATTAACATCGCATTGCAATGTTCTGCTACATCACCTGAATGTATGAAGAGCAGTGGCAGGGAGAGCTGGTGCGTAAAAAGACTGTCCCGGCGATCAGCAGCGATGCTAAGGAGAAGACTTTATCACTCCCCTGGACACTCCCCCTTTTCACCAGGCCAATCAAGGCCTGTGTAGGAGGCATGTGTACTGTACAGGCACTTGCTGCATATCACAGAAATAAGCTCCGTGGCGTGGAACCACCGCAAATTATTATTGTAATCTGGGGCATCGGAATGGGGGGGGGGGGGGGGGGTGAAGGGCAGACTGGGGGCCGGGTGGCTTGCTTTTCCCACAGAGGCTGCGGGCAAACTGGGGGCTGGCCAGCACTATTTTCGCGCTAACACACTGATTGGCAGTCCCCCCTGCACCCAGTCACCCACCAGTGCCGCTCCCCAGTCCCCCCAGCGTCCCCTGAATTTTGTGGTAGAGCTTGATGGGGGACCCGGCTCCAGTGGGGGCTCCTGCAGGGTGGATGGTCCTCAGGTTAGCGCTGCTGTACTGGAGGATCAGCGCTGCTGTACTGGGGACACAACCTGCCTCCTGTCGGGACCCCACTCCGTGGGTAAAGTTGGAAGTAATGCTGAGCGGCAGGGCAGCACAGTGACGGGTAAGGGAGGAGGGGACACTGGGGAGGGTTCTAACGCGACTTTCACAATGCGAGTTTATCTGCGATCAAGTTCTGAAAGAGAAATGCTTTCAGAACTTAATATATTCCACAAGACTGCAGTTCCCATTATAAACATAGGAACTGTGAAAACAGCACCCATGCGCCCTGCTTTTTGCGATAATAAATGTGATAGCTATTTGATACATTTGAGGGATACAAAAATTTTACGTTAATGCCAATTTTTTGCATTTTTTTGGTCATTATCCCTTTGATAAATGCAACCCTTAAGGTGGGCATACATCAACCCGATTTGGACAGATTTCGGCCGATTGCGATCAATCGGCCCGATAAATCGGCCCAAATCGGTTCTTCATGACATGGGGTCGGGTCCGATGCGCGGTCCCGTGCGTATCGGACCCGGCCCCAGGGATCGGACCGGCGGAACATGCGATGTAGGTCAGTCGGGGCGGTGAGGAGCAGTGGGGGCGGGCGGCTGGGGAGGAAGAAGCAGTGGGGCAGCAGCGCGTTACCAGATTGGGGCGGGCGGCGGTGACCATCAGTGACAGTGTCACTCTCCACTGTCCAGCGCTAGCGGGCGGGCAGCCGCGGCTATTACATCTTTAAAATAACGTGTCAAATGACTGCCCGGCTTATGATTGGCTGAGATAGAGCACTCTCAGCCAATCAGTGGCCTCCCTTTGCGGCCGCTGATTGGCTGAGAGTGCTCTATATAAGCCAATCAAAAGCCGGAGAGTCATTTGACACGTTATTTTAAAGATGTAATAGCCGCGGCTGCCCGACCGCTACAGCGCTGGGCAGTGGAGAGTGACACTGTCACTGATGGTCACCGCCGCCCGCCCCAATCTGGTAACGCGCTGCTGCCCCACTGCTTCTTCCTCCCCAGCCGCCCGCCCCCACTGCTCCTCACCACCCTGCAGCTCCCTGATATTTTTTTTACATGTGATAAATCGCATGCGATTTATCACATGTAAAAAATGGCACATCAAAGTCCTCATCGTAGGTGAGCCTCCCGGGGAGCTGCCGGGCGGCTCGGAGGAGAATAGGGTCCGACTTGTCCTTAGGACAAGTCGGCTCTATGTATGGGGGCCTTTAGAAGTAAAACTCCACCCAAATCTAACTCTCTGCACAAGTTACATCTGCCCCACCTGCAGTGCACATGGTTTTGTCCATCTAAGAAGGAACTTGTCACAAAGAGTGAACCAAAATATCCCTGTATGTCCTTCTTTTTCCAGCCCCTCTCAATATTTTTCGCTCCACCCTTTTTCATTATATCTTTCCTGCCACTCTATTTGTCTCTAATACCCCAGGGGGTATTCCAGTGACAATGATGGGGGTGCTGGGGGGGAGGGGACAATTTCAATATTTTGCTATAGGGCCCATGAAGTTCTAGCAACACCCCTGTGTCAGTGTATTTGTCAGTGTTTGTGTGTTTTTCAGTGTGTCAGTAAAAGAATGAGTGTGCCCGTGTATACGCACCCAGGGGCAAACGCAGGATTTTCAGAAGGGGGTTTCCAGAGAGGGGCGAAGCAAAGCACGGAGATGGACACTTAGGTGACCCAGTATATGCCGGGTCAGTTAAAGTATTATAGATAGACCAAATGTATATAAATAATAATAATAATTATATAAATATATATATATATATATATATATATATAAATACAAATTCTGCGCAAAATCACAGGTGTAATAATAACTGGACGTCCGTGTATAATTATGTAGTGCAGCTCACTCCAATGGGGCTAGTCAGGCCTCAATATGGTAACAATGTGAAAACGGAATAAGAAGGAGCGCACAAATGAGCCATAAAGTTCGATTTTACTGTGAGAAATATATGTAAGCTCATACATAGGGTTAGCCGGCTATTGTTTATTACTATGTATGAGCTTATATATATTTCTCACAGTAAAATCGAACTTTATGGCTCATTTGTGCGCTCCTTCTTATTCTGTTTTCAAACACATATATATATATATATATATATATATATATATATATATATATATGTTGGAAGACAATGATGCACACCACTAGTGTAGTTCATCTGCGAAGTGCTGCAGCCACATAATGGAGAATTGCTAGAGAATAAATCGAAGCCAGCACATCCAATTTCTTAATGCAAGAAGAAAGTCTTTGTGTAGAAAAAATTCAAATATCCATACATAATAGTAAGAGGTTCCATGGGATCAAAGCGATACATCCAAGGTTCAGTCAAATACTTAAACACAATACTGATGCGCCATGGGGGTCCTCAGGTGGAAAACTCATGCCTGACGGCCGTTTCGGCGGCGTCTCACCATCCTCAAACATGGGCTACCACTCTCACAGCTGTTGAGAGTGAGACGTATCACCTCCAAGGATGAAGAGCTATCATCTGCCCTAACAGCAATGGGCAATAAATGTGTTGAAAGGGGTTATCCACAGAATGAGATCAAAGAGGCTATCAAACATTGCTTGGAGATACCTCAAAGCCAGGCTTTGATACCTACCTCCAAGCAGGGTGACAAGGAAAGGCTGACCTTCATCAGCACATATTCCATTGCTTCAAAAAAAAATCAGAGAAGTCATTTTGAGTCACTGGCATATATTACAAATGGATGGTATTATGGGACAATATTGTCAAAACATTCCTATGTTCTGTTATAAAAGAAGTAGAAATGTTAAAGATGTAGGAGGAAATTTACCAAAATGGATTCGTAAAAAATAGGTGTATTCGTAGGCAGAAATACACCTTTTTTTTACGAATTTGTATTTTCGGGATTTACAATCCCGAAAATACAACAATTCGTATTCCTAAAGATGGAACATTCGTATTTGTATTTACAAATACGAATGTCTACACCATCGATAGGATACGTCAGAAATCACCATTCAAAAGAATGGTGGTTCCTGATGTACTAAGCAGCCATACTGATAATACGGCTGCTAAGTGGTGTAAAACACCCACGCAAATATGACAGGAAAATACACCTTGCTTTCCCTGTCGTATTTGCTTTAAGCCTGCATGGATCAGTCAGATCCGTGCAGGCTTCAGTGTAAAAAAAATAGAAAAAATAAATAAATAAAAAAAAAAAATCGGCGTGGGGTCCCCCCCACAGCTGTAACCAGCACCAGGCTGACGGAGCCTGGAGCCGGTAATTAAAAATCAGGGAACCCGACAAATAGGGGATCCCCGATTTTTAACAATCAGCCCCAGGCTCCTGCTCTGGGGCTGGTTCCCAAAATACGGGGGACAAAATGACTAGGGGTCCCCCGTATTTTAAGAACCAGCCCCAGGCAAAACCAGCCAGCAGGGTAATGTCACAGCAGGGGGGAGACTTTTTATACAAGTCCCCCCCAGAGACATGCAGTCAGGGGAGGCAGGGGAGGCAGAGCCTCCCCTGTCATAATGCAGATGTAAATAATAAAAAGAAGATATTTATATATCTTCTTTTATTATTTTCATCATTTCTACCTCTAGACTGCTGCATGTGAGGAGGGTGGGAGGCAGCGGGAGAGGTGCCTCCCGCTGTTAACATTAAAACTACGGGCAGCGGGGGGTAGGTAGGGGAGAGCAGGGGGCATGGTGCAGCAAAGGGCTGTAAAAGACCATTGAAAATGAATGGGGAAGCGGCATTCATACTGGTGCCGCAATGACAGGGGCACCAGTATGAACGCACGCCCCCAGATGTGATTGGGTCAGCAGATCCAGTGCTGGATCCGCTGTCCAATCACACACATGTAAGGCCCACCTGGTGACGAGGCAGCAGCGCGGGCAGCGGGGAGTCCGGCGCCGCTGGGAGATAGCCAAGGACGGGACAGGTGAGTCTGCTGGCAGAGGAGGAGGAGGGGGGGGGGGTGTCCGGGAACGGCCAACAGGAGGGAGATGCGCACCTCGAGCAGGACCCCACATCGAGCACTTCCACTGCCCCTCAACAGCGGAGCCCCGGCACCGTAACTCTAGGAAGGGGGAAGCAAAACTCAGCCTCCCAATCCAGGTCACAGGATCACTTCCCGCGGAGGATTGTCGTCGCCGCCCCCTGCTCCACACCACAGTCCTGCTCCCTGTCTCACCAGCAGTGCGGGACCTACGGGAAGCAGTCCCCCGCCCCCTCCATCACCTCCCGACAGCAGCTGGACCTAGGTGCCGCAGCAGGAGAGGAGACCGTGCCCACCTGTGACCCAGCAGAAGCAGCCGACACCAGGGACTCCATGAGCCAGCAGCAGCACTATGGAGCAGCAGCAGCATGGCTTTCGGTAAAATGCCCTGTAGCTGCCTACAGTCACTGGGGGAAGGTTGCCTAAGTGTGACAGGTGGGTGGAATGTATATATGAATGAGACCAGTGTATGTATGTATGAATGAGTGCATTAGTGCATGAATGTATGAGTGTCAGTGTATGTATGTATGAGTGCGTCAGAGCATGTATGTATGTATGTATGTATGAATGAGAGCTGCAGTGCCTGCATGTGAAAGTCAAGTGCATATATGTACAGTAGGCACTGTATGTATATATGTGTGAGGCAGTTACAGATGTGTCCTCATACAAAGTTCTACTTACGCCCCTGTCGCCACTGCTATGTATGAATGAGCGCATTAGTGCATGTATGTATGAGTGTCAGTGTATGTATGTATGTATGAGTGCGTCAGTGCATGTATGTATGTATGTATGTATGAGTGTCAGTGTATGTATGAATGAGAGCGTTAGTGCATGTATGTATGTATGTATGTATGTATGTATGTATGTATGAGTGTCAGTGTATGTATGAATGAGAGCGTTAGTGCATGTATGTATGTATGTATGTATGTATGTATGTATGAGTGTCAGTGTATGTATGAATGAGAACGTTAGTGTATGTATGTATGTATGTATGAGTGCGCAGCACTTGGTGGTAATGGCTGCCTGTGGTCCAGTGCGGGAAGGTCAGTGCCTCCCCAGGCACTGACCTCACCGCACGTCACTGAGTCCCCCCGGCCAAAGCATTCATCCCTACCGACCAGTCAGCCTGGCCAGGAGCCCTGGGGGAGTGGGGACCCCCCCAATGAAGGGGTCCCCCCCCTCCAGGACTGAAGCCTGGTACTGTCCCCGATGCCCCTGGGCTGTGGGCATCAAGCTGATTCAAGTGTAAAAAAAAAGATGAAACTATTGTTTTTTACTGTGGCACTACAAGTGCCAGCAAGCCTCCCCAGCAAGCTGGGACTTGGAGAACCACAAGTCCCAGCCTGCTGGGCATTAAAGGGCCCGCTGGCACTTGTAGTTCCACAGTTAAAAAAATAGTACAATAAACACACACTGACACAATGAAAATAAAAGTTTAATACATACATTACATACATACTGATACTTACCTTTCTTGATCCCATAGGTAGCCCTGGTCCTGATGTCCTGTGTCGTCCTCCAGGTCCATGTCGGCGGTCCGTGTCGTCCTCCAGGTCCATGTCGGCGGTCCGTGTCGTCCTCCAGGTCCATGGCGGTGTCCGGGTCCGAAGAAATCCATGTTGGAGCTGTGGAAGGAAATCCTACTCACCTGGTCCTGTGCTGAAGAAGTCTTCTCTTGGTCCGACGTAATCCAGGTAATGTTCAAGCTGTCGCCGGTCCCCGCTGTCTCCGCATCACACTGAGGAGAGATGCTGAAATATTTCATACTCGGCACCTCTCCTCAGGATGAATTCTATTGGCCGCCTAGCGGCCAATCAGGAGCCAAGAAAGTCAGCTCCTGATTGGCCGCTAGGCAGCCAATAGAATTCATTCTGAGGAGAGGCGCCCAGTATGAAATATCTCAGCATCTCTCCTCAGTGTGATGCGGAGACTGCGGGGAGCGCCGGCAGCTTGAACATTACCTGGATTACGTCGGACCGAGAGAAGACTTCTTCAGCACAGGACCAGGTGAGTAGGATTTCCTTCCACAGCTCCAACATGGATTTCTTCGGACCCGGACACCGCCATGGACCTGGAGGACGACACGGACCGCCGACATGGACCTGGAGGACGACACAGGACATCAGGACCAGGGCTACCTACAGGATCAAGAAAGGTAAGTATCAGTATGTATGTATTAAACTTTTATTTTCATTGTGTCAGTGTGTGTTTATTGTACTATTTTTTTTACTGTGGAACTACAAGTGCCAGCGGGCCCTTTAATGCCCAGCAGGCTGGGACTTGTGGTTCTCCAAGTCCCAGCTTGCTGGCACTTGTAGTGCCACAGTAAAAAACAATAGTTTCATCTTTTTTTTTTACACTTGAATCAGCCCGATGCCCACCGCCCAGGGGTTAAAATACGGGGGACCCCTAGTCATTTTGTCCCCCGTATTTTGGGAACCAGCCCCAGAGCAGGAGCCTGGGGCTGGTTGTTAAAAATCAGGGAACCCCTATTTGTCGGGTTCCCTGATTTTTAATTACCGGCTCCAGGCTCCATCAGCCTGGTGCTGGTTTCGGCTGTGGGGGGGACCCCACGCCGATTTTTTTTTTTACACACTGCAGCCTGCACGGATCTGACTGATCCGTGGAGACTGCTAGAAAAATTCGTATTAGCGGCCGTATATATGTGCCGCTAATACGAATGGTTACACCATCGGAGGGTTACAAAGCAGTCGTATATGACTGCTTTGTAATTTCCCCTCCGGAACACGACTTTGCATACCACTAAAACATATGCAGCCGTAGGGGGAATACCAATACATTTTTCATATTGGTAAATGTCCCCCTAAATGCCATTTTTTAATGTATTGTTGATATAAAATGTAATTTTTCAATTAATTAATTAATTTTTTGTTTATATGTTAAATTATGTATTTCTGTAATATATACATCAGGGTTGCCGACTTTTTCTGTCTCCTCTCCGGGAGAAGCCCGGAGAGGAGACTTCCAGCTGCAGGTCGGGGGGCGGGGCTTGAGCTTTACATCATTAAGCCCCGCCCCCAGGATGTTAAAACCCCCAATTCACGGATCTCCGTGCACCTTTCCGGGGGGCCGGGAGGAGGACCCGATTTTTCGGGATCCTCCCGGTAATTCCGGGAGGGTCGGCAACCCTGATATACATGCACATGCACTTTGTTAAAATATAAATCTGGTATCTCATATGCACACACCAAATTTTAATTCCCCATTATAATAGGAGACATAGGCTGTCATGTTAATTAATATACAAATATAAAAGACGCATGGTTTGTTTATATCATGTGACAGGATGCTGAGCCTTGCGTTGTATCTATACCACGTGATGTTTGTTTACACCACGTGGTTCACTTTCTAGACTGAATGGGTTGCCCGGGACGTGTATACGTCCAGACCGGATATGATCACATGATCATGTGATCGGAACTCGGATGTAAGTTAATAGCGCGATCCCGGATCCACGGGACACGCTGAAGTTACAGCTTTTATTCTCGTTTAAGCTGCGGCAAACCAGCCCAACGGCTTTATCCAGCCTGTCTATATATTTATATTTTATATGACACGCACCTCCCCCGCAGCCATGTCCGGGTAATTACCACTTCCGGAAGGAAGGGTACAAGGGTACACTCCACCTTGAGAAAGACGCCTGGAGCGTTGAAACATGTTGGAGGAGTGTTTTTAGAAGGCCATCCACGGTACCAAGGACCAGGTTGAGACTGCAGCAGGAGCTACCCGGGTTCCATTCATCTTCCTGTTGTTTATCCCTGATCCATACGGTACGAGGCTTGGCCTGTCATTTTTTATCTTTGTATTGTCAATAAAGCCTCATGTTTTTATCTGATCTGCACCATGAGGAGATGTCTTTTTTGTTGCATATGGTACCTCATCTGCTATGAGTAAAGATAAAGAAAAGATACCTTTGCATGATTGGCTCCACTTTCCACCACGTAAGACAGTGTGAGCATTGTGTTTGTTAGCAAAGATACCTTTTCATGTGTTTCCCAAGTGTCCTACATGTAAGCACATGTAAGATAACATCGTCTTGAGCACAAGTTGGTGGTCCCCATAAAAGATACCCAGATAGGATTGTCACACACAGTATACCCTGTAAGCACGTGTAAGCCATCCATCCTTTGGGGTTTTGGGATCCCTTCCCTGGAATCAATATTCCATTCACTTCTTACATGAAGAACTGTGTCTTTTTTTGCTGTTTCTCTTTCCTGTTCCCTATGTGGAGATTAAGTTCTACATCCAAGAAGTGGCATCTTTTGGTGAATACAGAGAATCATTTGACTGAGCCAGCATTTTTTTACCTTCATGATACGAGAGGATAAGCAGCGCAGTGACCTCGAAATCCCCTTTTTTGCATACACATTATACGAGAATGCATTGCACCAGGCTACATTATATGAGACTGCATTGCACCAGGCTACATTATACAGGACTGCATTGCACCAGGCTACATTATACGAGACTGCATTGCACCAGGCTACATTATACGAGACTGCATTGCACCAGGCTACATTATACGAGACTGCATTGCACCAGGCTACATTATACGAGACTGCATTGCACTAGGCTACATTACACAAGACTGCATTGCACCAGGCTACATTATACGAGACTGCATTGCACCAGGCTACATTATACAGGACTGCATTGCACCAGGCTACATTATACGAGACTGCATTGCACCAGGCTACATTATACGAGACTGCATTGCACCAGGCTACATTATACGAGACTGCATTGCACCAGGCTACATTATACGAGACTGCATTGCACTAGGCTACATTACACAAGACTGCATTGCACCAGGCTACATTATACGAGACTGCATTGCACCAGGCTACATTATACGAGACTGCATTGCACCAGGCTACATTACACGAGACTGCATTGCATCAGGCTACATTATACGAGACTGCATTGCACCAGGCTACATTACACGAGACTGCATTGCACCAGGCTACATTATACGAGACTGCATTGCACCAGGCTACATTATACGAGACTGCGTTGCACCAGGCTACATAATACAAGACTGCATTGCACCAGGCTACATTATACGAGACTGCATTGCACCAGGCTACATTATACGAGACTGCATTGCACCAGGCTACATTATACAAGACTGCATTGCACCAGGCTACATTACACAAGACTGCATTGCACCAGGCTACATTACACAAGACTGCATTGCACCAGGCTACATTATACAAGACTGCATTGCACCAGGCTACATTACACAAGACTGCATTGCACCAGGCTACATTACACGAGACTGCATTGCACCAGGCTACATTATACGAGACTGCATTGCACCAGGCTACATTACACGAGACTGCATTTCACCAGGCTACATTATACGAGACTGCATTGCACCAGGCTACATTATACGAGACTGCATTCCACCAGGCTACATTATACGAGACTGCATTGCACCAGGCTACATTATACGAGACTGCATTGCACCAGGCTACATTATACGAGACTGCATTGCACCAGGCTACATTATACGAGACTGCATTGCACCAGGCTACATTATATGAGACTGCATTGCACCAGGCTACATTATACGAGACTGCATTGCACCAGGCTACATTATACAAGACTGCATTGCACCAGGCTACATTACACAAGACTGCATTGCACCAGGCTACATTATACGAGACTGCATTGCACCAGGCTACATTACACAAGACTGCATTGCACCAGGCTACATTATACATGACTGCATTGCACCAGGCTACATTATACGAGACTGCATTGCACCAGGCTACATTATATGAGACTGCATTGCAACAGGCTACATTATACGAGACTGCATTGCACCAGGCTACATTATACGAGACTGCATTGCACCAGGCTACATTACACAAGACTGCATTGCACCAGGCTACATTATACGAGACTGCATTGCACCAGGCTACATAATACAAGACTGCATTGCACCAGGCTACATTATACGAGACTGCATTGCACCAGGCTACATTATACGAGACTGCATTGCACCAGGCTACATTATACGAGACTGCATTGCACCAGGCTACATTATACGAGACTGCATTGCACCAGGCTACATTATACGAGACTGCATTGCACCAGGCTACATTACACAAGACTGCATTGCACCAGGCTACATTTTACGAGACTGCATTGCACCAGGCTACATAATACAAGACTGCATTGCACCAGGCTACATTATACGAGACTGCATTGCACCAGGCTACATTATACGAGACTGCATTGCACCAGGCTACATTATACGAGACTGCATTGCACCAGGCTACATTATACGAGACTGCATTGCACCAGGCTACATTATACGAGACTGCATTGCACCAGGCTACATAATACAAGACTGCATTGCACCAGGCTACATTATACGAGACTGCATTGCAACAGGCTACATTATACGAGACTGCATTGCACCAGGCTACATTATACGAGACTGCATTGCACCAGGCTACATTATACGAGACTGCATTGCACCAGGCTACATTATACGAGACTGCATTGCACCAGGCTACATTACACAAGACTGCATTGCACCAGGCTACATTATACGAGACTGCATTGCACCAGGCTACATAATACAAGACTGCATTGCACCAGGCTACATTATACGAGACTGCATTGCACCAGGCTACATTATACGAGACTGCATTGCACCAGGCTACATTATACGAGACTGCATTGCACCAGGCTACATTATACGAGACTGCATTGCACCAGGCTACATTATACCAGACTGCATTGCACCAGGCTACATTAAACCAACCCATACATGCCGACTTTTTTAAACTCCTCTCCGGGAGAAGCCCAGAGAGGAGTGAAAGGGGGGGCGGGAAGAGGCTTTGTTTTGGGTGCGGGGCAATGCTGACGTCACCAAGCCCCGCCCCCATGACAGACAGTCGCATAAATTTGCGTGTCCGTGGATGGGGGAGGGACTAAAATGACGCGAAATGATGCAAATCGCGTCATTTTAGCCCCACCCCTTCCCCGCGGACCCGCAAAATTCATGATTATTTACCGCGGGGAAGGGGGGAGCAGGGGCTGTGGGGAAAATGTGGGAGACTTGCCCAACTTTCCATTCCGGGAGGGTAGGCAAGTATGCATCAACCTACACATTGCACCAGACTGCTCTGCACCAGTCTAAATGGCACCAGACTACACTATACCAGGCTATTTTACACCAGTTGCATTCCTCTTTACCTTTCATTATACTATTCTTGGCTTTGCAGCGGTGGATTAGGACAATGTCACCTTTCTTTATTTTCCATTTGAGAAAATGTTCCTGATCATTGTGATATTCTGTCAGCAGTAGGAACAAACTGCTTCACCATCACTAAAGGCCCATACACACTGAGCAACTTTCAGCTCAAAACCGCCCAGTGTGTATGAGAGGTGAGTGCTGCTGTGTTCTCCCGCAGATGAGCGGCTTTCAGGACGGCTTTGCATAGCGCTCCGCTATGCAACGCCGCCCCCCCCTCCGTTGGCACCGAGCAGTGCTCAGTGTGTATGCACTGAGCGGCTTTCCCGCAGCGATGAACGCTATCATCGCTGTCCATACACGCTGGGCATAGTCGCCCAGTGTGTATGGACCTTAAGTCACCTCCATACAATGATTTCTTGTGTGCATTGCAGCCATGCTGGTGATTCTACCTGGGGATGCACTACTGCACTCAGTCATGCTACTGCCTGGTTATTATACTGGAAACGGGTGCCGGACGGGTCCCGACAGTCAGAACCCCGACACATGGGGGCCCGACGGCCACCGGCTATTCTCCCTCGTGGGAGTCCACGACTCCCATAGCGGGAGAATAGAATAGGTGGCCAGCGCAGCGAGCTCGCAAGGGGCTTTGTTGCGCTCACCATGCTGTTACTCCCCTGAGTCACAGCCCACCTTTGGTGTTAGTCTCGGAGCCAGTGCTAGGGATGGCCATTGGGCATCGATGATTCAAAATCATTGATGGTTTGTGATGGATGTCGACTACTTTTGCCATTGATGGGGGAGAACGAGATGGTTTCCCCTTATCAATGGCACAGCAAAATCGATGTATTGCATTCAGGACTGGTGCTAGGGTGTTCGGCGCCCCCCTGCAAACTAAGAATTTGCATCCTCAATGCCTGCTGAAGACGCACGATGAAAAAACACATAATGGGCTTAGTAGCAGCAATACCATATGTAGATATGTATTTCGGTGACCTGAATTTGTACCCCCCCACACACACACACACACACCAAAAACACACACACTAAAACCAGTGATAGTGTGCGCCTTAGGCGCGCTGCAAAATTTACATCGTAAATCCTACTACACATGATTGCCACACACCGTAGTGCCCACAACACATTGTCACACACCATAATTCCTATTACATGTTATAACCCACTGTCATTTTTGGGAATCTGGATTTATGATTCGGTCTGCTTTGGTTTTGTGTTCAGCATTTGACTCACTGGTGGCCTCCAGTGGCAGGTCTGTGTCACATCAGCTCAATATTCTGTAAGCAATTATTCACAAGGCTGTGAGGTAATTAGCTTGTTAAGCACAAGCCTGGGAGCTCCCTGGATCTTCAGGTGTAATTAATGGATTCAGTATGAAATCCCGGCGGTCGGGATCCCGGCGTTCAAAATCCCAACGCTGGAATCCCGACCGCCGAAATCCCGACAAGGGGGGGGGCATGGATCGCCCCCCCCTTGCGGGCTCGCTGCGCTCGCCTCGCTAATTTATTCTCCATCCAGGGGTGTCATGGACACCCACGGAGGGAGAAAGTGTCGGGATTTCGGCGGTCGGGATTCCAGCGTCGGGATTCTGAATGCCGGGATCCCGACCGCCGGGATTTAAACTGCATCCCGTAATTAATCACCTGAGCCCTTTAAAGGGCAGGCTCTCCTGCAATACTCTGCCAGTGATAGCTTCCTGTTTAGTTCCTGCTTCCTGTGCAGGTAACTTCTGTCAGCTCTCAGCCACGCTACCTGGTCCCTTGTTCCGGCCTAATGTTTGGATCCCAGGATATATCCTATGCAGCTCTGCCAAGCTGTTTCTGGTCCCCGGTGGTTTTCAGTTCTTTGGAGTATCTTGCTAAGGTTCTCCAGCGGTCCTGCTGCCCGCCCTGGTAATCAGCTCCCAGACTTTGTTCCAGGTCTGTGCCTCTTGGTCCCTTCATGACCCTGCTGACAGCTCAGGTTCCATCATCTGTCCCAGGTCACGTGAGTGCTCCAGTGGAGCCTGGTGTTTACCTTTATCTACCGGCAGCCAGCCGGCCAGTGTTAACATCTTTTTGGCTACTAGCCTGTTTGTTTTATTTGAGGGCACAGGCCTCCACCCCTCCGTGGGTCCAGCCTGTCTCCCTCTCTGGTGGTTACCAGTTCCTTATTTCTGTTCTCGTTACCCTTCCTTAGTCCTTTGGGGTAGGCAGGGTGTTCCTGTTTATTCTGGTTTTGGGGATTCGCTTCCAGCCCTAGTTACTTTTCCATGAAAATTCCCCTCAACTCTCTCTTGTGTCTGCGACTGGGTCGCATTCCCGTCCTTGGCCTGGTGCTGGCAGATAGGGGTCATTACCAGCATAGGCCCATCAGCTAGTCATTCCTCTTGAGCCAACCTCTGACGATTGCAAGCTCTTTGTCCCCTCATAGACCTAGCTTAATCGGGGTTGGAGCGGGCATAACTCGCTTCCTCGGACGCGGCGGCAACAAGTGAAGACTAGCATTTGCAGGGGTTTGTCATCTGGCCGAGGTGCTCAACAGAGAGAGTGTAGGGTTCGCTGTGGCCATCCTAAACAGCAGTCACGGGCTCACGCCTGATCTCCAGCTTCCATCCTCCAGTAGTTACACCCAGCGCTCAGGCGGCATCCGTAACAGTAATGCTTATTACACATTATGCCACAACCGTAATGCCTATTACATATTATAACACACGCCATAATGCCTAATACATATTATACCACACACCGTAATGCCGGATATATATTATGCCACATAAGTGGCGCTTACCTATATGCTCATTGCCAGGAGTTACATTCTTGTTGCCAGGGGTTTCTTGCTAAAAAACAGGGGTTACATGCTCCTTACTAGGGGTTTCATACTCGTTGCCACGGCGTTTTGGCAGTACTAGGGCAAGGAGGGGGTTAGGGTCAGGCTATATATATATATATATATATATATATATATATATATATATATATCCTTTTAAAAAAGAGTGCACTCACCAGATTTTCCAATCCATAAAACAAGTCCTTTATTTCAACATTTTTAAAAGGGGTATGGTCGACGTTTCGGGTCTCTGGGGACCCTTTGTCAAGACAGCATTCAAAGCAGCTCCATACAGCATATATATATATATATATATATATATATATATATATATATACACACACACACACACACACAAATTACCAATCTGCGCAACACTCTCAGGTGTATAGGTATGACAGGTGAGGCAGCTCAACTCCAACAGAGGCTTACTCGAGCCTCAGAAGATAAAGGACATGGGTACTTGTTTCCTAGCACGGCGCCACCGATTTTGATTGTATCCATCGGGTCGGAAAAATCGGATCGATCGCATCGCATGCCAACCAAATCGCATGCGATGCGATCGACCCAATTTTTACATTGATTTCAATGTAAAAAGCCCCAAAACCCCCCATTTTAATACCAAACCCCCCCTCATGTTTCAAACCCCCCCCCCCCCATTGTTAATGCCACCCCACTATTGATGCTAACCCAAAGCGTGGCGAGCGCAGCGAGGGGCGGCGGTACGCGTACTCCGACCTTTTCATACCCCTACTATCCACGTCGGTGTTGAGAATATAAAGTGTGGCGAGCGCAGCTAGCCCCTCGAGGGGACGTGGATACCTTCACAGGTATCCGTGTCCCCTCGCCACACTTCAGGCTCGGTGGCTCGCTGCGTTCGCCACGCTTCGGGTTGGCGTCAATAGTGGGGTGGCGTTAACAATGGTGGGGGGGCATTAAACATACTTTTTAACCATATTCAATGTGAAATTGGCCATATTGGCCCATTTCACATTGTCACCTATGTAAAATCGGGTTGATCGCATTGATCACATCGCGGGCCATTATAATGGCCCGCGACCGACGCAATCAACCCGATTTTCACTTTAAAAATAATTTAACATTGTTCCCTATGGGAAAATCGCGTTGAACCCGATTTTGTCTTTCACCGGCAAATTAGCTGGTGACTGACACAAAATCGGGTCCATCGCGTTGACTGTATGCCTTTAGTGCCGTAAACTTAAGGCATACAAATGAACGAGATGGGCGCCGTGCTAGGAAACAAGTACCGGACATGCAAAACAGAAAAGAAGGAGCGTACCAATGAGCGAATGTATATAAAGCTCACATACATGATAGTAAAAGAATATCGGCATATCCACCATATAAACCGGCACAAGTTACAAGATAAAAAAATACAAAATACACACATATACATATAACAATTATAGCACAGCAAGAAAAAACATTTTCTAATAAAAAGTTATTAAGGGGGAAATTTACAAATATGAAAAACCTAGTTTTTCGTATTAGTATTTTCCCTACAACTGTTTCAGTCGTATGCACAGTCGTGTTCCGGAGGGGAATTTACAAAGCAGTCAGATACAACTGCTTTGTAACCCTCCGATGTCGTAGTAATTCGTATTAGCTGGCCATATATACGGCCGCTAATACGAATTTTTCAGGCAGTCTGCACGGATCAGTCAGATCCGTGCAGGCTGCAGTGTGTAAAAAAATAGAAAAAATAAATAAATATAAAAAACAGCGTGGGGTCCCCCACACAGCTGTAACCAGCACCAGGCTGAAAGAGCCGGGGCCGGTAATTAAAAATCAGGGAACCCGACAAATAGGGGTTCCCCGATTTTTTACAACCAGCCCCAGGCTCCAGGTCCAGGGCTGGTTCCCAAAATACGGGGGACAAAATGAGTAGGGTTCCCCCGTATTTTAAGAACCAGCCCCAGGCCAAACCAGCCAGCAGGGTAATGTCACAGACGGGGACACTTATTATATAAGGTCCCGCGGCCAAAACATTAACCCTACTGACCAGTCAGCCTGGCCAGGGGCCCTGGGGGAGTGGGGGCCCCCCAATAAAGGGGTCCCCCCCCTTCAGGACTTACCTGACCAGGCTGAAGCCTGGTGCTGTCCCCGGTGACCCTGGGCTGTGGTCACCGGGCTGATTTCAGTGTAAAAAAATAGATGAAAAACTATTGTTTAAAACTGTGAAACTATGAGTCCCAGCAAGCCTCCCCTGCAATCCTACTCACCTGGTCCTGTGGTAAAGATGTCTTCTCTTGGTCCGCCGTAGTCCAGGTATTCTTCAAGCTGCTGGCGCTCCCCGCACTCTCCGTATCGGACTGAGAAGACACGCAGAGATATTTCAAACTCTGCGCCTCTTCTCAGAATAATTCTATTGGCCGCCTGGTGGCCAATCAGGAGCCAAGAAAGTCGGCTGTGACATTACCCTGCTGGCTGGTTTGGCCTGGGGCTGGTTCTTAAAATACAGGGGACCCCTAGTCATTTTGTCCCCCGAATTTTGGGAACCAGCCCCAGACCTGGAGCATGGGGCTGGTTGAAAAAATCGGGGAACCCCTATTTGTCGGGTTCCCTGATTTTTTATTACCGGCCCTGGCTCTTTCAGCCTGGTGCTGGTTACAGCTGTGGGGGGGGACCCCACGCCGTTTTTTTTTTTTATATTTATTTATTTTTCTATTTTTTTTACACTAAAGCCTGCACGGATCTGACTGATACGACAGGGAAAGCAGGGTGTATTTTCCTGTCGTATTTGCGTGGGTGTTTTACACCAATTAGCAGCCGTATTATCAATACAGCAGCTTAGTAAATCAGGAACCACCATTCTTTTGAATGGTGATTCCTGTCGTATCCTATCGATGGTGTAGACATTCGTATTTGTAAATACAAATACGAATGTCCCATCATTAGGAATACGAATTGCTGTATTTTTGGGATAGTAAATCCTAAAAATACAAATGTGTAAAAAATAGGTGTATTTCTGCCTACGAATACACCTATTTTTTACAAATTCATATTAGTAAATTTCCCCTTAAATATCTAGACACATTCATATAAAATAAAACATATGCACATTTCCTATGGGAGAAAAAGAGAGAAAAGCGTATTAATAAAAAAGTCATCAAATATTTCATCCATAGCGTTTAGCCAATTTCTACTGATAACACGTACTTAGATTTAGAACATATAGATAAAGAGCGGCTACACATATGTGGAATGAACGAGTACCGTCAGCATCAACCCACACAGTATAGACCACAAACTATAGTTACGGCGAAGGAGTGTTGAACTCAAGCTACAGCGCCGACCAGTGTACGGACCACCGCCGACACCTCAGTGTATTACATGTTATAACCCACTGTAATGCCTATTACACATTATGCCACAACCGTAATGCCTATTACATATTATACCACAAACCTTAATGCCGGATATATATTATGCCACATAAGTGGCGCTTACCTACATGCTCATTGCCAGGAGTTACATGCTTGTTGCCAGGGGTTTCTTGCTCAAATACAGGGGTTAAATGCTCCTTACTAGGGGTTTCATACTCGTTGCCATGGAGTTACCATTAAATGCTTCTATGGTAAAGGTCAGTAGCGCACGCAGGGGGGGTTTCTGAGTACCCAGAAACCCCCCCAGGAATCTAATGGGCCCTAGTCTGAAAGCTTAGGGTCCCCTCTTTCCATGGGTACAAGAATTTAAAAAATCGGCCCTGGGGAACCGGAGATATCTGACTTCAAAGGAGTGGTCCCCATCCAAGCCTGTTAATTGCTCTTCCCAGTCAAATCTTTCAGGTTCTGTCTGAGTTTTTCTGAGGGTATATTCCAAAAGCTTGGACTCTCCCCCTTTGATGGACACTAGTAGCTTGTCTCTACTGTGCCCAGAACCAGAGATATCAGCCTTCCAGCAGCTGGTTACTGCTCCAGCTCCACACACCTGGTATGTATTTTTTTTATACTCGTTGGCAGATTGCTCTGCCTCCTGAACTCTGATCCCCTAGTCCCCAATACCATTTGGTAGGTGGGATTCTCTAGTTTTTAAATCCATTAAAATCTAATTAATTTATTTCTGGGAACTGGAGATATCTGCAGTCAAGCAAGCTGTCTCCCACCAGAAAATGATGAATAATAAGCCCACTCCACTATACACCCCTCCTCTGCATATTAAACATCCTCTACCACCCTGGAAGTTATGTATCAGGGCCCCTTCATTCAGCCCAATGCCCCCTTCTCCCACCATCTGTGCAGTAAAGGGGTAATTAGTGGAAATTACTGATCCAGGCCCTACATGCTGAGCGGTTGATATAATACCCCCTACCACCCGCGGGACATCAAAGCTTCCGCTAATAGCAACCCCTACTGCTGGAGGATCGGTAGGGGCCCCAATACATTGCTATGCCCAGGGGTCTACACTGCTCATATATATATATATATATATATATATATATATATATATATATATATATATATATATATAATTATTAATCTACATTTGGTCTATTTATAATACTTTAACTGACTCGGCATATACTGGGTCACCTAAGTGTCCATCTCCGTGCTTTGCTCCGCCCCTCTCTGGAAACCCCCTTCTGAAAATCCTGCGTTTGCCACTGAAGGTAGATAGCAGTTTTGGCAGTACTGGGGCAAGGAGGGGTTAGGGTCAGGCAATATATACATATATATATATATATATATCAGAAAGTGATATATAGCCAAGTAACCCGACAGCTACATACGGACACTTGAAATAAACACTCGTACGCTGGAAATTTGATCAGCAACATTTCAATGTTAGATATACATTGTCATCAGGCTCCTGATGACAATGTATATCTAACATTGAAATGTTGCTGATCAAATTTCCAGTGTATGAGTGTTTATTTCAAGTGTCCGTATGTAGCTGTCGGGTTACTTGGCTATATTTCCGAATGGAGGATGACATGCTCCGGACCAAGTTATGAGATTTGAACAGAGTGCCGGCTGGCTGATTGTATATATATAGAGAGTCCAGTGGGGGGGGGGGGCGGCACTCCAAAAGAAATAATCACGCAGTCAAGCAGTCATAAGTAGAAGAAACGTGTATTCTAGCGCCAAGCGCTTTCGGGGAATCACCCCGTCCTCAGGGCATCAATACACTGTGTATTGATGCCCTGAGGACGGGGTGATTCCCCGAAAGCGCTTGACGCTAGAATACACGTTTCTTCTACTTAAATCGCATCGCATCGCATCTGATTGTATGCCTTAAGGTAAGGCATACAATCACAAAATCGGACGCCCAGATACTACATAAGTACCAAATCAGGGAACCCGACAAATAGGGGTTCCCCGATTTTTAACAACCAGCCCCAGGCTCCAGGTCCGGGGCTGGTTCCCAAAATACGGGGGACAAAATGACTAGGGGTCCCCCGTATTTTAAGAACCAGCCCCAGGCCAAACCAGCCAGCAGGGTAATGCCACAGCCGGGGGGAAACTTTTTATACAAGTCCCCCCAGCCAAAGCATTCAGCCCTCTGACCAGTCAGCCTGGCCAGGGGCCTTGGGGGAGTGGGGACCCCCCCAATAAAGGGGTCCCCCCCCTCCAGGACTTACCTGACCAGGCTGAAGCCTGGTGCTGTCCCCGATGCCCCTGGGCGGTGGGCATCGAGCTGATCTTGGTGTAAAAAAAAGATGAATAAACTATTGTTTTAAACTGTGGCACTATGAGTCCCAGCAAGCCTCCCCTGCAAGCTGGGACTTGGAGAAATACAAGTCCCAGCCTGCGGGGCATTAAAGGGCCCGCTGGCACTTGTAGTTCCACAGTAAAAAAATAGTTAAATAAATACACACTGACACCTGAAAAATAAAAATTTAATACATACATTACACACACACTGATACTTACCTATCTTGATCCCGTACGTAGGTCCCAGTCTTGATCCGGTGCCTTGTCCTGGTTCCGGATCATGTCGTCATTCTTCATCATGTCGATCTTCATGTCGGTGTCAGGTCCGGGTCCGAAGAAATCTATGGTGGACCTGTGGAAGGAAATCCAACTCACCCAGGTCCTCCATGGAAGTCCTTCTGGCTTGGTCCGACGTTGTCCAGGGCTTCTTTCTTCTTCTTTTATCTTCTTGCTTCTTATTCACGCTGCCGGCGACTCCAGCAAAGCTCCCCGACTGTCAGAGCCGCAGAGATTCTTCCTCCTCGGCGTCTGTACTAAGAATGAATTCTGGCCAATCAGAAGCCGACTTTCCTGGCTCCTGATTGGCCGCTAGGCTTCTGATTGGCCAAAATTCATTCTTAGTACAGACGCCAAGGAGAAAGGATCTCTGCGGCTCTGACAGTCGGGGAGCTTTGCTGGAGTTGCTGGCAGCGTGAATAAGAAGCAAGAAGATGGAAGAAGAAGGAAGAAGCCCTGGACAACGTCGGACCAAGCCAGAAGAACTTCCATGGAGGACCTGGGTGAGTTGGATATCCTTCCACAGGTCCACCATGGATTTCTTCGGATCCGGACCTGACGCCGACATGAAGATCGACATGATGAAGAATGATGACATGATCCGGAACCAGGACATGGCACCGGATCAAGACTCTGGGACCTACCTACGGGATCAACATAGGTAAGTATCAGTATATGTTTAATGTATGTATTAAACTTTTATTTTTCAGGTGTCAGTGTGTATTTATTTAACTTTTTTTTACTGTGGAACTACAAGTGCCAGCGGGCCCTTTAATGCCCCGCAAGCTGGGACTTGTGGTTCTCCAAGTCCCAGCTTGCAGGGGAGGCTTGCTGGGAATCATAGTTCCACAGTTTAAAACAATAGTTGGTACTTGTGAGTTATCCGGGCTGCAGATTTTTTCATCGCGCCTGAAAAATCGTGGGCATCGCGTCGGTCGTGGCCATTATAAGGGGCCGCGACGCGACTGACGCGATGCCCGCGATTTCCCATAGACAGTAATGTTAAAAGTATATATTACACAACCCACCCTGAGGAAGAACTGACAAAGTTCGAAACGCGTTGGTGGCTATAAATTCCATAGGATTCAATGTTAAGAAGGTCCTGTTCATTTCCCCACTATCCAAGTGGGCATAGAGTTGATTTTATATAGCGTGGCGAGCGCAGCGAGCCACCGAGCCCGAAGCGTGGCGAGCGAAGCGAGCCCCGCGAGGGGCCGCATAATTCTTAAAAAGTATTCTGTGTCCGCTCGCCACGCTTCGGGCTCGGTGGCTCGCTACGCACGCCACAGGTTTATATCCAACTCCATGCCCACTTGGATAGTGGGGAAAGGAAAAGGACCCTTTTTTCCCATTGAATTCTATGTTAAAATGGACTCAGACCATTTTAACATTGAATCCTATGGAAAAATCTTGACCATCGCATCGCATACGATTTGGTCGCATGCGATGCGATGCGATTTGATTTCTAAATCGGATGCCCAGATACTACATAAGTACCCCTGATTTTTAATTACCGGCCCCGGCTCTTTTAGCCTGGTGCTGGTTACAGCTGTGGGGGGGGACCCCACGCTGTTTTTAAAAAATATATATTTTTTTTTCTATTTTTTTTACACCTTGCAGCCTGCACGGATCCGACTGATCCATGCAGACTGCCTCTACTAATTCGTATTAGCGGCCGTATATACAGCCAGCTAATACGAATGGTTACACCATCGGAGGGTTACAAAGCAGTCGTATCTGACTGCTTTGTACAATCCCCTCCGGAACACGACTTTGCATACGACTGAAACAGTCGTATGCAGTCGTAGGGGAAATACTAATACAAAAAACTAGGTTTTTCATATTAGTAAATTTCCCCCTTCGTGTTTTTTCCATATTATGCACGTATGTTTACAAGTCACAATGTTTACACAGGTTGTCTAGGTAACCCAGCGTCGCGTTCTCCCAGCGGAAGAGCCGGAAGTGAAACACCCATCGCTTCCTGCTGCACGCCGGACACGGACGCGGGTGACGGGCTCCCGCCTCTGCTCTCTCCTACCTGATAAAGGTAAAGGTACCCATAGACGGTCCGTTCCCGGACCGTCCGTTTTGTACTATGCGATGCGCGCTCCCGCGCATCACATAGTACGGTACAAAAAGTATGTGCTGCACATACTTTTTGTACTAGCTAAATATCGTATCGGATCGCATTGCATGCACTAGGCATGCACTAGGCATGCGATCCGATACGATGCATGCTAATAAAGACCCAAACGGATCCGTTTAACGGACCGTGTATGGGCACCCTAAGAGTCTTAATATTTGTTACTTGTTACACTCTGCACCTTGAAAACAGGGTTTTACCCCCGAAACGTCTGTCTGTTGTTTGCACATTTTTATGGCTATATAAAGTAAACTTTTTCACAAGGCTCCGAGTGCTGCCGTTGTTCTCCATCGTCTACACTTGTATTGGAAGGCACTGGAGCGAGCTGCACAGCTGGGATAGAGTGCCGGTCCACCCCCCACCCTATATATATATACTAGGTGATTCATCGTGCCCTACGGGCGCTCTTCACACCATCGTAAGGGGCTGCGCCCCCTTAATTTGTACACGTTTGTATTGTGAGACATATGGTTAGAATTGTATGAGAGATGCCTGTATTGCAACTTGAGTTATAGGTGAAATGTGTTAAATAGAGAGCATATGATTTGGAAGGGGGTGTGTATTGTTTTGTTTAAAAAGCAGTTACAGAGTAAGATGTTCATTGATAGTGTGGATGGTACAGTGACATTTGTGGGTGTGTGTGTGTGTGCAATAGTATAGTAGGGTGTTTTTGAGTCAGCGGCTCCCCACTGGCGGAGGTCACAACACAGGAAAACAGGAGGCTGGGTAGTGATAGGGGTGTGTGGGCATAAGGGGGACTAAAGAGGAGGGTGGGAGACACAGTGCAGCTTCTGCCAGTGGGTGATGGTCCAGCGTGGCAGCACAGGAGTACAGGACGGTGGCCCTGAGTCAGTGTCTCCTCCTACTGGGTGGGAGATAGGGTGCATGAGAGCAGGAGGCTGGGCTATGAGGCATGATAGGGGTATGTGGGCAACACAGCGTCAGCGACTCCCCAGTAGTGGAAGTTACGGTTCAGGAGAGCAGGAAGCTGGGTAGTGATAGGGGTGTGTGGGCATACGGGGGACTAAAGAGGGGAGCAGGGGTGCCGTGAATTGTGAGAGGGGCGCGGGGGGTGCCGTGAATCGAGGGAGGGGGCAGAATTGCGGGAGGGGGGGCGCAGGTGTCGGTGAATCTCGGGCGGGGGTCCGCAAAGCGCAGGAGTGGGGCGTGAATCGCGCAAGGGGGG
This sequence comes from Crinia signifera, assembly GCF_055691185.1. NCBI lineage: Eukaryota > Metazoa > Chordata > Amphibia > Anura > Myobatrachidae > Crinia > Crinia signifera. The sequence goes on along the minus strand of NW_028142001.1, from coordinate 171,135 downwards.
GTTGTGAATTGCGGGAGGGGGGGTCGCGGGGGGTGCCGTGAATTGCGGGAGGGGGGGTCGCGGGGGTTGGAGGGTGGGTGCCACGAATCGCGGGAGGGGGGGGCATGGGGGGTTGCAGCGAATTGCAGGAGGGGGGGTCGCGGGGGCAGGGGGGTTGCCGCGAATCGCAGGAGGGATGGCGCGGGGGGTTGCTGCGAATCGCGGGAGGGGTGGGTCGCGGGGGTTGCCTCAAATCGTGGGAGGGGAGGTTGGCGGCGAATCGCGGGAGGGGGGGTCACAGGGTGGGGTGGTGCCGTGAATCACGGGAGGGGTCGCGGGGGCGGGGTGCTGCGAATCGCCACAAGAGAAAATCAACACAGAAAGGTCAACACATGTAAATATTGACAGTAGTGGAAGTTACGGTTCAGGAGAGCAGGAAGCTGGGTAGTGATAGGGGTGTGTGGGCATACGGGGGACTAAAGAGGGGAGCAGGGGTGCCGTGAATTGTGAGAGGGGCGCGGGGGGTGCCGTGAATCGAGGGAGGGGGCAGAATTGCGGGAGGGGGGGCGCAGGTGTCGGTGAATCTCGGGAGGGGGCGGGGGTCCGCAAAGCGCAGGAGTGGGGCGTGAATCGCGCAAGGGGGGGTTGTGAATTGCGGGAGGGGGGGTCGCGGGGGGTGCCGTGAATTGCGGGAGGGGGGGTCGCGGGGGTTGGAGGGTGGGTGCCACGAATCGCGGGAGGGGTCGCGGGGGCGGGGTGCTGCGAATCGCCACAAGAGAAAATCAACACAGAAAGGTCAACACATGTAAATATTGACATAAGTGTGGCATTTCATTGGTGTCCATGTCGACACATGAGAATGAATATGAGAACATTCAAAAAATGAAAAATAAATCTCAAAATCTCATGTCAACCTTTTTCATTGTCGACCATAGCCATGGGGAGGGGGTGGTTTGCCGCGAATCGCGGGAGGGGGGGTCACGGGGGTGCCGTGAATTCGGGGGGGGGTTGCCGCGAATCGTGCGGGGGGGGTTTTGGCGTGAACTGCGGGAGGGGGGGCGCGGGGGGGGGGGTGTGCCACGAATCGCAGGAGAGTGGGGGGCGCGCGGGGGGGGGGTTTGCCGCGAATCACGGGAGGGGGGTCGCGGGGGGTGCTGCGAATCACGGGAGGGGGGGTCACAGGGGGGTGCGAATCGTGGGTGGGGTGGCGGGGGGCGCTCACCTGGTGCAGTGTCTTTGCTGGGCAACATGGGGAGGCAGAGGATGTCTGGCACTGTGGGCTCACTGGGCTGGTTCTCTGTCATGTGAGTCTGTCACCTCCCAACATGACCCTTTCCAGGAGGACACATTGCTCAGTTTCTGGACTTCCCTCATAATGTATGATTGCCATCACCTGTTTCACACATGTTATTAATTGATTAGAAAAGTGCTTCAACACAAGTGCTGGCAATCATTAATTAAGGGAGAAGTCCAGAAACAGAGCAATGTGTCCCTCCTGTTATACACACACTCACACACTTTGAGTGACAGATGTAGCCAAATATATAAGATATATATATATATATATATATATATATATATATATATATATATAATGTCTTGCATTTAATTTGTGTGGTTTTAGATAAACTGCTTATTTTAAAAGCAATTAAATATGCTTATCTATTATACTGTAACTTTCCCTGGTGGTCTAGGGTGAAAGCACTCAGCAAGTGTTTATTACCAGACAACCTACCCCTACCCCCTTTCCCAGCAGTTTTGGGGTTGGTGGCAGCCAGCCCAGTACACCTACCCCGGGCAGTGAAGAGAAATCAGGGCTGGTCCATGCTGTAGCTGCAGCTCCAGGCGTCTTCCCGCGCATGTCACACAGGCAGCGCAAAGCACAGCAACATTGCAGCTGCCCCAACGGTGTCCAGGCTATCGCTGAAAATACTGGTAACTGGGACATTCGCGGTGGGGAAGACCCGATTAAGCGATAGCCACTGCGGCAGTCAGTTCCAGGTTGTTGCTGTGCTTCCGGCACCGCTGTCTGTATGACAGGCGCTGTACAGGAGGCACCGTGTCCCGGCAGAACCAGAGTGGTAGTGCAGGGAGAGGCTTGAGCGCCTCTTCAGTCCGGCGCCTCCCTGCACCGTAGGAGCTGCTGAGTGGGTAGCGCCGACCCTGATTGCATTGGCTTTTTTTTTAGTGTTGGGACACGGAGCATAGCTCCGCGCCCTGACACCCACGTAGCCTCACCTCCGTGTTTTGATTGGCCTGCAGGCCAATCATAAAAAAGCAATGGATGACCATAGATAGGTAAAAACATTGATGGTCATCCATTGGAAAATGTATGTGGCCGGAGAGCCCAGCACACGTGTGTAATGGCTGCCACAGCGCTGAAGGGGTTAAGCCATTTTCAGAGCTGGCCCTATCCAATCTGATGCCCTAGGCAAGGTTTTGGCTGGTGCCCCCAGCCAAAATCAGAGGTAGCCAGCCTGATCAATGCAGTAGTCCAGTGGCGCACGCAGGGGGGTTTCTGAGTACCCAGAAACCCCCCAGGAGTCTAAGACTGAAAGCTGAGGGTCCCCTCTTTCCATGGGTACAATCATTTTAAAAATCGGCCCTGGGGAACCGGAGATATCTGACTTCAAAGCAGTGGTCCCTATCCAAGCCTGTTAATTGCTCTTCCTAGTCGGATATTACAGGATCTGTCTGACTTAGAGTGGTTTCTGAAGGTATATTCCAAAAGCTGGGTCTCTACTGTTCCCAGAACCAGAGATATCAGCCTTCCAGCAGCTGGTTACTGCTCCAGCTCCACACACCTGGTATGTATTTTTTTTATACTCGTTGGTGGATTGCTCTGCCTTCTGAACTCTGATCCCCTAGTCCCCAATACCATTTGGTAGGTGGGATTCTTTATGTATGTAAATAGAAAATCAAAATGTTAATAAAAAGTATTGAATTAAAAAAAAAATCTAATAAATCTAGTTCCGGTAACTGGAGATATCTGCATTCAAGCAAGCTGTCCCCCAACAGAAAATTATGAATAATAAGCCCACTCCACTATACACCACTCCTCTGCGTATTAAACATACTCTACCACCCTGGAAGTTATGTATCAGGGCCCCTTCATTCAACCCAATGCCCCCTACTCCCACCTCATCTCCCACCATCTGTGCAGTAAAGGGGTAATTAGTGGAAATTACTGATCCAGGCCCTACATGCTGAGCGATTAATATAATACCCCCTACCAAGAGCCGGGCCTAGCCATAGGCAAACTAGGCAAATGCCTAGGGCATTTGGAATGCCTAAGGGGCACCAGCAGCTTCTGTTGATTAAAATTACATGCAGTGTAACCCAACTACTCTAAGTGCCTCCACCCAAACTTGTTTAACTAGTGTAGTTTGGGAAAACACTATTCCCAGCAACAATTGCCTATACCTTGTTTGATGATTTCACTCAAAGCAAAGGTAACACATCCCTTGCATAGGGTAACAGGTTAATTTATTTTCTACATAAAGCATAGAAATACATCAACAGCAGTGATATAAATACACTGTACCATAACTAAGTGTATCAGCTGAGTTAATGCACTGGATATTATATAACAATACAATACAATACAAATACAATACAATCCCTCTAAACCCCCCTAATCCTATACAGAGACTTTTTCTTGCATGCAATACAAAAATTACCTCATATATGAACATTACCGCTAACTGGCCAGTTAGGAAAAAAAACCTTGTATACAATGCATTGTATTACTGTAAGTGTTGGCGCGCGTTGGGGCCCATAATGTCCTCCGTTACTATGAGCATGCTGTAAATATAGCTTTCCTTCTGGGATATCTCTAGCAGTAAGTGATAGAAAAGTATTAGAATTGGATACTTATGGTTGTACGAGAAGTATCCAATCTAATCAACCCTTTTCTCTGTCTCTGTGAAGTCTGTTCCTTTTTTTTTATACAAAGTAACAGAGTATCTACTTCTGGCTGTCTGCCCGGATTTGCTTAATTTACAAAGTAAGCTTCCTCTATTCAACAGTCTAATGGGGAGTTATAGTTAATTCTGTTCAATCTCTATGGCGTGGAGTGGATAAGAATATAAATTAGTCTGATCTCACCCTTTTTTCTTGCTGCTTCTGAGAGTAGGGATGTCTGTCCTTAAACTTGAACTTGACTGTTTGTGTGCTAGCTCTTTGCTTGCTGCGTGCTCAATACTGTAGTGATCTGTCCTTTCTGTCTCTCTCTCTCTTAAGACTAAAGCTGGACTGTATGGCTACAAATCGGCTCTCACAAGATCAAGTGCTCTCTGCTGTCACTGTCCTAGTATAATGTTTACAGCGCAACTGCTCTTTCGCCAGTGACAGTGGAAGATACACCCTTCATAGCAAGCATGCCAACTTCACAACCTCAGCGCGCTCCGCTATGCTTAGTGGCGTCTATCCATAAACTGGGCTGAAACTTGATGGGAGCAAGTAGCCACTCTTAGGGCAATCTTAAAACAGCAGGGCGATTTCCACACTTTCTATTAAATAGTTAACTGGGGGTGTTCCGTGCAGCTTAACTCATAGCCACTTACTTATTTTGGCTGCGGTGTCAAGGGGGTGGGCGGTTCCGGCAGCCTCCTCCCTATAGCCGCTGACCTGCGCTCAGCAGCGGCTCAACGGTCTCCTGGCTGTTATTTCATTAAGCAGCTGCGGCTGGCGTCGTGAAGGGGCGGGCCAATCCTCTAGCAGCGGCTTAATATTGCGGAGACAGCGACTCTCCACCGGCTTCCACTTTCCAGTCGCCGGGTAAGTACAGCTGTCAGCAGCGCTCCTCCCTAGGCATAGTCCATGGCTCCCAGCGGCTTCCACCCGGCTAACACACTGGCTGTCAATCACCGCGCAGCTAGCGACGGCAAAACCTTGTCCTCCTGCTGCTATAGTAATATTCGAGTTGATGCGGCTCCCGACCCCTTGCCTCCCGCTGCTATAGGTTTACAGTCACAGCTCTATTCAGCAGCAGCAGCGGTGGGGCTAAAGGGTGTTCCGCTAACAAAACCCAATATCTCAATCTCTCCTTAGGCTCACTTCCCCGGCCGTCAGGTACAGCTCTTTTGGGTTTACAGCTCTGGCACAGGGAGAGTTAAGCTCAGGAGAAGGGCTGTCAGATCTGATCTGTAGCACCCTCGGACCGGTCTTTTATACCCCCTCAGGACCAGCTGACCACCTCGAGGGACCCTAGACGTTTCTATCTAGCCCGAGATGATTAACAGTCATCTCGTGGTGGCTCTAGAAGTTTCCCTGTTACATTAACTATTCCTGGACCTAAGAGTATTATACACATATATGTACACTGAAGCATTTTACAATAACAAGCACATACATTGTACATTGTACAGTTCTACATTTTGATCACACACATATATATATACAGATAAAATACATAAAATACATGTAAACCTGAAGTAGGGTTACATTCTCTTCCCCTGGTGATCTAATTTATTCATGAACCAGATCACCATCATTACTATATTACACATACACATTAGAATACTGAAAATAAGGCCAAGCGTATATGGCACCAGGATACACTACCCTGGGTATAATGCTGGGTTCTCCTAACCTATCATAGGTAAGAGTAGAAGGGGGCCTACATACCCTTCTAGGCTTTCCAACACCATACAAACCTTCATCTTCACCCACTACACTACTCCCATAATGGTCATCAGCAGTACTATTGGTACTATCACTTTCAGGTAAATCAAGTACTTCTCCCCTTAGAGTTTCCTCAGAACCCTGGGTCTGGCAATAATCTCCCCCTTCCTCATTGTCCTGACTACTATTAACATCATTGTCCTGACTACTATTAACGTGTGATTTATTAATGCCCATATCGGTTCCACCATCCGCTTTATAATAGTACCCAGGACTAGCATTCTCAGCATCTATATCCAATTCAGTGGAGTCAGGTAATGCCCTATCTACTTCAACACTGGCCTTGTCTTTATTTCTCTCTCCACAAACACTTAAATCCTCTATAAGGCCCTCCATTCGTACTTCTTTACCTATAGGTAACAAATGCTGCCTATGATAGGTCAAAGTAGTTCCTTCTCCAGACTCTGGTTTTATCCTATATACAGGTAGATCATGAAACTTTTCAATTATCATAAAAGGGTCCTCCCTCCACCTGTTAGAGATTTTAATCTGTTTTGGTATTCCAAATTTCCTTAACAATACCCGATCTCCTGGGGCGAGTTCTTGTTCTCTGACTTTTCTATCATATATCCTCTTGTTTTTCTGTCTTAGTTTTTCAGCTGCTTTATTTGCTACTTCATAGGCACCTTGCAATTCTTCTCTTAGCCTTTTAACATATTTGCTGTGGGATACTGATGGGGTACGACTATCCAAATTATTCTTTACTCTCATACTAATGTCTATCGGGAGTCTAGCTTCTCTCCCGAACATTAACAAATAAGGAGAATATCCGGTCGCTTCGTTTAGGGTACAATTATAAGCGTGTACCAGTCGGTCAATGTGTCTTTTCCAGCTCCATTTATCCAAAGGATTTAAAGTTCCTAACATGTTCAGTAAAGTCCTGTTAAATCGTTCGGGCTGAGGGTCCCCTTGAGGGTGGTAAGGGGTAGTTCTAGACTTTACAATTCCACATAGTGAACAGAGCTCCTTAATTAAGTGACTCTCAAACTCTCTGCCTTGATCGGAGTGCAATCTATTGGGCAATCCATAGTGTATAAAAAATTTACTCCACAGCGTATTCGCCACTGTCAACGCCTTCTGATTTGGGGTAACATATGCTTGCGCATATCGGGTAAAATGATCAGTTACCACTAATATGTGGCACTTTTTTCCATCCCCCACATCCAATGTTAAAAAGTCCATACACACCACATCCATTGGGCCATTACTTTTGAAAGATACCAGGGGCGCATGTTGCGTAGCCACCGTCTTCCTCACCACGCAACTCCCACAAGTTTGGCAATACTTTTCTATGTCTCGTCTCATTCCGGGCCAGTAAAATCTATGCGCTATTAATCCCATTGTTTTTTCAAACCCTAAATGTCCGTGATCATCGTGTAACGCTTGTAGTGTTGTCTGCTTATACTTCTCAGGTAAGACAGTTTGATATACAGGTTTCCCATCCTTCTGTTTAGTAACTCGATAGAGAATTCCATCCTTAATTCGCAACAGCTTCCTTTGTTTTTTTATGATCTTCGCCTTTTCAGTAACCATTGACCCTTGCGGATTCCACCTTCTCCCTTGCACCAGATAATATACATCTCTAATGTCTTTATCAGATAATTGCTCTTTCTTCATTTGGGTATTTTTAACCTTAGACAGTCCTTCTAGTTCTAACCGACCCAACCAGCAATAAGACAGGGGTAATGCATTAGAGGTGGCTCCTAAAGCACTTATCCGCTCCTCTCCAACGGAAGATTTTTTTATTTGCATCTGATGACACATCCCTTTTACGTCTCCCATAGGGACCTCGATCCATTCCTCCTCATTCTCTTGAGCCTGTTGCCCAGGTATTCTAGACAGTGCATCAGCGTCAATGTTGCTTACTCCTGGGCGGTACTTCAATGAAAAATTGTACAAAGCCAGTGCAGCTAGCCATCGATGTCCTGTCGCATCCAGTTTAGCAGTGGTGAGGATATATGTTAATGGGTTATTATCTGTGTGTATCTCAAAGTTGACCCCATACAGGTAATCATGAAATTTTTCCACTACACACCACTTTAAGGCCAGAAACTCTAGTTTGTGAGTAGGGTAATTCTTTTCACTGTCAGTTAAACCCCTGCTCGCGAAGGACACTGGTCTTAATTCTTTGGTAGCTGAGTGACTCTGATATAACACTCCCCCTATCCCTTCTTGAGATGCGTCTATGTGAAGTACATACGGGGTAGTTGGGTCAGCATAGGCCAACACCGGGGCATTAGTCAATTTGTCTTTCAATTGTAGAAAAGCAGTCTCACATTTACTATCCCACCTCTCACCAAACAACTCTTCTGGCTTGTATAACTTTTTAAGAGTAGTACGAGTTTTATCTTTCTTCTGGTTTGGGGAAGGGTACCCTTTGGTTAGGTCAGTCAACGGTTTCGCTACTTGAGAATAGTTAGAAACGAATCTTCTATAGTACCCACAAAACCCTAGAAAAGATCTTAGTTCCTTGAGTTTCGTGGGTCTGGGCCAAGTCTTAACTGCCTCCACCTTAGCAGGATCTGTAGCTACCCCCTCTCTGCTCACTATGTGTCCAAGATATTTTACTGAGGACCTGCAAAGGATGCATTTGTCAAGGGACAATTTCAAACCTCCTTCAATGAGCCTGTCTATGACTTTCAGGAGACGGCTATTATGTTCAGTAAGGGTGGTGCCAAAAACGATGATGTCGTCGAGGTATACTAATACCTCCCTATAGTTCATATCCCCGATGGTTTTTTCCATGGTCCTTTGAAATGTGGCAGGGGCACCCTTGATCCCTTGTGGCATTTTCAAGAACTCAAAGAATCCCAGAGGACAAATGAAGGCGGTCTTTTCTTGATCTTCACATCTCATGGGGATTTGATAGAACCCGTTGCGCAAATCGAGGACAGAAAACCAATTACTGCCTTGTAAGCAATCCAATGCTTCATCTATTCGGGGCACAGTGTATTGGTCAGGTATTGTCCGGGCGTTTAATGTTCTGTAATCCACACACATCCTAATCTTTCCGGTTTTCTTTCTCGCTATCACTATGGGCGATGCATATGGGCTTCGGGACTCTACAATCATCTGATTTTCTAGCAGTCCCTTTAGGTGCAATCTTACTTCTTCAAAGTCAGCAGGAGCAATTCGGCGGGAACGTTCTCGGAAGGGACTATCATCTGTAAGGTTTATCTGGTGTTCTACTCCTTTCGCCACTCCTAAGTCCCATTCTCCCGTGGAAAATGCTGGTCCTTTAGATTCCAAAACCTTTATCAACGTCTCTTTTTCTTCATTCGGAATATCACTCCCTTTAAAACACTGCTCAAATTTGTTCTCAGACTCAACCGCTTCTTTCCCCACCTCCACGTTAAGAGAATAGCCAAGATTATGATTATTTGGAATTTTTTTTTTTTTTCCTAGGCACCATTCAGACAAGCTCTGGTACAGTTGGGTGTTGGTCCCCACAATTATAGGTAGCTCATTCTGTTCTCCTTTTATCTCTGGACAGACCAATGCAACAAAAGGGACCCGCAGTGAATCTCCTTCACCTTTATTAAATCCTAAAACTGCCTCTACATAGCCTAAATAAGGATACTGGTCCACACTCAACCCCCATATAACCAACCCACTAATTGGACGTAAGGGTACATCAGGTATATTTTCACGGTACCATGGCTCAAAAATAATGGACACCTGTGAGCCACTATCCAACAGTACTTTACACTCTCGTCCATTTATTTCCGCTGTTACCATAGGAACTGGCCCCATGAGTCCCTCTGGGATCATTCTACCATCATTCCACCACGATCTCCCCATTTCGGCATTTTCTTTCTCTGGGGGGACTGAGAGGGGTTCACAGTCCTCCCTTATTCGTTTCCCTGTTCCAGTTCAGGGTTGCTATCACTGCTGGGGTTAGCACCCCCTGTGTTATTATTCCTATTCACAGGTCGGTTGCTATTGCATTCAAAAGCTCGGTGTCCTAATTTGCCGCATTTAAAGCATCCTCTATTGACATTGCTGAATCCCCTTCCCATGCCTCTAACTGCCATGTTGGAATTGAATCTGGTGGTGCTGCTAACAGGTCGCCCAGTAGTACTTTGAGCGGCCATGACTTGTTCAATTTTTTTATTTTGTTCTTCCATCATTTTTAATATCTTTTCTTCAAATGTATTTGTCTCAATTGTAGGTTGTATCACTTTTACTTTTTTTACGGTTTTCTCCCTCATCTCTATGAGTACTTCCTCCTGCTTGATTTCTTTAAGTAACTCGTTGAAAGTAGGGGAAGGTTCTTTAGACCCAGAACACCTTAATTTCTGCGCTACATAGTCTGTTGTCAAAGCCCCTCGCAATAATTGTTTCATCCTACTCTTATCTACATCTTCCTTCCGGATGCCTCCTTTCTCAATTATCTTGTACAACAGCTTATCCAACCTTATGACATAAATGCTCAGCTTTTCACCTGATTCTTGGAAGGTATGATGAAATCGGGACAACAGTTCCCCTACGTCTTCTAACGTACCGTAGGCATAGTCTAATGCTTCCAGATAAGTTTCAAGGGTAGCTTGCGGATTACTCCTCCTAGTGGCCTGGATGACACCCATTGCTGGTCCCCGTAAGCTCTCTACAACTCTTTGTCGCTTAATTTTATCGGGACACTGCCACTCTTCGGCCTGTTGCACAGCCGCCTCTTTCCAAGCTTCGTAAGTCTCTTCCCCTGCCGGCACAGGGCTTATCCCGGAAAAGATCCGCAATCTCCTGTAACTTCCTTCGTAGTGCCACCTTTCCAATTGTGACACCACCTTATCTATTATAGTTTCGAATTGGTCTCCCCCTATATTTGTACTACTATTTTGTCTAGTGGCGTCATCTCTTTCCCCATCACCACGATTATCGCCTAATGCGGATATAGGAGCACTGGTGGCTTCTTCATCGGGGACTATCGGCCATATAATATGCCACCTCCTCCCAGTTTCTTTGTCAGCGACAATCATTGCAGGGATCAAGTTACTATCTAGCTCTTCCTCAGTTTCCAATAGATATGCAACAATCCTTCCCAAGTCTCCTCTCCACCTATCTATTATCTTGGGTCCAATTATCCCATACAATTTGCTCATCTGTTCTACTACATCTCTTTCTATAAACTCAGCAAAATTTCCTCCTACAGCCAAACACTGCTTGGCATTCCTCCCTTTCTTTAAACACCACTCGTAGATGTCCCTCCCAGATAGGATATCCTTACGTTCTTCCATCTCAGCAGTGCCTCCACTTTGTAACCCAACTACTCTAAGTGCCTCCACCCAAACTTGTTTAACTAGTGTAGTTTGGGAAAACACTATTCCCAGCAACAATTGCCTATACCTTGTTTGATGATTTCACTTAAAGCAAAGGTAACACATCCCTTGCATAGGGTAACAGGTTAATTTATTTTCTACATAAAGCATAGAAATACATCAACAGCAGTGATATAAATACACTGTACCATAACTAAGTGTATCAGCTGAGTTAATGCACTGGATATTATATAACAATACAATACAATACAAATACAATACAATCCCTCTAAACCCCCCTAATCCTATACAGAGACTTTTTCTTGCATGCAATACAAAAATTACCTCATATATGAACATTACCGCTAACTGGCCAGTTAGGAAAAAAAACCTTGTATACAATGCATTGTATTACTGTAAGTGTTGGCGCGCGTTGGGGCCCATAATGTCCTCCGTTACTATGAGCATGCTGTAAATATAGCTTTCCTTCTGGGATATCTCTAGCAGTAAGTGATAGAAAAGTATTAGAATTGGATACTTATGGTTGTACGAGAAGTATCCAATCTAATCAACCCTTTTCTCTGTCTCTGTGAAGTCTGTTCCTTTTTTTTTTTATACAAAGTAACAGAGTATCTACTTCTGGCTGTCTGCCCGGATTTGCTTAATTTACAAAGTAAGCTTCCTCTATTCAACAGTCTAATGGGGAGTTATAGTTAATTCTGTTCAATCTCTATGGCGTGGAGTGGATAAGAATATAAATTAGTCTGATCTCACCCTTTTTTCTTGCTGCTTCTGAGAGTAGGGATGTCTGTCCTTAAACTTGAACTTGACTGTTTGTGTGCTAGCTCTTTGCTTGCTGCGTGCTCAATACTGTAGTGATCTGTCCTTTCTGTCTCTCTCTCTCTTAAGACTAAAGCTGGACTGTATGGCTACAAATCGGCTCTCACAAGATCAAGTGCTCTCTGCTGTCACTGTCCTAGTATAATGTTTACAGCGCAACTGCTCTTTCGCCAGTGACAGTGGAAGATACACCCTTCATAGCAAGCATGCCAACTTCACAACCTCAGCGCGCTCCGCTATGCTTAGTGGCGTCTATCCATAAACTGGGCTGAAACTTGATGGGAGCAAGTAGCCACTCTTAGGGCAATCTTAAAACAGCAGGGCGATTTCCACACTTTCTATTAAATAGTTAACTGGGGGTGTTCCGTGCAGCTTAACTCATAGCCACTTACTTATTTTGGCTGCGGTGTCAAGGGGGTGGGCGGTTCCGGCAGCCTCCTCCCTATAGCCGCTGACCTGCGCTCAGCAGCGGCTCAACGGTCTCCTGGCTGTTATTTCATTAAGCAGCTGCGGCTGGCGTCGTGAAGGGGCGGGCCAATCCTCTAGCAGCGGCTTAATATTGCGGAGACAGCGACTCTCCACCGGCTTCCACTTTCCAGTCGCCGGGTAAGTACAGCTGTCAGCAGCGCTCCTCCCTAGGCATAGTCCATGGCTCCCAGCGGCTTCCACCCGGCTAACACACTGGCTGTCAATCACCGCGCAGCTAGCGACGGCAAAACCTTGTCCTCCTGCTGCTATAGTAATATTCGAGTTGATGCGGCTCCCGACCCCTTGCCTCCCGCTGCTATAGGTTTACAGTCACAGCTCTATTCAGCAGCAGCAGCGGTGGGGCTAAAGGGTGTTCCGCTAACAAAACCCAATATCTCAATCTCTCCTTAGGCTCACTTCCCCGGCCGTCAGGTACAGCTCTTTTGGGTTTACAGCTCTGGCACAGGGAGAGTTAAGCTCAGGAGAAGGGCTGTCAGATCTGATCTGTAGCACCCTCGGACCGGTCTTTTATACCCCCTCAGGACCAGCTGACCACCTCGAGGGACCCTAGACGTTTCTATCTAGCCCGAGATGATTAACAGTCATCTCGTGGTGGCTCTAGAAGTTTCCCTGTTACATTAACTATTCCTGGACCTAAGAGTATTATACACATATATGTACACTGAAGCATTTTACAATAACAAGCACATACATTGTACATTGTACAGTTCTACATTTTGATCACACACATATATATATACAGATAAAATACATAAAATACATGTAAACCTGAAGTAGGGTTACATGCAGCATGCCTATATTCTGTGCGTGAGTGAGGCTGTATCTGCATATGAAATAGTGTATTCATGGAAATTACTGTATCATAGCATTCTGTATGGAGGTAAAGCCACAGTCGCACACAGAATATAGGCATGCCGCATATCATTTTAATCATTGAAAGCTCCATGTGTGTCCAGGTCACATAACAATGCAAATAAGATGAATTTTCAGAAAAAAAGGCACCCAACGTTAGCAGAACTGGCCAGGAGCTGCATGGCCTATTGAGTCAGGATGTATGAGGAAACATCTGTATCCAAGCAGAGGCAGAGGTCACAGTGTTAGCTGTGCGAGTGCTGTCTGCGGGTGGGTTGGTTGTGCATTTACATTTCTTTCTGGTTGACTGGCCAGCAACATGTGGAAGAAATGGAATGCATGATTTATCCATAATCTGTATGGTTTGGAAACCCCCGGATTGGAGGGGGATCGGAAAAGACCAGTTAAACTTGTCTACTGTATATGGTGTATATAAGAAACTTAATAAATATATAAATAAATATATGTTGCAGTGTTAGATCTAACAGTCTGCTTACAATGGAACAGTTTGTGCTAATTTCTTTATATCCATAGACAGAGGCCTGTTAAAATACAGAGTTTAGAGGAGTAAACGCTAATATTGTAAGCCAAGTAACAGTTCATTTTTACCACCAGAATAAATAAAGTTAATTGGAATATTGTTTATAACAAAGAAAGTAAGATCGAGTTTATCGCATTGTAAAGTTTTTTTGGTCTCTTGACTTGCGGAGATGAAGTATGTAATCAGTGGCGTAGCTATAGGGCCGCAGCCCCCCGCGGTGGCGGGGAGGCGCCGGGGTCTGCAGGCGCTGTTGTTTCTTTGCCAGCTCCCCACTGCTTGTGGGTGCAGCGGGGAGCTGGCAGGGGGGTCCGTGCAGCGCTGGGGTACCTGTGGTCAGGGAGAGCCTGGAGGTCCCTGCGGCGCTGATTATGATGTTGCCGGGGTCCCTGCACTCCTGCAGTGAAGTGGAAATACTGCGCTACCGCCGTGCGGCGGCGCGGGAAGCGCTTCTAACTTTGAAAACACTGGCCGCACACTGATTGGCTGAGATTCAGCCAATCAGCATGCGCCCAGTGTTTTCAGAGTCAGAAGTGCTTCCCGTGCCGCCGCACGGCGGTAGCGCAGTATTTCCACTTCACTGCAGGAGTGCAGGGACCCTGGTAACAAAGAATGACAGTAGGTACCCACAAGACTGGTATCAAGGAATGACAGTGGAAGGCGTAGGTGTGGTAACAGTGAATGACACATAACGACGGTAGGTTTTTGGGGGAAATTTTTCATTTGTTTTATTAAATTTTTTGTCTTTGAAAGAGGTAACACCTTTTTAAGCATTTGTATGGGATCACAGAAAGTTCTCTGAGTGTGTGACTGGTGAGAGCAAGTGAGAAGGAATAGAAAATACTATTGTGGTCATAGCTAGTCGGAATTGGCGATGATGATGCACCTGTGAGGTAATGATTATTTGATGAGAGTGAACGCGCAATGGTCTGGTGACAGGTGGTGGAAGCTCCAAGAATTGAGATAGTATATCCCACTAACCCACATATGTTTGGAAAGATTGTACTGTCCCACTGAGGGGTTAATTCTGTTCAGTGAGAAGTGAGGAGAGGCGATGTCTCTTTTAGAGCCCTAGGGAAGAAAAAGAAAAATGGGGAAAAAAAAGAATAATTTAGAATTTTTTGTTTTTTTTGAAAAAGCAGAAGGGAAGAAGAAGTTTTTTCAGTGATGAGGTGAGAGTAACATCAGAAATAACTCTGTAGGAGATTAAAGGCAGGAAATGGTTAATGATATTGATAAAAGAGTAAAGTTGTATTCCTAAATGATGTGAAATATCCAAGGAGTGTTATAGAACATTGTTATAGGACATTTAAACAATTATGTGTTGAAATATTTTAGAATTAAAGATATTTTTGATAAAGCACAATGAATAGATTTAAGTTATTGCAATGTTTGTATGGGACAGTGATCAGCCAGACCCAAGGATGACCTCCAGCCCCCTCCCCTTTGCTTCCCTCATGTGATAATGTTTTATTAACATCTGTTTAAAAACTGCCATTTTTTTCCCAAATGACAAATGTTAATATGATGTCTGAGCTTAATAATGCTATTGCTTCTTTTTTTTTTTTTTTTTATTAAATCCCAGCCAATAGAGGTGTGACCACTCCAGAGAAAAGATTCATTTACAAATTGATGCATTTAATTCTGCACAGAAAAAGCAAATGTTTTTTTATTATTATTATTATTATTATTATTATTACTGAGCCACTAGAAATTCTTTAGAAAACAATATTGAGCCTGCAGGGACCTCCGCAGAATCCTTATTAAAGCCCATATTGAAAAATACATGTCACATCCACCATGGCTCTCACCCAAGTCCCCCTGTGCTGTGCCCAGCCCTAGGCTCTCTAACCGCATGTCTGATGCTATGGCGCTCACCTCCGCTTGTGTCCCTGGTCCTGGTGGGGTACATGTGCCCGCGCTGTCACCGCGTGGTGCTGTGTGCTCCGGTGCCATGCGGGGCATGAGCGGCATGAGACCTGAGCCACCATGTGTGTTTGTGCCTGGTTAGGCCTCTGTCTGAATGCCGGCAATTGCGCAGCTGAGCGCACTCACTGCCAGCTGAAACCTGTCACACCCTCTGGCGGCTGCCATCTTTTTGGTTACCTCAGCCTGTCCTGTGCGGCTCCGCCTCCCATGTCAATAGGCTAACCAATAGCCGCACAGTTCCCCTGTTAAGTACTGACTGACCGGGTTAGACTGGCAGTCAGTACAATGATGTCTGCCTAAGCATCATTGCTCTGGTCTGGCTCTGTAGTTTTCCTGCTACAATCCTCGTGTCTTCAAGTGAAGTATTCTACTGCTGATCGTCTCACTGCTCTTTTCATGTGTCACGGACTCCACTGCCGCCAATGCGGACCGAGTAAGGTTAGCCCCCAAAGGGGTACTATCTTACTTCTTTTTCCCAACGGTAACTATTCCACGGTCACCTCTGATTGCAGCCACGATCCAATCCAGCAAGGACAGACTTCTTCATCATTTCTTTATTCATCCAATCTTCCAACCCATCCTCCAATCATCCAACCAATCCTCCAATCTTCCAACCAACCATCCAATCTTCCAGTTATCCTTCAACCTTCACCCCAATCTTCAATTCGTCAACCAATTATTAAATTATCCAATCAAACCTCCAATTCTTCTGTTATCCTTCAATTCTTCAATCAACATTCCAATAATCTTCTCAAGTACCACGCATCGTCACATTCTACAATAAAGTATTGGGCTATTGACTTTCTCTATTGCATAACCTACAGTATATTAATTGTGCCATCAGTATCAACTTGTATTACAGTATCTTTATTAAACCCGTTTCATTTTATCCTGTTGTTTCACTTCCTTCTGTCGTGGATGCAACATCCTTACATTAAAGCACCAAGCCTCCGTTACACTACAGCTGGTGCTTCTAAGAACGTGACAGTTTGTACTGACTCCATGGATCCAGCATCAGGTCAGGAGAGAGGCACTGTTCCTGTACAACTTGCAGCTCGCCTGGATCAACAGGAGGCTGCTCAGGAGCAAGTTATTTATGCCCTCCAGGGCCTGACAAAAAGACTGGACACTCTTCAAACTACATTGCAAAAAGGCATGGGGTCTGTAGTTACATCGGCACCATCGCCTAGACCCATGTCCACAGCAACAGGAGTAACTGCTCATCTTCAACTTCCTACTCCAACTAAAGTCGATGGGAACCCCAAAAACTGTAGGGGATTCATCAATCAATGCGAAATTCATTTTGAGCTTCAATCATATTTCCCTACCGAAAGGTCTAAGGTGGCTTATGTGATATCTCTACTCACAGGTTCAGCTCTCAATTGGGCATCTCCCTTGTGGGAAAAGTCAGATCCTCTACTAACAGACTATGGCCCTTATTCTGATCGGCACGGTACGGCCCGCGTGCGGCCGTACCGCCGATGTTTGTGGTCTGCACATGCGCAGAGGTCATTCTGCGCATGTGCAGCCCCCTTCGCCGCAGACGGATTTCGTCCGCCGCAAAGGGGGCGTATAGGGGCGTGAGGGGCTTCAGCCCCTCATTTCCCTATGTGTACGCCCCGCGTTTCATGGGCGTTCCCATGAAAACGCGGGGCGTATGCATGGTAATGAGGGCATGACGCCCTCATTACCATGACATGGGGGCGGAAAGCTGACGTCGCCGGATGTCAGCTTTCAGCCCCCTTACAAGCTCCCACACGGACGATTGTCCGTGTGGTCTGAGCTTGCGGGAGCTGCCGCGGCGTGCGGGCCTGCCTTCGATGGTCGTCGACCATCGAAGGCAGGGGGCAGCTCCCACCATGGTGGAGGCGTAGCCTCCACCATTTTTGTGCGGATCGCCAGCCGTCCGTGTACGGACGGCCGTGGCGATCCGTCCGGTGGGCGGCCCTTGGTTTGTGCGGTCGGAGCCCCGTGTGCGGCTCTGACCGCACCAACCAGAATAAGGGCCTATGCCCGGTTCATCTCTACTTTTAGAATCATCTTTGACGAACCAGCATGATAGCACCTCATGTATATTGGGTGTGCATTCTAAGATCCCCCCCCCCCCCATAAGCTAAAATTGTGTACACCTGTACACCTGAAGGTTGGGACTCCTTCAACTTAGAGTAGCACCCCGCTCACCTGATCTGAATATTATTTCACCAGCTTGGTCCCTGGTAGCCACAGACTGCAAACTGTAGGCACAATGAAGGTAAGACCTAAAAATTGACACTTAGGGGGACATTTACCAAAATGGATTCGTAGAAAAAAGGTGTATTCGTAGGGAGAAATACACCTTTTTTTTACGAATTTGTATTTTCGGGATTTACAATCCCAAAAATACAACAATTCGTAGTCCTAAAGATGGAACATTCGTATTTGTATTTACAAATACGAATGTCTACACCATCGATAGAATACGACAGAAATCACCATTCAAAAGAATGGTGGTTTCTGATTTACTAAGCAGCCGTATGGATAATACGGCTGCTTAGTGGTGTAAAACACCCACGCAAATACGACAGGAAAATAGAACACCATTTTCATGTCGTATTTGCGTTTTTGCCTGCACGGATCAGTCAGATCCGTGCAGGCTTCGGTGTAAAAAAATAGAAAAATTAAATAAATTTAAAAAAAAACGGCGTGGGGTCCCCCCCACAGCCGAAACCAGCACCAGGCTGACAGAGCCTGGAGCCGGTATTTAAAAATCAGGGAACCCGACAAATAGGGGCTCCCCGATTTTTAACAACCAGCCCCAGGCTCCTGCTCTGGGGCTGGTTCCCAAAATACGGGGGACAAAATGACTAGGGGTCCCCCGTATTTTAAGAACCAGCCCCAGGCAAAACCAGCCAGCAGGGTAATGCCACAGCCGGGGGGAGACTTTTTATGCAAGTCCCCCCGGCCAAAGCATTAACCCTACCAACCAGTCAGCCTGGCCAGGGGCCCTGGGGGAGTGGGGACCCCCCCAATAAAGGGGTCCCCCCCCTCCAGGACTTACCTGACCAGGCTGAAGCCTGGTGCTGTCCTCGATGCCCCTGGGCGGTGGGCATCGAGCTGATGGTTTGGTGTAAAAAATAGAATAAAAACCATTGTCTTTTACTGGTGAACTATGAGTCCCAGCAAGCCTCCCCCGCAAGCTGGGACTTGGAGAACCACAAGTCCCAGCCTGCGGGGCATTAAAGGGCCCGCTGGGTCTTGTAGTTCCACAGTAAAAGAAAGAGTTAAATAAACACACTGACACACGTGAAAAATAAAAGTTTAATACATACATAACACATACATACTGATACTTACCTTTCTTGATCCCGTAGGTAGCCCTGGTCCTGATGTCCTGTGTCGTCCATGTCGGCTGTCTGCGTCGTCCTCCAGGTCCATGTCGACGGTCCGTGTCGTCCTCCAGGTCCATGGCGGTGTCCGGGTCCGAAGAAATCCATGTTGGAGCTGTGGAAGGAAATCCTACTCACCTGTTCCTGCGCTGAAGAAGTCTTCTCTTGATCCGACGTAGTCCAGGTAATCTTCATGCTGTCGCCGGTCCCCGCTGTCTGCGCTGTCTCTGCATCGCGCTGAGGAGAGATGCTGAAGTTTCATATTCGGCGCCTCTCCTCAGACTGAATTCTATTGGCTGCCTAGCAGGCCAATCAGGAGCCGACTTTCTCGGCTCCTGATTGGCCTGCTAGGCGGCCAATAGAATTCAGTCTGAGGAGAGGCGCCGAATATGAAACTTCAGCATCTCTCCTCAGCGCGATGCAGAGACAGCGCAGACAGCGGGGACCGGCGACAGCATGAAGATTACCTGGATTACGTCGGATCAAGAGAAGACTTCTTCAGCGCAGGAACAGGTGAGTAGGATTTCCTTCCACAGCTCCAACATGGATTTCTTCGGACCCGGACACCGCCATGGACCTGGAGGACGACACGGACCGTCGACATGGACCTGGAGGACGACGCAGACAGCCGACATGGACGACACAGGACATCAGGACTAGGGCTACCTACGGGATCAAGAAAGGTAAGTATCAGTATGTGTTATGTATGTATTAAACTTTTATTTTTCACGTGTGTCAGTGTGTTTATTTAACTCTTTCTTTTACTGTGGAACTACAAGACCCAGCGGGCCCTTTAATGCCCCGCAGGCTGGGACTTGTGGTTCTCCAAGTCCCAGCTTGCGGGGGAGGCTTGCTGGGACTCATAGTTCACCAGTAAAAGACAATGGTTTTTATTCTATTTTTTACACCAAACCATCAGCTCGATGCCCACCGCCCAGGGGCATCGAGGACAGCACCAGGCTTCAGCCTGGTCAGGTAAGTCCTGGAGGGGGGGGACCCCTTTATTGGGGGGGTCCCCACTCCCCCAGGGCCCCTGGCCAGGCTGACTGGTCGGTAGGGTTAATGTTTTGGCCGGGGGGACTTGCATAAAAAGTCTCCCCCCGGCTGTGGCATTACCCTGCTGGCTGGTTTTGCCTGCGGCTGGTTCTTAAAATACGGGGGACCCCTAGTCATTTTGTCCCCCGTATTTTGGGAACCAGCCCCAGAGCAGGAGCCTGGGGCTGGTTGTTAAAAATCGGGGAGCCCCTATTTGTCGGGTTCCCTGATTTTTAATTACCGGCTCCAGGCTCTGTCAGCCTGGTGCTGGTTTCGGCTGTGGGGGGGACCCCACGCCGTTTTTTTTTTAATTTATTTATTTTTCTATTTTTTTTTACACCTTGCAGCCTGCACGGATCTGACTGATCCGTGCAGACTGCTAGAAATAATTCGTATTAGCGGCCGTATATACGGCCGCTAATACGAATTTCTACGACATCGGTGGGTTACAAAGCAGTCGTATATGACTGCTTTGTAACTGATCCTCCGGAACTCGACTTTGCATACGACTTAAACAGTCGTATGCAGTCGTAGGGAAAATACCAATACGAAAAACTAGGTTTTTCATATTGGTAAATTTCCCCCTTATTGCTAGTCTTGGGGATGGATTTGGGGCGCGGCTCCCCTCGGGTTGGTGTAACCGAGTTGCTTTCGGGGTGGCACACCCTAACATTTATTTAGCACTATTTAATTTTCACTAATATTATACTTTTTCTAGCACTACACATTTTAACCTCTAGCTTCTGCTACTTTCTTATTAACACACTTCTAGCTTAGTTTTTTCACTTGTGTGCTGCCCTGGGGTGACTTGCTTATGCTGGCCTTTTTGGGGTTCCGCGCCCCAGATCCAAACTTAGTATTAGGGACCCACCAGAAATGAGGTTACCATGAAGCTGGTTGGTGGGCAAATATTTATTGGCCAATTGATATACCAAGAACCTCTGTTTATTTATTGATTGATTGATTAATAATATGGAGTGTGGGGGGCGTGGCCTGACGGGACACGAGAGAGGACGCAGCCCAGAGGAGCTCCCAATCTAAGCCCTCTAAAGCACCCAAATTCTCTACCTTAACCCCCATCCCTGCAGCCCACAGCCGCACACCACCTTCTTCCCTGCACCCCGGCACCGGTGGGTTTGCGCTGCGGAGCCGGGGAGCACTTATTAGTGCTCCTGCGGGTTGCGGCCTTCCCACTGTGCTGGAGCCGGGGCCTCAATTTTGGTGCTCCCCCGCCACGACCACTCGACGAGCCGGAGCCTCCCCTGCCTCCGCTGACACAGGAGACTGCCAGGACACAGACGCCCACCGACGGCGCCACCCGTGGCTCTCATTGCCGCTGACCGGGAGACGCTGATCAGCTCCCGAAGGCCTGTACTGCAGCCGGAGGCGGGGACTCGCCTGGGGAACCCGGCCGGGATCGGGGCTCCGTGGCGTGGATCGCGGAAGAAACGCCCCGCGCCGGTGCCCGGAGCTGGTCCTCAACCTCCCACCAAGACGGAGGAGTCCTCCCCTGGCCATCTAGCCGCAGCAGCACTGAACAAGGTGAGGGAAACAGGCCCCCCTGCCTCACAGCAGTGACGGCGGCCATCTTTTTGGAGGATAAAATCTCTCCCCTCACTATTCTCTCCCTCCCACACCGTTGCTGCTGCCTGCAGCACTATCGGGCCCAGCAAGCCTTAATGGCCCACAGCTGTACAGCCACCTAGATTTATACTGGCCCTGCAAATATTACAGAAAAAAAAAAAATAAATAAAAAAAAATAGTAAATCTGCTTGACACTCCCTGCCCACCCCATACCAGCCCTAAGTGGCACCAGTGAAAGGGCCTAAGGTGATACATTCACCGATAATATCCCCACTGTCAGCATACAGGTGTGCACCCGCTACCAAGACAGGAGCCTCGATTGGGGACCCAACAGGCTGCCTCAACCTGCCTAGTCCACTCCCAGACTCAATAGCGGAGTTCAAGGCCCCAACAACTGCACCCACCCAGTGTTTTCCCACGCTGCACTGCTAGTGCGACTTCACCCGCAAATGCTCCCGTAAAGTGACACATGACCAACCTGGTCCCCTGATGTACTGAAGTGCTATCTATTATACCCCCACTCCTCACCTGCACAGTACCATCCCCAACCCCCCTCTCTGTGGCCCCCCACAATGTCGCAAAAAAACAAAAAAGGCCAGGCAGCCTCTGCGAACTTTTTTGGAAACAAAACAAAAGGCGCACCAAGTCAAGGGTCTCCATCGAACTCGCCCTCTACTCCACACTCTCCTGAAACTGGCATTGATCCCCAAATTCAAGCTGTAATGACCAGTCTGCTGGAAGGAGTACAATCAGCCTTCAGCCACGAACTCACCAAGGCAGTCTCAGAATTCAAAACAGAGATTGCTTCCCTGGGTTCCAGAACGGATACCCTAGAAACGAAAACGGATGACCTCTGTCGCTCACAACAACGCATGGATTCAGAACTCACTCGACTCCATGAAGAGATTGAACTACTTAAAGAAAAGCAAGAAGACCAAGAAAACCGATCCAGAAGAAACAATATTAGGATCCGGAATGTCGCGGAAACAATACACGGCCCTGCCTTGCAAGCCTTTCTTAAAGACTTCTTTCAGTATCTGATCCCAGACCTCACAGACAACGATTGCCTGTGTGATAGAGCGCACAGAGCCCTTAAAAGCAAACCCTCCGCGTCCCAACCCCCTAGAGATGTTATTGTCCGTCTACACTATTACAAATCCAAAGAGAAAATTCTGTTTGCCACCCGAGACTCCTCTGACATCTTCTTCCAAGAAATGCACCTGCAAATTTACCAAGACCTAGCCCCCTCCACCATTCAGAAACGGAGAGACCTTCAACCAGTCACCAAGATTCTTCGCCAACATCACGTTCGTTATAGGTGGGGCTTCCCCTTCCTTCTCCAAGTATTCACAGACAACACCATGTACCCCATTAAGACCCTGACTCAAGGTCAAGAGATGCTGGCTAAATTGTACCTTCTCCCCGAGCCTTCTCACACCCCTTCCACTTCAACTTCTCCTAAACCGCAACGACCACGGCCTCCGACAGCTGAATGGACACGGGCCGGCCGCCACCAGCACCGGGATGTAGACTCTACTTGAACTATTGCGGTCAATTTGGATACCCCCTTGGCCTATACTGATCAAGGCTGCAGACATAACTGTGGGCCCTTGGCTCGTTTGAAATCACCCACAGACTGTACAGCATATCCTTTCTATATCCTGGGAGACCCCATAATGGGTCAATTTGGTTTTGTTTTTATTACTCATGTTGGTTCCTTTCAACACGTTATCAAAAGGTTATGTCTACCTCTAATCGAGTCCATCCCCAGACTTCCCTAAGCTACCACAGCAAGAGTAAATAGGCATAGTTGTTTAACTCCACGTTAATCCTTAGTAACTCCCCACCCACCTTTCCTTTCCCTGATAGGTAGCACGTTCATTAACTTTCTCCCTATAGTTAGGGATTAGTTCCCTGTTTAAATGATTTGTTCGCCCCATCTAGGATGGGACCAGGTTGTCTTAGTCACACTAGTTTTTTAGTCCACCACCCCCATGCACCCTGCACTAACAATGACCTTCATCTGTGAAATATTTACTGCAGCGGTTCCTGAGTGGAGCCCATTCCTACAGGGTTACGGCCCTTTTGGGCACTTTCTGTCTTCTTCTCCCTCTAAACTGTTTCTTTCTTTCTGTTTCCCTCCTCCTCTCTCTCCCACTATACCCTTTCTTCTAAGGTGGGTCCTCGGTACCGTTTGTCCCTTCCTCTCGTGGTTCTTTCTGTTGTTTAATCACACTAGAGATCACATTGGCTCCATAACTTGATCATGGCTCTGAAATTACTGTCTATTAACGTCAACGGGCTTAACTCCCCCAAAAAACGCACTATTGTCCTTGCAGCCTGCAAACGGGAGAAGACAGACATTGCCTTCCTTCAAGAAACTCACCTTACAGGCTCACACACCCAATTGCAAGGTAAGCAGTTCTCCCAGACCTTCTTTGCCTCAGCTGACTGTAAAAAACGGGGAGTTGCCATTTTAATTCACCGCAACGTTCCCTTCACCCACTCTAAGACGATAGCAGACCCAGAAGGACGATATTTAATGGTAATAGGCACACTGCGATCAGAAACTGTTACTCTTATCTCCATATACGCCCCCAACCAAGACCAATCTCCATTCTTCCAAAAAATTTTCCAACGTCTTCAGAAATTAGCACAAGGTCACATTATTCTCGGTGGGGATTTCAACACTGTCATCAATCCGGCTTTAGATAAATCAAACACCACAGGCACTGGATCAACGAACACCACCTCTAAAGCATCCCTCACCCTCACCTCTTCCCTTAAACAATTAAACCTATGCGACTCTTGGCGACTGTGTCACTCTTCAGCTAGAGACTACACTCACTACTCTGCTCCTCACCAGCACTATTCACGTATAGATATGCTACACATATCCCACTCAATCTCATCTTCAATCTCTGATGCTGGCATTACCCCCTTCACCTGGACCGACCACGCGGGTGTATATATATTACTAGATCTCCTACAGGGCCTCCCAACCCCACGTAAATGGCGCCTGGATGACACACTACTCTTACAACCCTCCACCCTAACAGAACTCAGAACGATCCTCCAACACTATTTCGAGGATAATAACTCCCCAGATATTGCCCCTGGAATTATATGGGAAGCCCATAAGGCTACCTTACGAGGCCATATAATGGTTAAAACCTCTATTATGCGGAAAAAAGCAGCTCAGGAGATCTCCTCTTTAGAAACCCAAATCTCCGCTTTATTGGCCCAACACAAAATATCCCCCACATCATCACTCCTCGCACAGATAGACAAACTTAAAGGCCAATTGAACACTCTCCTCTCACGACGGGCAGCAATTACCCTGCAGAAACTACGCCAACGGTTTTACGACAAATCAGATAAAATTGACTCCGTGTTAGCTAACAAGTTAAGACGTAAACAAGCCCTGACCACCATTGACAAACTACATTCCAACAAACTGAATGGCCCCACATTTGACTCCCGGGTAATGGTGGAAGAATTCAGAGACTTCTACAGCTCCTTATATAACCTACCGACACCCCCTGTTTCTTCCGGAGAATCAGTGGAGGCCCAATCCTATCTCTCAAGCACACTGCTCCCGAGTATATCGGACAGCCAACTATCTGCCTTAAATCTAGACATCACACCTGAAGAAACCATTACTGCTATTAAATCTATGCGCCCCTCAGCTGCCCCAGGTCCCGATGGCTTCACAGCCCAATACTACAAAGTATTCGCAAAAGAACTCGCCCCCCAACTTACCTCCCTGTTTAACAATATCCTGAATGGAGCATCGTTTGCACCAGCTTCCCTGCAAGCTAATATAATAGTGATCCCGAAACCAGGCAAGGACCCCTCGAAGTGTGCCAACTACAGGCCAATATCTCTACTTAATGTTGACCTCAAAATTTATGCTAAAATCCTAGCGACACGCCTTGCCACCCACCTTCCCCACCTGATCCACCCTGATCAAGTGGGCTTCATCCCAGGCCGACAAGCATCAGATAACACCAGACGAGCTCTAGACATAATACACTCCATACATAAGCAGAAATTGCCATCTTTAATTCTAACACTAGATGCAGAGAAGGCATTTGACCGTATCTCATGGACTTTTGCCTTCCAGGTCCTTAGAAGGATGGGTTTTGACGGTAAATTTCTTCAAGGTATCCAAGCCCTTTATCAATCCCCATCTGCCACTGTATCAGTCAACCGCTGCACCTCCTCACCCTTCGACATCGCAAATGGCACCAGACAGGGTTGCCCTCTCTCACCCTTAATATTTGCCCTAGTAATGGAACCCCTTGCCACAAGAATACGAAACAACTCCGATATCGGAGGCGTCCGGGTTGGGCAGACTGAACATAAGATTGCACTATATGCTGATGATGTTATGTTGTCTCTAGGAAACCCAACTCAATCCCTTCAGCCCCTACTAACCGAAATAGATTTATATTCCCAATTTTCTGGCTATAAAATTAACGCTGACAAGACCGAAGTCCTAGACTTTTACCTTCCCGGGCCGACTAAACTAACACTGGAGACTTCCTTCCCATTTAACTGGCACAAGCGGAAAATTAAATATCTAGGTATCTTTTTAACACACCAGCTCCACCAGCTATTCCAGGCAAATTTTCCCAGGGTTCTAGCTCAAATCAAAACAGACCTACATGCATGGTCCTCCCATTTCATATCATGGATAGGTAGGATAAACTCGGTGAAGATGAATGTGCTCCCTAGACTTCTTTACCTCTTTCAGACCCTCCCAATCTTTGTTCCTCCCTATGTGTTTAAATTCCTGAGATTTCAAACTTCCCGTTTTATCTGGGCAAATAAACGCCCCAGAATCCGACTGCAAACGCTACAACGCCCCACACATAGCGGAGGACTGGGTATCCCAGACTTTAAACGGTATTATATAGCAGCACAGTTAGCTCACTGTGTTCAATGGTGTAACCCCGAGGCAAGGAAGGTCTGGACGGATATTGAGGCAGCTGAATTGGGGCTCTCGTCTGTCTCTTCCCTCCTTTGGATCCCGAGACTCAAGCGCACCAAGGGTACTACCTCTCACACAATAGTGTCACGGTCTCTATCGGTTTGGGATTACGCAAACAAAAAGTATAGATTAGCACCCAACCCATCTCCTATTATCCCAATCCTACATAACCCTGCCTTTCCTCCGGGCATGCACAACACCGCTTTCCTCCCATGGAGAGACAGAGGCATAATGTTTCTTAATGACATCACTAAAGACGGGACCTTTCCCCAATTCTCTCAGATCCAAGCCGACAAAGGAGTACCTACAAGGAACTTCTTTCAGTTCCTCCAACTCAGACATCTTCACTCCACGGTGAAGTCTACTATCACCAATAGGCCCTTATCTACCTTTGAGACACTATGCCTTCGACGGTCCACCACTAGAGGACTAATCTCTCTTATATACACATTGCTTACTGATAAATCAACCCCCCAGCAACCTGCTTCTGAAAAGGCCTGGGGAACAGATTTAAACGGTTCACTAAGTGAAGAGGAATGGTCAGAGATTTGGGGCAACGCTGCCTCAAGTTCTATATGTGTCAAAATTAAAGAAAACACCTATAAACTGATTTATAGGTGGTATTATGTCCCCTCCAAACTTAGCAAAATATACCCTGATGTATCAGACAGGTGTTGGAGAGGATGCGATGCCGAAGGATCATTCATGCATATATGGTGGACATGCCCTAAGATAGCGGACCTTTGGAAAGAGGTTATCCAATACATAGAAAACCTACTACCTGCACCCATTCCTAATGACCCCAAATATTTTCTCCTACCACTGGATGTCCCATCTCTCACCAGGCCACAAAACAAATTGATGCGTCATGTGGTCTCTGCGGCCACCTGCCAGATTGCGATGGATTGGAAAAAGCCGGAGGCTCCCTCCATTCACTCCATAATATCCCGCTTGTGGCATGTGTACCGCATGGAGTATATGACCAGCATCCTTAAACACTCCTCTACAAAATTCAATTCGGTATGGACCCCCTGGGCATCGATCCAACAGATCACTTCCCCTCTCAGTATATGACACCGAGCCTCGCCGACTGACCTCTGATATATTACCAACACCGCCATATCCCACCGAGGACCCACCCTCCTTCTTTTTCTCGTTTCGTTTTCCTCCCCTTTCTACCTTGCTTATTACCTTCACTCTACTTCCGCCATGCCGCTTGGTTTCTCTCTCTCCCCTTTCTCACTTTCCGCTTCTCACACTTTCTTCTTATCTTCCTATAAAACTCTTAAAAACAGAATCACGTTCTTGTTTTCTTGTTGCATCACAGCTGATCCTGCCATTCTAAATGTGGACTTTGTTATCTCTGTGTTATGGAGTTATTTCTTTATTGTATTGTGATTCGCAAATAAATAAATTTTGAAAAAAAATAAATAAATAAATAATATGGAGTGTGCATCTGCACCACATGTTTTTCTTTGCAGAACTACAAGTCCCAGCATGATAGCACCTCATGTATATTGGGTGTGCATTCTAAGATCCCCCCCCCCCCCCCACGAACCAGGGCGTCTACAGAAGTTCTACGGCTGCGCCAAGGATCCAGGTCGGTAGGTCAATACCTAATCCAATTCAAAATCCTAGCGGCTGGGTTGGCGTGGAATGAGGAGGCATTTTTAGCAGCATTTATGAATGGACTCTTAGACAAAATCAAAGATGAGCTTGCTGCAAGAGACCTGCCCCCCAGGTTAGAAGATTTAATCTCATTATGCACCAAAATTGATCTGAGACTCAGAGAGAGGAAACAAGAGAGAAATCGAACTGACCCTAAACCCATTTTTCTTGCTTCCAAACCCTCTTCATTGCCAACGGAAGAACCTATGCAGGTCAACCGTTCCAAACTAACACCAGCTGAGCGTAAACATTGTATAGAGGAACGCCTTTGTCTTTATTGTGCTGATCCCAAGCATGCCGTCGATTCCTGTCCCAAGAAGCCGGGAAACGCCAGAACCTAACCTGTAAAAGAGAGGGCAGGTTAAGGGTTGTTAATTCCTCTCTAAATAACAAAGACTGTATTCTTCAAGTTTCCCTGCAGGTTAAACATCAGCTCAGACAGTTGCCAGCTCTTCTCGATTCAGGCGCAGCAAAAAGCTTCATCACCACTGATGTTGTTAATCGTTGCCACCTACCCACTATTCCGCTTCACTGCCCTGTATACCACAATGCGGTAGATGGGAGTCGTATTTTGGGAGAGACTGTCACATTGAAAACTCAACCACTAACCCTGCAAATTGGTCTACATACAGAAAAAATACAGTTCTTTGTCATCCCAAATCCTCCTACCCAATTGTCCTGGGCCTTCCCTGGTTTTAACTCTTTGGCACCTACTCGTCAAGTTTCCCTTCAGATGCCAGATACTCAGTATCTCTGATGTCTTTTCTAAACAAGCCACTGATAAATTGCCTCCCCATCATCCATGGGACTGTTCTATTGAACTAATACCAGGAAAAAAACCTCCTCGAGGCCGCACTTACCCTTTGTCAATGCCTGAAACACAAGCCATGTCAGAATATATTGAAGAAAACTTGGCCAAAGGTTTCATACGCCCTTCTTCATCACCTGCAGGTGCAGGCTTCTTTTTTGTAAAGAAAAAGGATGGAGGACTACGTCCCTGTATTGACTATCGAGGGTTAAATTAAATTACTATAAAGAATCGTTACCCGCTGCCACTCATCACAGAACTCTTCGACAGAATTAAAGGAGCTACAATCTTTACTAAATTAGATCTTCGCGGAGCCTATAATCTTATCCGCATTCGTGAGGGAGATGAGTGGAAAACCGCGTTTAACACAAGAGATGGACATTGTGAATATCTTGTCAAGCCTTTTGGTCTAAGTAATGCTCCAGCAGTTTTTCAGTCTTATATGAATGAGCTGTTTTGTGATCTCCTGTATAAACATGTTGTGATCTATCTCAACAATATCTTAATATTTGCCAACAGTGTTCAAAAACACAGAGAGATTGTCAGGGAGGTTCTCTCTCTCGCCTCAGAAAAAAACTTTCTCTTTAGTAAATTGGAAAAATGTCCCTTTGAGGTTCCATCCATACCTTTTCTAGGTTACATTGTATCAGGGTCCAGTCTGGAGATGGATCCAGCAAAAGTGGAAGCCATTCAGTCTTGGCCTCGTCCTCATACTCTTCGAGGGGTCCAAAGATTCCTCAGATTTGCAAATTATTACAGGAAATTCATTAAAGACTTTTCTACCATTGTTGCTCCAATAACTGCTCTTACTCGCAAAAATGCCAAACCTTCTAAATGGGATACCAAAGCTGCTGATGCCTTTTTGTTACTCAAGAAGAAATTCATCTCCGCACCAGTGTTGACTCAACCAGATGTCAGTATACCTTTCACGCTAGAGGTAGATGCCTCTGCCATCGTGGGAGCAGCCCTTTCCCAAGTGAAAGCTGACGGAAAATTACATCCATGTGGCTTTTTCTACAAAAAATTCTCCCCGGCAGAACAGAACTATGCTATAGGGCAGGGGTGGCCAACCGGTCAGAGGTAAAGAGTCAAAAAATACCAGCAGTCCGGCCAAAGAGCTGTCATTATGCGCGCGCCTTCGCTATAAAATGGGCGTGGTCATATAGCACAAGGGGGAGTGGCTACATGACAAAACTTTATGCCCCCCAGTGCCAGATATGTCCCCCAAAGTGCTAGGTATGCCCCCAGTGCCACACATATATGCCCCACAGTGCCAGATATGCCCCCACAGTGCCACACATATGCCCCCACAGTGCTAGTTATGCCCCCAGTGCCAGATATGCCCCATAATTCCACACATATGCCCCCACAGTGCTAGTTATGCCCCCAGTGCCATATATCATATGCCCCACAGTACAACACATATGTCCCCTGTGCCAGATATGCCCCCACTGTGCCACACATATGCCCCCATATCCTGACCTAAAGCACCCCCCCACACACACACATACACACATACACACACTTCAGGCTTCAATAAATATATTTCTGTGCATGATAACATACACTTTACTAGGATGGCAGGCGGCTGGGGCAGTGAATGAAGAAGCCAGTCACTGTCAGAGCACTGAGAGATGGGTGGATCAAAGTGATGCCGACTGCGCAGTCAGTGTGACGAACATGGCGCCGGGGACACAGCTCCAATGTGACTGTGCATGCGCAGCCGAGCATCGCATCAAAGGGGGGGAGCTGCCGGGCATCATTAGTAGGGAAGTTAGACGGCGAGCCACAGATGAGGCAGAGAAGAGCCTCATGCGGCTCGGGAGCCGTGGGTTGGACACCGCTGCTATAGGGGATCAAGAATTATTAGCTATTAAGATGGCTTTGGAGGAGTGGCGGTATCTATTGGAGGGGGCAGTTCATGTTATTAGCATCATTACTGATCATAAGAATTTGCTGTATTTAAAAAATGCTCAATGTCTTAATCCCTGTCAAGCCAAATGGGCATTATTCTTTTCAAGATTTAATTTTAAATTGTTTTTTTCTCCTGGAGCAAAGAATCGGAAGGCGGATGCCTTGTCTAGGTCTTGGGAGACTGAGGAAGCAAGATCTTATAAAGGAAGTCCAATTGTCGACCCACTTGCTTTTGCCATAACAACTGTTCAATTCCAGTACCGCCAAGTAAAACTATTGTCAAGCCTAGTTCAAGAAAACAGATTCTACGCTGGGCCCATGATTCTAAGTTCTCTGGTCATCCAGGGGTTCAGAAAACCTATGAATTCCTGTGACGTTGGTATTGGTGGCCTGCTCTGAAAAAGGATGTTCAGGACTATATTGCTTCCTGTCCTCATTGTGCCCAACATAAATCCTCCAATCTAGCTCCAGTAGGTCCATTAAGGCCATTGTCTATCCCCAAGAGGCCTTGGACTCATCTATCGATGGACTTTATCACTGACCTTCCACCATCAGATGGTTATATCACCATTTGGGTCGTCATAGACAGATTCTCTAAGATGGCTCATTTCATACCTCTACGAGGTCTACCTTCAGCTCCTAAATTAGCAGAACTGTTCATTAAGGAAATTTTCAGAATCCATGGGTTACCTGAGGAAATTGTGTCTGATCGAGGTGTATAATTTGTTGCAAAGTTTTGGCGAGCTTTGTGTAAAGTTCTCAAAATTCAGCTTAATTTCAGTACAGCATACCATCCGCAATCTAATGGCCAGACGGAGAGAGTCAACCAAGATGTAGAGACTTTTCTTCGTTTACATGTCTCCTCCTCTCAAGATGACTGGGTTGAGGTGTTACCATGGGCCGAATTTGGGCATAATAATCAGTACCATTCGTCTTCTTCTTCTACTCCTTTCTTTGTTAACTGTGGCTTCCATCCTAGGGTTCCTGATTTCCAGCAAGTACCTGTAACATCTGTACCAGCGGTAACTTTGTCCCTCCAGCAACTGTGACAACTATGGAGGAAAGTCAGGAAATATCTAACCAAAGCCTCACAAAAGTATAAAAGGTTTGCAGACCGAAGAAAAGCTGCTCCTACTTGGAAAGTAGGCAACAAGGTATGGCTGTCCACTCGAAATCTTTGTCTTCGTGTTCCCTCAATGAAGTTTGCACCTCGTTTCATCGGGCCATTCCCGATAGTACAAATCATCAACCCAGTTGCCTGCAAATTAAAATTACCAAATTATTTTAAGGATCCCTAATTCCTTTCATGTATCATTGTTAAAACCTCTAAGTATGAAGTAGCTCATATCCTGGACTCTCGCATCCAGTACAAGAGATTACAGTATCTAGTCGACTGGAAAGGCTACGGGCCGGAGGAGAGGTCTTGGACTAATGCCTCTGAGGTACATGCTCCCAGAATGGTAATTCACAGGAAATTCCCAAACAAGCCTAAAGAGTGTCCTGGGGCCACTCGTAAAGTGAGGGGGGGGGGGGCACTGTCACATCCACCATGGCTCTCACCCAAATCCCCTGTGCTGTGCCCAGCCCTAGGCTCTCTAACCGCATGTTTGATGCTATGGCGCTCACCTCCGCTTGTGTCTCTGGTCCTGGTGGGGTACATGTGTCTGCGCTGTCACCGCGTTGTGACAGTGGTGCTTTGTGCTTCGGTGCCATGCAGGCCATGTGTGTTTGTGCCTGGTTAGGCCTCTGTCGGCCAGCAATTGCGCAGCTGCGCGCACTCACTGCTGGCTGAAACCTGTCGCCCCTCTGGCGGCCGCCATCTTTTCGGTTACCTCAGCCTGTCCTGTGCGGCTCCACCTCCCCTGTCAATAGGCTAACCAATAGCAGCACAGTTCACCTGTTAAGTACTGACTGACCGGGTTAGACCGGCAGTCAGTACAATGATGTCTCTGCCTGAGCATCATTGCTCCGGTTTGTCCTGTGCGGCTCCACCTCCCCTGTCAGTAGGCTAACCAATAGCCGCACAGTTCACCTGTTAAGTACTGACTGGCCGGGTTAGACCGGCAGTCAGTACAATGATGTCTCTGCCTGAGCATCATTGCTCCGGTCTGTCCTGTGCGGCTCCGCCTCCCATGTCAATAGGCTAACCAATAGCAGCACAGTTCACCTGTTAAGTACTGACTGACCGGGTTAGACCGGCAGTCAGTACAATGATGTCTCTGCCTAAGCATCATTGCTCCGGTCTGGCTCTGTAGTTTTCCTGCTACAATCCTCGTGTCTTCAAGTGAAGTATTCTCCTGCTGATCGTCTCACTGCTCCTTTCGTGTACCACGGACTCCACTGCCGCCAATGCGGACCGACTAAGGTTAGCCCCCAAAGGGGTAATATCTTACTTCTCTTTCCCGATGGTAATTATTCCACGGTCACCTCTGATTGCAGCCACGATCCAATCCAGCAAGGACAGACTTCTTCATCATTTCTTTATTCATCCAATCTTCCAACCCAATCCTCCAATCATCCAACCAATCCTCCAATCTTCCAACCAATCATCCAATCTTCCAATCAATCATCCAATCCTCCAACCAACCATCCAATCTTCCAGTTATCCTTCAACCTTCACCCCAATCTTCAATTCTTCAATTCGTCAACCAATTATTCAATTATCCAATCAAACCTCAAACTCTTCTATAATCCTTAAATTCTTCAATCAACATTCCAATAATCTTCTCAAGTACCACGCATCATCACATTCTACAATAAAGTATTGGACTATTGACTTTCTCTATTGCATAACCTACAGTATATTAATTGTGCCATCAGTATCAACTTGTATTACATTATCTTTATTAAACCCGTTTCATTTTATCCTATTGTTTCACTCCCTTCTCTCATGGATGCAACATCCTTACATTAAAGCACTAAGCCTCCGTTACACTACAGCTGGTGCTTCTAAGAACGTGACAATACAGACCTTATATTGATCATTACAGGATGGATATTGAGGTGCGTTTTATCCTTACTGATTTATCTGATTGCATGTTGCCACTTTACTAGATCCATTGGTCATGCATATGAGCCCACAAATAAGGAATAGAAGTCACAATTAGGTGCAGCACAACTGGGTACTGCTACTAGTAATCGCATTTGCTGCACAACCAATCATGATATTCTCTCAAATATTTCTAATGATTTAATGATTATTTTTCTCAGAGTGGTTTGGAAGAAATTGTGTATTATTAACAGGAATCCATGAGAGACTGCTGTCAGAAGGCATTAACCGATATGGGGACCCTCATGGGGTTAGAGGATACGAGTGATGATCGCAGGACATTAGCAATTAGTACTTTGATGAGTTTTTCATTACTCATCCTGTCACAAGTTTCTAAACATCTACGGACCATTGACATGCAGGTTACATATATATTGAACTGAAGTGAGATGCCCAAAACTTCCATGGATTCCACAATGCCCTCTAAAATCTGAGACTAAAATAGTTTTTTCCAGATTTTACAACAAAGCATATTATCTAATACCCATAGTATTTGCAACACTCTGTTATTAAAAGAATACACAGAAAAAAAGAAGACTTGTGTTGGGGGCACTGGTTTAAAGAGATGGATGCATTGGTTATATTATATTAAAAAATAGCTTTTATTAAATCACTTAGAAAAAAGTCCTATAGTACCCCTCCAATTTAGGTATGAACGGGGTTTAGGAGTTACTGAGGAAAAAATATATAATAATTTTTCACGATTTACAGACAACACATAGACAAACTAACATATATTAATTGCACACAGAAGAATAATATTTATGTATCCCTAAATGATACTTGTACCCATTTGATTCAATTCAAGGCAATCAATAATTATCCCTTTCTAATAAGTTGCCTAAATTAGCTCCAGAAGTTGTCGACACAGTAAATTTCTGTTATAATCTGTGAAACGCTCTGAGATACTGTTCCTGGGGAGTATTATGCATAATCACTTATAGATCCCAGGTAAGAGAGAGAGTTTATTAGACTGTGAGCTCGCGGCAAAGTCCTCTGCTTATTTTCCTGTTCTCACCATCTTGTTGCAGAGGATGGTGAGATATGGAAATTTTGAAAGACAGAGAGTCTGGTTACTCAGAAATGACAGGTTATAATTTCCTTCTGCTGCTTGCTTACATTGGTTCAGCAGCTCTAATGTTAAATAACATTTGCAGTGACGCTGTCCCGCTGTCAGCTAAGTGAGAGAGGAATGAAAAGGAAAGTAGTTTCTCTGTGCGAACTATACAGAGAGTGGCTGTAATTAATTGACAGTTTTTTAGAAACAATTTATCTTAAGTTGCTGCTTAACTGTAACATTTACACAGTATCAATTACGACTGCACAGAGGAGAGAAAAGTTTAATAGAGATTGACAGGGTAAAGTTTCCCACATGGATTCTGCTGTCATCTCATCTTTTACAAGCGGATGAGGGATGAGAGATCTTATGGGACCCCTGTCAGTCTGAAAGAGGGATAGATTAAGTGTAAATTCTCTACTTCTCTGCGTTTAACATGTAGACAAAAAGTCCTGGTGCTGATACGTATTGCAGGACATGTACTACCGGTCCCGCGAGTGAGAGAGATCCACAGAAGAGTAGTAGTGGCTAGCCCTCTAATATCAATATAGATTACAGCGTTAATGATTATTAGTTATGGATCATAGTTACAAGGTACCAGTATTGATTAATTTTTTATATATACACATGCAAAAACCATAGTTCTAAGGCAGCGCTGATATTGCTGCCTAACTAGAGCTGTGTTGCTCCACACAGTGCGTTTTTAGAATATCACCAGTAATAAGCGTTTGAGGTGTGCCGTCACAATCTTGTTAGTGTAAATATATTGACAGCTGTCTCAGTGCGTGGCATTTGCTATAGTATGCATTTGTTTTACTTATCTGGTGTTGATTTTCGGAATATTGCTGCCAGCAGCAGGACAGAAACGACCGTTCGTGTAGATCCACTGCTGTCTGTTGGTACAGCCGGTATACGTATGTCTGGCTCTTTCAATATACTTTTGCTAGTAGTGGTAACGTCTCTCTGTCTCTCCGTCTAGGAGCGGGTTTTAACTGACAATATGTCTCTCCGTCTCGGAGCAGGTTCCCTATAGGTAGGGCTGTGTGCCGAAGTGCAGGAGCAGTCTGCTAATTCAGTCCATGCATACGAGTCTGGCTCGTTCAGTGTCCCTTTAGCCGGCAGTGTGTCTCTCCGTCCCGGAGCAAGTTGCATATGGGTAGGGCTGTGTGCCGAAGTGCAGGAAAACGCGTTTCGCCCGTACAGGGCTTGATCACTTCAGGTACCTTGTAACTATGATCCATAACTAATAATCATTAACGCTGTAATCTATATTGATATTAGAGGGCTACCCACTACTACTCTTCTGTGGATCTCTCTCACTCGCGGGACCGGTAGTACATGTCCTGCAATACGTATCAGCACCAGGACTTTTTGTCTACATGTTAAACGCAGAGAAGTAGAGAATTTACACTTAATCTATCCCTCTTTCAGACTGACAGGGGTCCCATAAGATCTCTCATCCCTCATCCGCTTGTAAAAGATGAGATGACAGCAGAATCCATGTGGGAAACTTTACCCTGTCAATCTCTATTAAACTTTTCTTTCCTCTGTGCAGTCGTAATTGATACTGTGTAAATGTTACAGTTAAGCAGCAACTTAAGATAAATTGTTTCTAAAAAACTGTCAATTAATTACAGCCACTCTCTGTATAGTTCGCACAGAGAAACTACTTTCCTTTTCATTCCTCTCTCACTTAGCTGACAGCGGGACAGCGTCACTGCAAATGTAGGAGCCGGACTGGAGGCAAAGCCTGGGGGTAGGCTCCGCTGACAGGGTTTGTAGGGAGCTGACTAGCAGTTAGTCATAGGAGGAGTGCTTAAGGAGAGGGTCATAGGGGGAGGGGCTTAACGGGGTGTTGGAGGGGTTTATAAGCAGGGTTCAGACAGGAAATAGGGGTCACTGGGAGATTTTCTCAACAGCTAAGCAGCGTGACATCTCCCATGGCTTCTCCAGGCAACGCTGATGCAGAGGTATCCGCTGCGCTTGCTGCCCTCAGGGAGGCAGCTGGCACCAGAGGGACTGAGTGGCTACAGCAGCAGATGTCAGGTCTGCTGGGGGGACTGGGAGCAGCAACGCAAGAGGCTGCTCCAGCGGGTGCACGGCCTCGGAGGTCCAGGCCTCCGGAGCGCTTTAGCCCATCTGTGTCCCCCAGGCTTCAGCGCCGTTCACGGAGCCCCGTTAGGGACCCTCCAGGCCAGGCTGTGGGCCGGGCACCTTCCGCCCGCAGGACCAGGTCTGGGAGGAATCCAACCAGCAGGCGGAACCCTCCGCGCGGGGGGGATCCCCCCCCACATGCAAGAAGATCCGGCGTTGCGTGGTACTGGACCTGGTGCGGTGGGGCATGCGGGGCATGCTGCTGCCCAGCGCGGGGTGAGTCGTGCCAGGGGGGCAGAAGTACAGGCTGAGGACCGCAGGCCTGGTACACGGAGCGAGAGGCGCACAGCTGGCTCCGCCTCCAACGAGGTCACGCCGGCTGGTGCTGTACCTGAGGGTCGGGATGACAGGAGAAGAGAGATGGCAGCGTCAGCAGATGATGGAGAAATACCTGGTCCTTCCCCATTGGCTGGAGTTCGTCAGGACACTGGACCTGCGGCTGCTGGGTTCACAGCCCCCAGGCAGCCTGGTGAGTCTGTCTCTATGTCTGTTAATGCTTTAGCGCAGAGTCAGGGGGGGGGAGGGTTAGCCCTCCAAGGGGAAATGAGTAGAGGTTTTACTGAATTATTGAGTGGGTTTGCAGATTGGTTGGTGGGTTTGCGGCAGGGGGCGGGGCCGTCCCCGGCGGCAGCATGGATGCCGCAGAATGCGGGCACACCAGCTAGCATTAGTGTGCCAGTCAGTAATAGTGTGCCGGTTAGCAGTGGGGTGCCGGTTAGCAGTGGGGTGCCGGTGAGCAGTGGGGTGCCGGTGAGCAGCGGGGTGCCGGTATCCGGCGGTGAGCAAAATAGCAGTAGTGCAGGGGCAGAAGGGGGCAGTGTTGGGACGCAGGAGGAGAGTGGAAGGCTCAGTGACACTGCAAAAGGGGAGGTGTATGTATGCTTTGAGGGGCCATTGGGGGCCCACCTGAAGCAGGAGGTGAGGGAGAAGATTTGGAAAGGGGAATACGTTGATGTATTTTCATTGCTCCCTGTTTTAATCTGGATAGGCCCCGTAAGGAAGAGAAGAAGGAGGAGGAGGAACGGCGGCGGTACCGGCTGATACCGCGGTCATTCACGAACTGGCTCCAAGCATTTGCTATTTTAGCTAGT
The DNA here is from genome assembly GCF_055691185.1 of Crinia signifera. Lineage (NCBI taxonomy): Eukaryota > Metazoa > Chordata > Amphibia > Anura > Myobatrachidae > Crinia > Crinia signifera. The sequence goes on along the minus strand of NW_028142001.1, from coordinate 132,847 downwards.
GTGATTGGGGAGAAGGCGCCTGACAATTGCTCAGGCTTGTTTTGTTACATGGATGCGATAGGAGAGGCATACCGTGTGTATGGGGGCTTGGCTTGGCTCAGGTACGATGAGCAGTTTAGGCAGAGGAAGGCTGTTCGCCCTAACATACGTTGGGACCATAAGGATATTGCTTTATGGTTAAAGGTGACGGCTCCCACAAAAAGTGGGCAGCCCTTTCGTGGGGACGGGGGGGGGGGCGAGGGAGGCCACAAATGGGACGGCCATGCAGAAGGGACTCTGCTTTGCCTTTAATGACGGGTCATGTCGTTTTGGGGCAAAATGCAAATTTAAACATGAATGTTCCTCGTGTGGAGGGACCCATGGTGCAAATAAATGCTTCAGAGGGAAGTCACGGGACGGTAATTCAAAAGGGGGAGACACCGGTTCGGCTGGAAAGGATGCTGGGCTATCTGCGTAGGTATCCTGACCAGCAGACAGCCGTGTTGTTGGAGGAGGGGTTTAGGGAAGGTTTTAAGATACCTTCCGACGTACAGGTTTCAGGGGGCTTGAGGAGGAATTTGAAGTCTGCAAGGGAGCATCCAGAGGTGGTGCAGGAAAAACTGCGTAAGGAGGTGCAGCTGGGTCGTATGGCTGGACCTTTTGGGTCGGCACCATGGCCAGATTTGATAGTCTCTCCATTGGGGGTGGTGCCAAAAAAGGAGGCGAACAAGTTTCGTCTTATACACCATTTATCTTTTCCAAAAGGGGCGTCGGTCAATGATGGCATTGACCCTGACATCTGCTCGGTGGTTTATACATCGTTTGACGCGGCTGTTCAGTGGGTGAAGCGGTTTGGGAAAGGGGCCAGATTGGCAAAGACTGATATTGAATCGGCATTCCGTTTGCTGCCGGTTCACCCAACCAGTTTGCGTTTGTTGGGTTGTTGTTGGGACGGGGAGTTTTTTGTTGATCGTTGTTTACCGATGGGTTGTTCTTTGTCATGTGCTTATTTTGAGGCCTTTAGTTCCTTTTTGGAGTGGGTGGTTAAGGATGTCTCTGGGTGTAGTTCAGTTATTCATTACCTAGATGACTTCTTATGTATTGGTCCTGGGGGGACCGGAGTATGTGACTTATTGTTGAGGACTGTTGAAAGGGTGTCGGCAGACTTTGGGGTCCCGCTTGCTCCAGGTAAGACGGAGGGCCCTGCGACTGTGATCAGTTTTTTGGGTATTGTCATTGATACCGAGAATATGGAGTGCCGCTTGCCCGAGGAGAAATTGCTGGGTTTGAAGGTCGAGGTAGGGAGGGCATTGCTGTTGAAGAAGATTAGATTGCGGGAATTGCAATCCTTGCTGGGCAAATTGAATTTTGCGTGTCGCATTATGCCTATGGGCCGCATTTTCAGCAGGAGGCTGGCAGCAGCGACAGCAGGGGTGGTTCTTCCTCATCATTTTGTCAGATTAGGTAGCGAGTTGAAAGGGGACTGTCACGGGAATGGGATTGGATGGGTTCGTGTGAGTGTCAGGTACCACACTGGAGGCAGCAGGCGTAGGGTTAAATCGAGCCGGTTTAATAAAAGATGGTTTCATGTATGTACATAGATACTTCTCTTGTACAACGGGCACTCAAATACTTCTTTGAGGCAATTCGGGAACAAAAAATAAGCAACTTGCTATAACTTGGAAAAGTCCGGTGAAAGACTGGGGAATAACGGCAATACGGTGCTGTACAATACCGCTGGTATGGAATGGAGGTTGGGAGGGTAGCCAGAAGACGATGAAGGTAACTGGGCACAGGTAGACGGAGAATGAGCAGGCTGGATGAAGAAACTGCCGACGGGATAGCTGAGCCAGAGCACAGGTTTCACAGGGTTAACCGAAGGTTAGGACCGAGAGAAGGCAGGAGAGTAACAGACAGGCTGAAGACTCTTTTGCACTGACACCAGATAGCTCCTGACAGCCTCCCTAAATCCCCAGGGAGATGCTGCCATTGGCCACAGCGGTGCAGTGGGCTGAACACCATTCCCTGGCCCAATCCTGCATAGCCCTCAACCAAGATGGCGCCGCCAGCCTCTGGACGCTGCTGACGTCCATCAGACCGGCGCCGCCCGTACTGAGAGAGTCCCAGCTACAGGCTCCCCGCTGCGTTCCCCCTCTGCCGCCCAGGACCCAGCGCCAGACAGGAGAGTCGCCGACGCGCACGGAGCGGTGAGTAGGAGACACGCTGCGTGCCGCCGGCGGCTCTCCTGACAGTACCCCCTCCTTTCGGAGTGACCCTCTGTTTTCTGGGTATTTTGTGGGGATTCCTGCGGAAGAATTGTTTAACAAGGACTGGAGCATGAAGGTCAGAGGCATTCACCCAAGAGTTCTCCTCGGGACCGTAGCCCGACCATTCCACCAAGTATTGGAGGTGCGAGTGGTGTCGACGGCAGTCCAAGACTCTCTTGACTTCAAATTCGGCATCTGTACAGACAACAGGAGCTCTGGGGGGCTTTTGTCGGAAAGGACTTAGTTTTAAAGGCTTGAGCAACGAGACATGGAACGAATTTGCAATTTTCATAGAAGCCGGAAGTTTTAACTTAACCGCAACTGGGTTGATGATTTGGGAAATCTGATATGGACCTATGAAGCGTGGTGCAAATTTCATCGAGGGTAGGCGTAAACGAAGATGACGGGTGGACAGCCATACACGATCTCCGATCTTGAAGTTAGGTGCAGCTCTTCGTCGGCGATCTGCGAATCTTTTATATCGAAGTGCAGAATTTGACAAAGCCTCTTGAACTTTGGACCAGATATGTGAGAAGTGCTGTAAGGAAGAATCGACTGCAGGAACCTCCGATGCCGGAAGATTGGCAAATTCAGGGGAACGAGGATGTTTTCCATAAACAGTAAAAAATGGGGTATGACCAGAAGAAGAATGGTAGGAATTGTTGTGAGCGAATTCGGCCCATGGAAGAAGATCTGACCAGTCATCTTGAGAAGAGGAAATGAAGAATCGTAGAAAGGTCTCCAAATCCTGATTGATGCGTTCGGTTTGACCATTGGACTGTGGGTGGTATGCTGAAGAAAACTGAAGCTTGATTTGCATGGCTGAACACAAGGATTTCCAGAAACGAGCTGTGAATTGTACCCCTCGGTCGGAGACGATTTCAGATGGAAGTCCGTGTAATTTGAAGATGGAAGAAACAAAGAGTTTGGCCAACACAGGTGCACTGGGAAGCCCTTTGAGAGGGAAGAAGTGTGCCATTTTCGAAAATCTGTCTACGACGACCCAGATCACCGTGTTTCCGTTAGAGACTGGGAGGTCGGTGATGAAGTCCATCGAGAGATGTGTCCAGGGACGACTCGGAATGGGGAGAGGATGGAGAGGACCAGCTGGCGACATACGGGATGTCTTGTGTTGCGCGCAAGGAACGCAGGAGGATATAAAACTTTTGACGTCTGTGGACATAGACGGCCACCAATAGGAGCGTAGTAAGAATGTTAGAGTCTTTTGCACCCCTGGATGACCAGCGAAACGTGAAGCATGGGCCCATCTTAATATCTTGGTGCGGAGTTCCTTAGGAACGTATGTCTTCCCTGGAGGGGGCACAGGAGTAGTTGACGTAAGTGCGAAAACAAGCGGGTTCAGTATGGGTTGAGGTTGGATGTTTTCCTCCGCGGAAGAGTCAAAGGACCGGGACAGGGCATCCGCCTTACTATTCTCTGAGCCGGGACGGAAGAGAATTTGGAAATGGAAACGTTCAAAGAAGGTGGACCATCGTGCTTGGCGGGCAGTGAGACAATGAACATTGCGCAGGAATGAAAGGTTTTTATGATCAGAATAGACCGTGATTCTGTGTCGTGCTCCTTCTAACAGATACCTCCATTCTTCGAATGCTAGCTTTATGGCTAAAAGTTCTTGTTCGCCAATAGGATAGTTTCTCTCTGCTGGAAGGAATTTTTTGGAGAAATAAGCGCAGGGCAGAAGTTTATTATCTTCGTCTCGCTGAAGGAGGATAGCCCCTACTCCCTCGGATGAGGCGTCAACCTCTAGAAAGAATGGCTTGTCTGCATCCGGCTGAAGGAGGATAGGAGCAGTCATGAAGGCTAACTTTAATTGTTGAAAGGCAGCAAAGGCTTCAGGGGACCACTTGGCTGGATCAGCTTCCTTGGTGGTAAGAGCAGTAAGGGGTGCTGCGATGGTAGAAAAGTTATGAATGAATCGGCGATAATAATTAGAGAATCCGAGGAATCTCTGCAGGCCTTTTAAAGTAGTAGGAGCCGTCCAATCTTGTATGGCCTTGACTTTAGCCGGATCCATCTGTAAGCCGGACGGAGAAAGAATATGGCCCAGGAAAGGCACGGTGGAAGCTTCAAAGACGCACTTCTCAAGTTTACAGTAGAGGCGGTTCTTCCGGAGGCGGGTTAGGACCTCTTTGACTGTCTGACGATGACTCACAAGATCTGAAGAGTAGATGAGGATGTCGTCCAGGTAGACAACGATTGAGTGGTAAAGCATATCTCGGAATATGTCATTGACAAATTGCTGAAACACAGCCGGGGCATTACAGAGTCCAAATGGCATCACCAGATACTCGTAGTGTCCGTCTCGGGTATTGAATGCCGTCTTCCACTCATCCCCAGGTCTAATACGAATCAAGTTATAAGCGCCCCTCAGATCTAATTTGGTGAAGACAACGGCACCTTTGATTCTATCAAATAGTTCGGATATTAATGGCAGGGGATAGCGATTCTTGATTGTGATGTCATTTAGACCACGGTAATCTATACAGGGTCTCAAAGACCCGTCTTTCTTTTTAACAAAGAAAAACCCCGCGCCGGCGGGTGAAGTGGAGGGGCGTATGAACCCTTTTTGTAGATTCTCCTGTATATATTCGGACATTGCTTTTGTCTCAGGTAAGGAAAGTGGATAAATGCGACCTCGTGGAGGAACTTTACCGGGTATAAGTTCAACTGGACAGTCCCAAGGACGGTGAGGGGGAAGAACGTCAGCTCCTCTCTTACTGAAAACGTCACTATAAGCAGCATACTGGGATGGTACTGAAGGTTCAGACTTGCTTGATGATATCTGCCGAAAAGGAATCACTTCGGAAAGACAGGAAGAAAAACAGTTCGTGCCCCAGGTCTCCACCTCCATAGTCTCCCAGTTGATACGAGGATTATGCTTAGACAGCCAGGGTAGGCCAAGAACCAGCTCATGAGTGGACCGTGGAATGACTAAGAAATCTATCATCTCTTGATGCAAAACCCCGACTTGAAGAAGGAGGGACTGGGTCTGGCAGGAAACTTGGGCATCAGGAATTCGGCTCCCGTCGACTGCTGTCAAGAAGAGGTTCTGAGTTAAAGGCTGAGTACAGAGAGAGTGTTGGGCGCAAAGTGCTGCAGAGAGGAAATTGCCCGCGGCACCGGAGTCTACCAATGCTCTCAACTGAATGGGACCTTGAGGTGTAAAAAGCTTCACTGGTATGGTAGAGTCTGTAGTCATAGGAGAGGTAAGCAATACTCCCAATCTGGCCTCTCCGTTGCCGATTAGGAGAGGTCGTTTCCCGGCCGGCGAGGACAAGACAGGACCATGTGGGATGATGCTCCGCAGTACATGCACAGGTTCTCCCTTTTGCGCCGTGCTTTCTCTTCAGGTGACAGGCGGAAACGATTTATTTGCATGGGCTCCTCGGAGGATTGAGGTGGAGCGGACACTGGTCTCGGGACAGGGTTCTGGGAAGTCGGAGTTCGGGCTTTAAAGTGGTCGAGACGACTCCTCTCCATCTGCCTCTCATGCAGGCGGAGATCCACCTTATTGCATGATGAAATCACTTCCTCCAGTGTAGCCGGCATATCCCGCGTGGCTAATTCATCCTTCAAGCGTCCGGACAGACCATTTAGGAAGGCGGATTGTAGAGCCTCGTTATTCCACCCCAACTCGGACGCTAGGGTCTGAAACTGTACCACATATTGACTGACTGGACGACTCCCCTGACGGATTCTTAAAATCTCCATTGCTGCTGAGGTCACTCGTCCTGGCTCGTCAAAGATGCGTCTGAAAGTGGAGATAAACCCGGAGTAATCGGAAAGGAGTGGATCGGAGCGCTCCCATAATGGGGATACCCAGTCCAAAGCAGTACCGGTCAGGAGGGATACGATATACGCCACTTTGGACTTCGAAGTGGGGAAATTGAAAGGTTGGAGAGTGAAGTGAACCTCACACAGATTTAGGAATCCACGGCAGGCCTTCGGAGATCCGTCAAACTTGTTCGGTGTGGGTAAATGCAGATGAGTGGACACGGTGGGAGGTGACGTGGCCACCGGAGGTGAACTAGCCTCTGTGGTAGACCCAGAGGCAACTGCTACGGCTTGAGGCGGAGATAAGGTCTGGAGGAACTGTGCTACCTGTTGCTGGGAGGATTCCAATTGCTCTAAACGAGCCACAATGCTTTGGAGCACATCGACTGGAAGTCCCTGTGTCACGACTGAAGGGCTGGATGAAGTCGTGTGGTGTGTAGCAACCGGAGACGGACCAGAGGAGGAAGGATTAAATCGTGCAGGTTTAATAATAGAATTCATAAATAGAACAATACACGCTTGAATACTTTGTTAAGTGGCAGTTTAGCAGTAATAAGAATTGAGCCGGCACGGCACTTTGTAAAGAAGAAAAAGTTCATTTAAACAATGACAGTTCAAGCACTGCGGACTGCAGGCTGGGGTCTTGGGAAATGGAGAAATCCGGAAAGAGAATGTACTTGATGGTAATGAGGGATCCTTGAAGACTGAAAGAAGATGGATGATGACAGAAGAATGGGAAGTTGCTTGGAAGCAGACGACTTGAAGAACTTAGGCCAGGAAGCTCAGGGATGCAGGCAGAGACCAGACTGTGGAGAGATCTGGCAGCGATGGGGTTAAGCTGAATCGAGACCAACACAGAGCACTGAAGCAAGGCACCAAGTCAGGAGAGGTGAGTCAGAGAGCCGGAGTCAGCTGGGAGCTGTGAACGCCTCTGGAGACTCTTTGTACTGACACTGAACAGACCTAGGCAGATCCCCTATATCCCTAGAGGGCGGCTGCCATTGGCTGTCAGGTCAGTATGGGCGGAAACCTCAGACAAGGACCAATCTGCTATTTGCCCTTAATCAAGATGGCGACGCCGGCCTCCCGGTGCCCCTACAGCACATACTGCTACACTTGCTGGCGTCCCACGCTGCCTGCTGTCCACCAGACTGCCGCTGCCTGCTGCCGCTGACCTGGAGACCACTACACGCTAGCCGACGGCGGGCGCGAACGGGTGAGTAGTAAGCCCGCCGCGCACCGCCGCGGCTGCGTGTGACAGTACCCCCCCCTTTCTGGGTGACCCCAGGGCACCTACGCACCTTGTGTGGATTTCTTTGAAAGAACTGTCTCACCAGACGAGGAGCATGAAGATCTGCAGCATCAACCCAGGAATTCTCTTCAGGACCGAATCCAAGCCACTCTACCAGATACTGAAGATGGGTATTGCGGCAACGTGAGTCGATAATGCGCCTCACCTCGAACTCTGTTTCTCTTTCCGAGCCAATCTTGGGCGGTTTAGGCACCTTCTTCTGATATAAGTTCAAACGCAAAGGTTTCAGAAGAGACACATGGAACGAATTTGATATTTTTAAGGAAGGAGGGAGCTGTAGTCTGTAGGCCACCGGATTAATCACCTGAGTGATCGGGTACGGCCCGATGAACCGAGGAGCCAGCTTCATGGACGGTAACCGAAGGCGTATATGGCGGGTAGACAGCCATACTCGATCTCCGACCTTCAACGTAGGAGCCGCTCTTCTTTTCCTGTCCGCCATCCTTTTATATCGAGCAGATGCTTTGAGGAGAGCTGTATGGACGTCTGACCAGATCTTTGCAAACCGTTGTAGGGAAGAAGCAGCTGCAGGGACTTCGGACAATGATAGATCTGAGAACTCCGGAGATCGGGGATGCTTGCCAAAGACAGTGAAAAAGGGAGTGGTGCCAGAGGAAGAATGATAAGAATTGTTGTGCGCAAATTCCGCCCAAGGCAGAAGGTCTACCCAGTCGTCTTGAGAGGAAGAGACGAACAAACGAATGAAAGCCTCCAAGTCTTGGTTGACTCGTTCTGTCTGCCCGTTGGTTTGTGGGTGGAAAGCAGTGGAGAACTTGAGTTTGACTTGAACAGCAGAACAGAGGGCCCTCCAAAACTTTGCGACGAACTGCACGCCACGGTCAGAAATAATCTCTTTGGGCAACCCATGGAGTTTGAAGATGGTGGAAATGAAGAGCTGAGCCAACACTGGAGCAGATGGAAGACCTTTCAATGGGAAGAAGTGCACCATCTTTGAAAAGCGGTCGACCACCACCCAAATTACTGTATGCCCTTTGGAGGGAGGAAGTTCGCCGATAAAGTCCATAGACAGGTGGGACCATGGTTCTGTTGGTATGGCTAGAGGTAGAAGAGGACCGACAGGAGACGTTCTGGAGGACTTATGCTGAGCGCACTTTACACAGGAAGCGACAAAGGAGTTTACATCGCGACGGATGGTAGGCCACCAGTATGACCGCAACAGGAACATTAAGGTCTTCTGTGCCCCGGTATGCCCTGCGAAACGGGAAGCGTGTGCCCAGGACAGCACTCTCTTCCGGAGATTGAGAGGAACGAAGGTCTTGCCTGGTGGAGGTGAAGGCTGGACTGTTACTTGAGCAAAGACCAGAGGATCGAGGATGGGTCGAGGAGGAGTCTCAAGATCAGCGGAAGTTTCAAAAGAGCGTGAAAGGGCATCGGCCTTGGCATTCATCGTCCCGGGTCTGAATTTGATTTGAAAATCGAAGCGTTCGAAGAACATGGCCCAGCGGGCTTGACGAGCTGTAAGACATTGGGCCTGCTTGAGGAATGAGAGGTTCTTATGGTCGGAGTACACCGTAATTTTATGTCGAGCCCCCTCCAGGAGGTACCGCCACTCCTCCAACGCTGATTTGACTGCCAGTAACTCCTGCTCTCCAATGGGGTAATTCTTCTCCGCTGGAAGAAACTTCTTGGAAAAGAAGGCACAGGGATGAAGCACCTGGTCCTCCCCTCTCTGCGACAAGATTGCCCCTACCCCCTCTGAGGATGCGTCCACCTCAAGAATAAAGGGTTTGTCGAGGTTTGGCTGGAGAAGGATTGGGGCGGAGACAAAAGCATCCTTTAGTTGTTGGAAGGCTTGAGAGGCTTCAGGTGACCACTGACTTGGATCAGAACCCTTACGGGTTAGAGCAGTAAGAGGTGCAGCAAGGGTAGAGAAGTTCCGGATGAAACGACGATAGTAATTTGAAAAGCCCAGGAACCTCTGGATGCCTTTGAGCGTGGTGGGCGCTGTCCAGTCTAAGATGGCTCTTACTTTCTCTGGATCCATCTCTATCCCAGTGCTGGAGAGGATGTGGCCAAGGAATGGAATGGAGGTAACCTCAAAGACGCACTTGTCTAGCTTGCAGAATAATTTATTTTGGCGAAGGCGCCGCAAGACCTCAGCTACTGTTTGCCGATGGAGATGGAGATTCGATGAGAAGATGAGAATGTCATCGAGGTACACCACAATGGAATGATACAATAAATCTCGAAATATGTCATTTACAAATTGTTGGAAGACGGCTGGAGCGTTGCAAAGACCAAAGGGCATCACCAGGTATTCATAGTGGCCGTCTCGGGTGTTGAACGCCGTCTTCCACTCATCTCCAGATCGTATACGGATCAAGTTGTACGCCCCTCTTAAATCCAGTTTAGTAAATATGGAAGCCCCTCGGATTTTATCGAATAATTCGGTGATCAGAGGCAAAGGATAGCGGTTCTTGATCGTGATATCGTTCAGGCCCCTGTAGTCGATACACGGGCGGAGGGTTCCATCCTTTTTTTTCACAAAGAAAAACCCCGCTCCGGCTGGCGAAGTGGACGGGCGAATGAACCCCTTATCCAAGTTCTCTCGAATGTAGTCAGACATGACTTTGGTCTCTGGCAGAGACAAGGGGTAGATGCGACCCCGTGGTGGGAACTTCCCAGGTATCAACTCTATCGGACAGTCCCAGGAACGATGAGGCGGCAGGGTATCGGCACCTCCTTTGCTGAAGACGTCAGAAAAAGAAAGATATGGTGTGGGTAACGACAAGGGTGGAGCTGGTGAAGACGAAAGACTGGAACCTCCTACTTCTTGAGGATTAGTTTGATGGAGTGGAATGACACGAGGCATGCAAGTAGTTAGGCAGTTCGTACCCCAGGCTGTGATCTCCATACTGGTCCAATCAATATGAGGGTTGTGCTTAGTAAGCCATGGTAGGCCCAGGACTACCTGGTGTGAGGACTGAGGAAGGACAAAAAATTCTAGAGTCTCTTGATGTAAGGCACCGACGAGAACTGTCACTGGATCGGTTTGAAGGGTGATTTGCCCGCTGCTGATGCGACTCCCATCTACTGCAGTGAGAGCCAACGGATGGGCCAAAGGTTGCACCGTCAAGGAATGTTGAAGAACGAAAGAGGAAGAAAGGAAGTTCCCGGCTGCTCCGGAATCTAGTAGAGCCTGGACCTTGATTTTTCCCTGAGGGCACACAAGAGTAACGGGAATGGTGGGCACAGTTGAAGAGGGAGATGAAAGCAGAACTCCTAACCTGGCCTCCCTCGGGGAGGTTAGGAGCGGTCGTTTCCCGGGCGCAGTGGGCAGGAAGACAACAGATGAACGGAAGAACCGCAGTACATGCAAAGATTCTCACGACGTCTACGGGATTTTTCTTCAGAGGAAAGCCGAGAGCGGTTGATCTGCATGGGTTCGTCTGGTGGTGTGGTTGTGGAGGACCCAGGTCTAGGAACAGGAACAGCGTTGGTGGTGAGACGAGGGCGGAGACGGTCGGAGCGATTTCTCTCTAGTTGACGCTCCTGCATCCGTAGATCTACTTTGTTGCACAAGGAGATGAGTTCAGCCAAAGTAGCAGGAGAGTCACGGGTAGTTAATTCGTCCTTGATACGACCTGCCAGCCCATTCCAGAAGGCGGAGACGAGAGCCTCTTCGTTCCACTTTAGTTCCGAAGCCAGAGTCTGGAACTGCACAGCATATTGTCCCACTGAGCGACTACCCTGGCGAATTCTCAGGATCTCAGTAGCGGCAGACGACACTCTGCCAGGTTCGTCGAAGATGTGACGGAAAGAGGTAATAAAAGCTTCATAGTCATTGAGCAGGGGATCAGCACGTTCCCAGAGAGGGGACACCCAGTCCAAAGCTGACCCTGCTAGAAGAGACACAATATAAGCCACCTTTGCCTTGGGAGTAGGAAAGTGAGAAGACTGTAAGGTGAAATGCACATCGCATTGGTTCAGAAACCCACGGCATCCTTTCGGAGAACCATCATATTTGCTGGGGGTTGGTAATTGCATGTGATGAGGAACTATTGGTCCAGGTGTAGGAACAGGGACTGGAACCTCTGGAGCTGGAGCCACAGAAACTGAGGGAGCCGCCTGGGGCGGAGCCAAGACCTGAAGGAATTGGGCCACTTGACGTTGGGTAGCCTCCACTTGCTCCAGACGAGCCATGATGCTGTGAAGTGCGTCCGCCATGGAAGCCTGTTCTTCACCCGACTCCATCGGGTCAGTACAAACTGTCACGACTGAAGGGCTGGATGAAGTCGTGTGGTGTGTAGCAACTGGAGACGGACCAGAGGAGGAAGGATTAAATCGTGCAGGTTTAATAATAGAATTCATAAATAGAACAATACACGCTTGAATACTTTGTTAAGTGGCAGTTTAGCAGTAATAAGAATTGAGCCGGCACGGCACTTTGTAAAGAAGAAAAAGTTCATTTAAACAATGACAGTTCAAGCACTGCGGACTGCAGGCTGGGGTCTTGGGAAATGGAGAAATCCGGAAAGAGAATGTACTTGATGGTAATGAGGGATCCTTGAAGACTGAAAGAAGATGGATGATGACAGAAGAATGGGAAGTTGCTTGGAAGCAGACGACTTGAAGAACTTAGGCCAGGAAGCTCAGGGATGCAGGCAGAGACCAGACTGTGGAGAGATCTGGCAGCGATGGGGTTAAGCTGAATCGAGACCAACACAGAGCACTGAAGCAAGGCACCAAGTCAGGAGAGGTGAGTCAGAGAGCCGGAGTCAGCTGGGAGCTGTGAACGCCTCTGGAGACTCTTTGTACTGACACTGAACAGACCTAGGCAGATCCCCTATATCCCTAGAGGGCGGCTGCCATTGGCTGTCAGGTCAGTATGGGCGGAAACCTCAGACAAGGACCAATCTGCTATTTGCCCTTAATCAAGATGGCGACGCCGGCCTCCCGGTGCCCCTACAGCACATACTGCTACACTTGCTGGCGTCCCACGCTGCCTGCTGTCCACCAGACTGCCGCTGCCTGCTGCCGCTGACCTGGAGACCACTACACGCTAGCCGACGGCGGGCGCGAACGGGTGAGTAGTAAGCCCGCCGCGCACCGCCGCGGCTGCGTGTGACACCCTGAGACCCACTTGAATCCATTGGGTCAGTGCAAACTGTCACGGGAATGGGATTGGATGGGTTCGTGTGAGTGTCAGGTACCACACTGGAGGCAGCAGGCGTAGGGTTAAATCGAGCCGGTTTAATAAAAGATGGTTTCATGTATGTACATAGATACTTCTCTTGTACAACGGGCACTCAAATACTTCTTTGAGGCAATTCGGGAACAAAAAATAAGCAACTTGCTATAACTTGGAAAAGTCCGGTGAAAGACTGGGGAATAACGGCAATACGGTGCTGTACAATACCGCTGGTATGGAATGGAGGTTGGGAGGGTAGCCAGAAGACGATGAAGGTAACTGGGCACAGGTAGACGGAGAATGAGCAGGCTGGATGAAGAAACTGCCGACGGGATAGCTGAGCCAGAGCACAGGTTTCACAGGGTTAACCGAAGGTTAGGACCGAGAGAAGGCAGGAGAGTAACAGACAGGCTGAAGACTCTTTTGCACTGACACCAGATAGCTCCTGACAGCCTCCCTAAATCCCCAGGGAGATGCTGCCATTGGCCACAGCGGTGCAGTGGGCTGAACACCATTCCCTGGCCCAATCCTGCATAGCCCTCAACCAAGATGGCGCCGCCAGCCTCTGGACGCTGCCGACGTCCATCAGACCGGCGCCGCCCGTACTGAGAGAGTCCTAGCTACAGGCTCCCCGCTGCGTTCCCCCTCTGCCGCCCAGGACCCAGCGCCAGACAGGAGAGTCGCCGACGCGCACGGAGCGGTGAGTAGGAGACACGCTGCGTGCCGCCGGCGGCTCTCCTGACAGGGACTTGCGGGTGTGGGCAACTTTTTTGGAAGTTTTTAACGGCAGAGCTTTGTGGATGTCAGACACATGCGTCGCTACTGAGCTAGACCTTTTCACAGACGCGGCCGGGAGTGGTGGGTTCGGGGCATATTGCCAGGGACATTGGTGTGTAGGCCGGTGGCCGGAGTCTTGGGTGCAGAGAGGCATGGTTAAAAACTTGGCATTGTTGGAGTTGTTTCCGATCTTGGTAGCAGTAGTTGTTTGGGGGGAGCTATTCCGCAATAGGAAGATTTGTTTTCACTGCGATAATTTGGGGGTTGTCATGGCTATTAACCAGTTGTCGGCATCTTCACCGTCAGTGGTCACTGTTTTGCAGCAGTTAGTATTGGAATGTCTGGCTTTGAATTTGTGGGTTGTGGCTAGGCACGTTCCTGATGTCTCTAACGGCATTGCGGATGCTTTATCTCGTTCACAGTGGGAGCGTTTTCGGGAGTTGGCACCAGAGGCGGACAGGGAGGGGACCGGGTTCCCGAGTCGGCTCTGGGCTCTGCTGGACGGGTAGTCGATCAGCTCATCAGGGAATCCTTGGCCCCGAATACATGGTCGGCATACAATCAGGAATGGCGGAGCTGGTTAGAATGGCGTGAGGTAGTAGGTCTGAAGGAGGATGATGACGAGTTGGCTGTCTTGCTATATATAGGCCATTGTAAGGAGATTGGTTGGTCAGTGGCAAAAATCACGCGTTGCATGGCGGGCTTGGCTTTTGGGTTTCGTGCAGGCGGCAGGCCTGACGTCACTAAGACTTTCCTGATTGCGCAGGCTTTGAAAGGTTGGAGGAGAGGCCATGTCGTACAGGATCAGAGAAGGCCGGTGTCTTTCCAGTTGTTACAGAATATGGGCATGAAGTTAGGGGAGGTCTGTAGTTCCAATTTCGAGGAAAGGTTGTTTGGGGTAGCTTTTTCGCTTGCCTTCTTCGGGGCACTGCGGATTGGGGAGCTCGTGAGTCCAAGCGTGTCCAGGCCGGGAAGTTTGTTAGGAGAGGATGTGGATTTATACTCGGATAGGGTGGAGCTAGTGGTGAGGAGGTCTAAGACGGATCAGTTAGGGAGGGGGAAGAAGGTAGTTCTCTTCTCTGTACCAGGGTCGGCTATGTGCCCGGTGGCACGGCTGAGGATATTTAAGGAGGTCAGAGTGGGCAGGGAAAGGGATCCTTTGCTGATGCATGCGAATGGATCCTTTTTATCACGGTTTCAGTTCACAAGTGTGTTTAGAGCAGTCCTGCGGACGTTGGGCCTCAAGGGGGAGGAATACGCGGGTCACTCTTTCCGCATTGGGGCCGCAACTGAGGCTGCTAGAATGGGATTTGGGGATGAGTTGATTAAGCGTATTGGGCGGTGGGAATCGTCTCGCTTTCGGTCTTATGTTCGTTTAGGGGATTGTTGAGGTTGACCGTGTTTTTTCTGTTTTAGGGCAGCCTCCGTGCCTGATTTGGATTTTAGGACATTCATATGTCTTTTGGGGAGCTTTACGGGCTGATGTCAGACCGAACGGCCGCCAGCTGGGTTTGGATAGAGAGGAGGCAGTGGTTCGCTGGCTGGGAAAACGCGGTATGGTATGGAGTGGAGTGCTGCAGGAATTTCACCGTTTTGTTCGGCTCGATAGGGTTCCCGACATATTAGTTCTGCATGTAGGCGGGAATGACCTTGGGAGCAGACCATTTAGGGAGTTGATACGGGATATCAAGTTTGATCTCCTACGGTTATGGGCAATGTTTCCGGAATTAATCACGGTTTGGTCAGACATCGTGCCACGCCATTATTGGAGGGATGCGAGGTCGGCTGACAAGCTCAATAAGGCACGGATTAAAGTTAACAGGGCGATTGGGCGTTTTATGGCCAGGAACGGGGCTGTTGTGGTGAGGCACAGGGAACTTGAGTCTGGTGCCGGGGCATTTTGGAGAGGTGACGGTGTGCACCTGAATGCTGTGGGGATAGATGTTTGGTCTTTGGGACTACAAGAGGGAATAGAAACAGCGTTCCGGATGTGGGGGGGGCGCACGGGGTTAAGGGTTTAACCTCGTGCTTTGTGGCGGAGGGGGGTCCTCGAGGTTGGTGGCATTGAGGCTTAATTATGCGGCGGGGAGGGCCCCATGAGGGGGCTGGACTCCCCTGGGTGAGGTTAATTAATGAGCACTGGGTGTGTACAATTGGTGCCCTCGAGCCAATCGCTATCGGCTGGGGGTAAGAGCTCCTGGAAGTGCTTAGAGGTGTGGATATATATTTATTGAGGGCCTCGGGGACCACCTTCCGTGGGAATGTTTTTGGATTATTGTTTAAAATTGTATTGTTCAATAAAGATGGCTGCTGTGGCCAATTTTATCCAACAGGAGAGTTATGTCATTTGTGGGAGGATAGTTGGGCACAGCGATTAGACAATACCCTGTCATGTAGGAGCCGGACTGGAGGCAAAGCCTGGGGGTAGGCTCCCCTGACAGGGTTTGTAGGGAGCTGACTAGCTGGACAGTCATAGAAGGGGTGTCTAAGGAGAGGGTCATAGGGGGAGGGGCTTAACGGGGTGTTGGAGGGGTTTATAAGCAGGGTTCAGGCAGGAAATAGGGGTCACTGGGAGATTTTCTCAACAGCTCCCACCCACCCTTCCCTATTTTTTATAGTTTAGGTAGAATATTTGCTAGGATGTCTTTTTGTCACAGTGGCCTGTGCGGAGGGGGGTCCTCGAGGTTGGTGGCATTGAGGCTTAATTATGCGGCGGGGAGGGCCCCATGAGGGGGCTGGACTCCCCTGGGTGAGGTTAATTAATGAGCACTGGGTGTGTACAATTGGTGCCCTCGAGCCAATCGCTATCGGCTGGGGGTAAGAGCTCCTGGAAGTGCTTAGAGGTGTGGATATATATTTATTGAGGGCCTCGGGGACCACCTTCCGTGGGAATGTTTTTGGATTATTGTTTAAAATTGTATTGTTCAATAAAGATGGCTGCTGTGGCCAATTTTATCCAACAAGAGAGTTATGTCATTTGTGGGGGGATAGTTGGGCACAGCGATTAGACAATACCCTGTCATGTTATTTAACATCAGTGCTGCTGAACCAATGTAGGCAAGCAGCAGAAGGAAATTATAACCTGTCATTTCTGAGTAACCAGCCTCTCTGTCTTTCAAAATTTCCATATCTCACCATCCTCTGCAACAAGATGGTGAGAACAGGAAAATAAGCAGAGGACTTTGCCGGGAGCTCACAGTCTAATAAACTCTCTCTCTTACCTGGGATCTATAAGTGATTATGCATAATACTCCCCAGGAACAGTATCTCATAGCGTTTCACAGATTATAACAGAAATTTACTGTGTCGACAACTTCTGGAGCTAATTTAGGCAACTTATTAGAAAGGGATAATTATTGATTGCCTTGAATTGAATCAAATGGGTACAAGTATCATTTAGGGATACATAAATATTATTCTTCTGTGTGCAATTAATATATGTTAGTTTGTCTATGTGTTGTCTGTAAATCGTGAAAAATTATTATATATTTTTTCCTCAGTAACTCCTAAACCCCGTTCATACCTAAATTGGAGGGGTACTATAGGACTTTTTTCTAAGTGATTTAATAAAAGCTATTTTTTAATATAATATAACCAATGCATCCATCTCTTTAAACCAGTGCCCCCAACACAAGTCTTCTTTTTTCTGTGTATTCTTGTATTACTTCTGACTTAGGGGAGCACCTCCTACCCTAAATACTTTATAGCCACTAACAGCTATTAATAGAGGGTATAGGAGCTTCTACTGCCTAGCAACTTTCTAAGGGTACATTGTACTACTAGGCAGCAATCCAGTGCGAAATCACACAAACCCATATCTAAACACTCTGTTATTGCAGGTTATCTGCCCAATGTGATTATTCTTATTATTTTTTTAGTGCCAATCAATTCACTTTACAGTTATGGAAGTATTACAGTCATCTAGTCATTGGTTTATGATCTGCATATCTCTTACTATCATATAGCAAATAGTCAGGACTTACTACATTTATTTACAGCACAGTCCAATATACGTGGACTCAATTAAGCCAAAGTTTTATGGACAGCCCCACTATGTCCCACAATGAGTTACATGATTGCTACCACAATGCTGATTCAATATGTTTATGATCTAATGATGTGTTTCAATTCTTTACAGGATTCTATTACTGACACTTTTTCTATTACTACTACTAAATCTAACTGACACAGAGCTGGCAAAGTACAATATACTGACACTTTTTCTATTACTATTACATCTAATTGACACTGTACACAAGTCTGACAAAGTGCAATATACTGATAACATCATTGTTCATTTAAGGCTCTGATACACGCACTGACAGAAACCACAGCACTGGATATATCAGATATCATGGGGGAAATTTACTAAAGGAAATGTGTAAAAAATAGGTGTAAAAATAGGTGTATTTGTATCCAGAAATACACTTATTTTTGACATTTTCTATCCCGAAAATACGGCAATTCGTATTGATGTGCTATCAATATGAATTGCCGTATTTTCGGGATAGAAAATGTCAAAAATAAGTGTATTTCTGGATACAAATACACCTATTTTTACACCTATTTTTTACACATTTCCTTTAGTAAATTTCCCCCCATATATCTGTCTTTACTAATGAACAACAGGCAGTGGCCTTGGGAGTTTGAACACATATACATGGGGGTTCACTTAGACCCATCAGGTGCTACAGTTGCACACTTGACCGAGTGTCATCTGCTTTACCAACATGTTTAAGGAATGTGGCGGCTGCTGCAGCCTTTTGTATAGAAATTACAGAACACCGCACACTATGTGTCTCTAATGCTACATCTTTTCTAATGAACTTCTCACAGACAAGACACATTTCCAGTGCATGGTTCTCTCGTTGGGAACTTTTCTCCCAGCGCCACATGACCTGACTATTGTCAGGTGTGGTACGCTAAATCCTGCTACTCTGCTACCTGGTGGGACCCGGGAGTCCCAGAGGATGGACGAGAGGCAGGATTTAGAAGATAATTGTGAGGAATATTTAAAGCAAAATTTCTCCATCAGACCTGATATCTCTGACACCCCACTGCCATCTACAAAGATTGTAGTTGTCACCAACAAGGAAACTCAGGATGGCCATATACGGGATATGCGGTAGCATTGGATTTAGAGATCCTCATTTTCCATCGTGATTTTGCTATGATGTAATACGCTAATATCACAGCACATAAAGGAGCTCATTGAGGCTGTGCAACTCCCTGCAAAGGTAATGGTTGTTAAGTGTCAAGCTCACATGTTATAAAGTGATCTTGTTTCACTTGGTAACAAAAACAAGATGGCCACTGAATCACACCACTATACAATTTAATGTTTGTTACAATTTACCAAACCCCCCTCCTACCAGTACTACTGCTCCCAGTGCGGCTAATACTACACTCACGTTAACAGTGAGGATTGGAATTCAAAATGTGGCGCCAGCTGTATGGTGAGGTCTCGCTGCACCCCAAACACGCAGCCTGCATGCTGATTGTGATTGGACGGCAGCGAGAGGGGAGTACAGAGAGATAGGTGGGATTCTCATTGGTACGTGCCCTTAGCTGTCATCTGACGCGTCTGCCTGTGTCTCGTCTCCTGCACAGCTGCAGTACACACTGGTGGGATCAGGGGCGGGTAGGCGGGCGGATACTGGCCACTGGGGAGAGGGCGAGGTGCAGGAGGCTTTTCTAGACACCCGGATTCCAGGAGAGGTGACATTTATGTATGTGGCACTACAGGGGGCATTATTTATTTGGTAATATGGAAGGCATTATGCATGTGGCACTATGGGGGCATGGCACTATGGGGGGCATTTATGTATGTGGTGCTAAGGGGGGCATTGTGTATGTGGCACTACAGGGAACATTATGTATGTGGTACTACGAAGGGCATTATGTATGTGGCACTATGGGGCATTATATGGCACTATGGAGGGCATTTATGTATGTAGTGCTAGGGAGGCATTATGAATGTGGCGCTACAGTGGGCATTATGTATGTAGCACTATGAGGGGCATTGTGTATGTGGCACTATGAGGGGCATTGTGTATGTGGCACTACTGTGGGCATTCTTTGTGTAAATGGCATTAAAATGTAAGTGAATGCTAATTTTTTTAGTTACGCCACTGCAAGTATAGTGTTGCCCGTATCTTGCCACAGGTGTAGTGCCCACGCTGGTATGGGTGGCATGGTATTACATTATAGGCAGGACAAATGCCAGAAGGGCCAATGGCCAGGTGGCCCAATTTTGTCCATCCAGGTTGAAGCTAATAATGCACGGGTGGACGGGTGCACAGGGATGCGCGGGACTGAGCAACGCTGTCGCAATGCCCCTACTGACACACAACGATGTAGGGGCATTTTCTGCACGATGTAGTAAAATCAGTTCTTGTTTCCTAGCACAGCGCCCACGATATTCAGTCGTATGGCATCTTATGCATTGCATCACATCACATGCCATATACCCGCATGCAATGCGATTTTAAATTGTATAAGCACCCTAATGGGTTTTTTCAATGTTAAATGGCCCCCCTATCCGATTTTTAACTGTATAAGCACCCTAATGGGTGCTTAAAATGTTAAATGCACCCCCACGCCACCCCCACTATCAACACCAACCCGAAGCGTGGCAAGCGAAGCTAGCCCGCGAGGGGCGACGTATTACTTTACATGTATTCTGCGTCCCCTCGCGGGGCACGCTGCGCTCGCCACACTATCTAAAATCAACTCCACGCCGATGTGGATGGTGGGGGTATGATAAGGTCGGAGGATGCGTACCGCTGAGCTTGCCACGCTTCGGGTTGGTGTTGATAGTGGGGGTGGCGTGCGAGTGCATTTAACATTGTAAGCACCCATTACGGTGCTTATACAATTAATAATCATATAGGGGGCCCATTTAACATCGAAAACACCCATTAGGGTGCTTATACAATTTTAAATCGTATACCATTGTATATGGCATACAATGCGATGGTATACGATTTAAAATTGTATAACATCGGCTGCCATCACGTAACATCGCATCGCATACCATTGTATGGCTTATGGTATGCGATGCGATGGGCACCGTGCTAGGAAACAAGTACCGTAAAATCACTCAGAAAATGCCTCTATAGGGCCCTTCACAGTCCTGAGAGATTAAAAATCTCCCATGCTGAATCTGTGGCACAAATCTCTCCGTGTGTAGGGTCTATAATATACACACAAAACTTTTATACTTGGGAAATGCTGCCATCTACTGTATAAAGTAAGTATTACATTTTAGTAATAATGTACTTCAAATGACAGCCTGTAGGATGAATATAATTGCCTTTGAAAACCAGATCTGTTTTGAGATTTAAATGCATGAGTCAGACTGGCTGAATCCTTGGCAATTGTGTGACCTATAGTAGTGAGAATAGGAATTCTATGCAAATGGTTAAAAGTGATGATAGATCATGCAGAGGTTTAAAACAATACCTCCTTTCTATATCACCATATGTCAAAACATACAATAGAAATATGGAAGAAAAATTGTGTAATACGTCCCAAGTATTTTTTATTTTACACAAAACACTTCATAAAAATCCAATTTCCCATAAAACATATATAAAGACTTTATATAAAATAGGGTGGAGGCTTTTACCGGACAGACGTGTATATAAAGCCCATCAGATGGTATCTTTTTTGGCAAACTCGGATCTCCGGATGACGTTACAGCAAAGTCGCCGCTCCTTTCAGAATCCCTGCATCTGGAACATGCAAGTAGGAGAAGGAAAAGTACTCTCTGTTTCTGGGGGCACTGCTTTTGAAAAAAGTTTGGTACTTGTGTATTATCACAGAGCCCATCACATCGCATCGCATGCCACTAATTAAGGTATGCGATGGCATGTGATGGGACCCGATTTGAGCCTTTCCCCGGGCTTGCGTATACAATTTTAATATCACGTCGCATCGCATGTCATTATAATGGCATGCGATGGGACGCGATCATGCCCGATTTGGGCTTATTCCCATGTTAAATGGCCCCCCAGACCCAATTTCTTATTGTTTACCCACCCTGATGGGTAATGACTATGTTAAATGCCCCCCCATTGTTTACGCCACCCCACTATCAACGCCAACCCGAAGCGTGGCGAGCGCAGCAAGCCCCGCAAGAATATATGAGAATATGTGTGAAGTCATCCGCATCCCACTATCCACGTCGGGGTGGAGTTAAATTTATATAGTGTGGCGAGCGCAGCGAGCCACCAAGCCCAAAGCGTGGCGAGCGCAGCGAGCCCCCATGAGAATATATGTGAAGTCATCCGCGTCCCCTCGCGGGGCACGCTGCGCTCGCCGCGTTTCGGGCTCGGTGGCTCACTGCGCTCGCCACACTATATAAAATCAACTCCACGCCGACGTGGATAGTGGGGGTATGAAAAGGTCTTAGAACGCATACCGCCGCCCCTCACCGGCTCGCTGTGCTCGCCAGGCTTCGGGTTGGCGTTGATAGTGGGGTGGCGTTAACAATGGAGGGGGGGCATTTAACATAGTCATTACCCATCAGGGTGGGTGTACAATCAAAAATCGGGTCTGGGGGGGGCATTTAACATAGGAAGCAGGCATATGGGTGCCTGTACAATTAAAAACCGGGACCAATCGCGTCGAAGGAGACAAAGCACCCCAAAATCTGTGCCCCAATTTCTCCCGAGTACGGCAATGCCTCACATGTGACCAAAAAATACCATTTGGGTGCATGGCAGGACTCAGAAGGGAAGGAGTGATATTTGGATTTTGCAGCACAGATTCTGGTGGAATGTTGGTGGGTGCTATGTCGCATTAGCAAGACCCCCGAAGCACCAATACAGTGGAACCCCCCCACAAGTGACCCCATTTTGCAAACTACACCCCTCAGGGAATTCAACTAGGGGTATAGTGTACATTTCAAACCCCCAGGGGTTTCACCAATTGTGGTACAACTGGGCAGTGAAAATGAAAAATTAAATATTTTACACAAAAATGCAGTTCTGGCTCAAAATTTTTCATTTTCACAAGGAATGAAGGAGACAAAGCACCCCAAAATCTGTGCCCCAATTTCTCCCGAGTACGGCAATGCCTCACATGTGACCAAAAAATACCATTTGGGTGCATGGCAGGACTCAGAAGGGAAGGAGTGATATTTGGATTTTGCAGCACAGATTCTGGTGGAATGTTGGTGGGTGCTATGTCGCATTAGCAAGACCCCCGAAGCACCAATACAGTGGAACCCCCCCACAAGTGACCCCATTTTGCAAACAACACCCCTCAAGGAATTCAACTAGGGGTATAGTGTACATTTCAAACCCCCAGGGGTTTCACCAATTGTGGTACAACTGGGCAGTGAAAATGAAAAATTTAATTTTTTACACAAAAATGCAGTTCTGGCTCATAATTTTTCATTTTCACAAGGAATTAAGGAGACAAAGCACCCCAAAATCTGTGCCCCAATTTCTCCCGAGTATGGCAATGCCTCACATGTGACCAAAAAATACCATTTGGGTGCATGGCAGGACTCAGAAGGGAAGGAGTGATATTTGGATTTTGCAGCACAGATTCTGGTGGAATGTTGGTGGGTGCTATGTCGCATTAGCAAGACCCCCGAAGCACCAATACAGTGGAACCCCCCCACATGTGACCCCATTTTGCAAACTACACCCCTCAGGGAATTCAACTAGGGGTATAGTGTACATTTCAAACCCCCAGGGGTTTCACCAATTGTGGTACAACTGGGCAGTGAAAATGAAAAATTGAATCTTTTACACAAAAATGCAGTTCTGGCTCAAAATTTTTCATTTTCACAAGGAATGAAGGAGACAAAGCACCCCAAAATCTGTGCCCCAATTTCTCCCGAGTACGGCAATGCCTCACATGTGACCAAAAAATACCATTTGGGTGCATGGCAGGACTCAGAAGGGAAGGAGTGATATTTGGATTTTGCAGCACAGATTCTGGTGGAATGTTGGTGGGTGCTATGTCGCATTAGCAAGACCCCCGAAGCACCAATACAGTGGAACCCCCCCACAAGTGACCCCATTTTGCAAACTACACCCCTCAGGGAATTCAACTAGGGGTATAGTGTACATTTCAAACCCCCAGGGGTTTCACCAATTGTGGTACAACTGGGCAGTGAAAATGAAAAATTTAATTTTTTACACAAAAATGCAGTTCTGGCTCAAAATTTTTCATTTTCACAAGGAATGAAGGAGACAAAGCACCCCAAAATCTGTGCCCCAATTTCTCCCGAGTATGGCAATGCCTCACATGTGACCAAAAAATACCATTTGGGTGCATGGCAGGACTCAGAAGGGAAGGAGTGATATTTGGATTTTGCAGCACAGATTCTGGTGGAATGTTGGTGGGTGCTATGTCGCATTAGCAAGACCCCCGAAGCACCAATACAATGGAACCCCCCCACAAGTGACCCCATTTTGCAAACTACACCCCTCAGGGAATTCAACTAGGGGTATAGTGTACATTTCAAACCCCCAGGGGTTTCACCAATTGTGGTACAACTGGGCAGTGAAAATGAAAAATTAAATTTTTTACACAAAAATGCAGTTCTGGCTCAAAATTTTTCATTTTCACAAGGAATGAAGGAGACAAAGCACCCCAAAATCTGTGCCCCAATTTCTCCCGAGTACGGCAATGCCTCATGTGTGACCAAAAAATGGCAGGACTAAGAAGGGAAGGAGTGATATTTGGATTTTGCAGCACAGATTCTGGTGGAATGTTGGTGGGTGCTATGTCGCATTAGCAAGACCCCCAAAGCACCAATACAGTGGAACCCCCCCACAAGTGACCCCATTTTGCAAACTACACCCCTCAGGGAATTCATCTAGGGGTATAGTGTACATTTCAAACCCCCAGGGGTTTCACCAATTGTGGTACAACTGGGCTGTGAAAATGAAAAATTACATTTTTTACACAAAAATGCAGTTCTGGCTCAAAATTTTTCATTTTCACAAGGAATGAAGGAGACAAAGCACCTCAAAATCTGTGCCCCAATTTCTCCCGAGTACGGCAATGCCTCACATGTGACCAAAAAATACCATTTGGGTGCATGGCAGGACTCAGAAGGGAAGGAGTGATATTTGGATTTTGCAGCACAGATTCTGGTGGAATGTTGGTGGGTGCTATGTCGCATTAGCAAGACCCCCGAAGCACCAATACAGTGGAACCCCCCCACAAGTGACCCCATTTTGCAAACTACACCCCTCAGGGAATTCAACTAGGGGTATAGTGTACATTTCAATCCCCCAGGGGTTTCACCAATTGTGGTACAACTGGGCAGTGAAAAAATTAAATTTTTTACACAAAAATGCAGTTCTGGCTCAAAATTTTTCATTTTCACAAGGAATGAAGGAGACAAAGCACCCCAAAATCTGTGCCCCAATTTCTCCCGAGTACGGCAATGCCTCACATGTGACCAAAAAATACCATTTGGGTGCATGGCAGGACTCAGAAGGGAAGGAGTGATATTTGGATTTTGCAGCACAGATTCTGGTGGAATGTTGGTGGGTGCTATGTCGCATTAGCAAGACCCCCGAAGCACCAATACAGTGGAACATCCCACATGTGACCCCATTTTGCAAACTACACCCCTCAGGGAATTCAACTAGGGGTATGGTGTACATTTCAAACCCCCAGGGGTTTCACCAATTGTGGTACAACTGGGCAGTGAAAATGAAAAATTAAATTTTTTACACAAAAATGCAGTTCTGGCTCAAAATTTTTCATTTTCACAAGGAATGAAGGAGACAAAGCACCCCAAAATCTGTGCCCCAATTTCTCCCGAGTACGGCAATGCCTCACATGTGACCAAAAAATACCATTTGGGTGCATGGCAGGACTCAGAAGGGAAGGAGTGATATTTGGATTTTGCAGCACAGATTCTGGTGGAATGTTGGTGGGTGCTATGTCGCATTAGCAAGACCCCCGAAGCACCAATACAGTGGAACCCCCCCACAAGTGACCCCATTTTGCAAACTACACCCCTCATGGAATTCAACTAGGGGTATAGTGTACATTTCAAACCCCCAGGGGTTTCACCAATTGTGGTACAACTGGGCAGTGAAAATGAAAAATTAAATTTTTTACACAAAAATGCAGTTCTGGCTCAAAATTTTTCATTTTCACAAGGAATGAAGGAGACAAAGCACCCCAAAATCTGTGCCCCAATTTCTCCCGAGTATGGCAATGCCTCACATGTGACCAAAAAATACCATTTGGGTGCATGGCAGGACTCAGAAGGGAAGGAGTGATATTTGGATTTTGCAGCAAAGATTCTGGTGCAATGTTGGTGGGTGCTATGTCGCATTAGCAAGACCCCCGAAGCACCAATACAGTGGAACCCCCCCACAAGTGACCCCATTTTGCAAACTACACCCCTCAGGGAATTCAACTAGGGGTATAGTGTACATTTCAAACCCCCAGGGGTTTCACCAATTGTGGTACAACTGGGCAGTGAAAATGAAAAATTAAATTTTTTACACAAAAATGCAGTTCTGGCTCAAAATTTTTCATTTTCACAAGGAATGAAGGAGACAAAGCACCCCAAAATCTGTGCCCCAATTTCTCCCGAGTACGGCAATGCCTCATGTGTGACCAAAAAATGGCAGGACTCAGAAGGGAAGGAGTGATATTTGGATTTTGCAGCACAGATTCTGGTGGAATGTTGGTGGGTGCTATGTCGCATTAGCAAGACCCCCAAAGCACCAATACAGTGGAACCCCCCCACAAGTGACCCCATTTTGCAAACTACACCCCTCAGGGAATTCATCTAGGGGTATAGTGTACATTTCAAACCCCCAGGGGTTTCACCAATTTTGATACAACTGGGCTGTGCAAATGAAAAATTACATTTATTTACACAAAAATGCAGTTCTGGCTCAAAATTTTTCATTTTCATAAGGTATGAAGGAGAAAAAGCACCCCAAAATCTGTGCCCCAATTTCTCCCGAGTATGGCAATGCCTCATATGTGACCAAAAAATACCAGTTGGGTGCATGGCAGGACTCAGAAGGGAAGGAGTGATTTTTGGATTTTGCAGCTCAGATTCTGGTGGAATGAATGGTGGGTGCTATGTGGCATTAGCAAGACCCCCGAAGCACGGTGAAATGATGAACCTAATAATCCATAGATGTGTGGTATATTTTAAAACACTCCTTTATACATTGGCCGGGTTTGTCGGGGCAAGTTTCACAGTGGAAAATAGTATCCTTTCTTATTCCCTTTTTATAGCAAACTTTGCACCTTTTTTGTGTCCTGCCCTTTTTTGCAGTGGAGGGGATTTCGTTAGGAAAATGCTGCCCTGGTACAATACGGGGGCTAGTACTAGAAGTACTGGGGCCCTCTGCCTGCTGGTTCCCAAATATTAGGCCCTTTATGACTTCCTCTTGAAAGTGCATAAATGTCCCCCTCTGGCTGGTAGAACGGAATAGCACGTAAGCGTTATACAGTGCCATCTGGATGATATACACGGCCAGCTTCTTGTACCAGATTTTTGTTTTCCGCAGGGCACTGTACGGCTTCAGTACCTGATCTGAAAGATCCACTCCGCCCATGTACTTATTGTAATCTAGGATACAATTAGGTTTTGAGGTGTGGGTACTGGTACCTCGTACAGGGACGGAGGTGGTACTGTCTCCATGAATTGTTGTCAGTATAAGGACATCCCTCTTGTCCTTATATTTGACCAACAACATATTTTCGGTGGATTGTGCCCTGCTTTCACCCCTTCTCAGTACTTGGGCAATGTGCATTTTTGGGAGGCCTCTTTGGTTCTTGCGCACAGTACCGCAAGCTGCTGTACCTCTTGAACCAAGGGCCTTAAACAGGGGGATGCTAGTGTAAAAGTTATCCACATAGAGGTGATAACCTTTATCCAGGAAGGGGTGCACTAAATCCCAGACAATTTTTCCACTAACACCTACGAGGGAGGGGGGGCATTCTGGCGGTTCAATTCTTGAATCCTTCCCTTCATATACCCTAAACCTGTGGGTGTACCCTGAGGTGCTTTCACACAGTTTATACATTTTTATGCCATACCTTGCCCTCTTACTGGGAAGGTACTGGCGGAATTTAACCCTTCCTTTAAAATGTATAAGGGACTCGTTGATACAAATAAATTTTTCAGGGATGTACATCTCTGCAAATTTGGCACTGAAATGATCAATGACCGGCCTGACTTTGAATAGCCGGTCAAAGGTGGGATCATCTCTGGGTGGGCACTGTGCATTATCGGTGTAATGTAAAAATTTAAGGATTGTCTCAAAACGAGTCCGAGTCATGGCCATACGGTAAAGTGGGGTGCTGTACAGAACATCTGTACTCCAATATTGCCTAATTTCTGGCTTTTTTACTATGCCCATATGTAACACCAGACCCCAAAACGTCATCATCTCTACTGCATCTACAGGGGTCCACCTAGCAAATGATGACGTGGGGTTTTGAGCAATAAACTGCTGGGCATATAAATTACTCTGGTCCACCATTAAATTTATAAAATCATCAGAGAAAAATAATTTGAAAAAGTCAATTTCTCTGAGACCTGTTGAATCAAATTGGATTCCTGGGATGGCCAAAAACTCAGGAACCTGGGGCTCAAAATTGTCTGGTGGTGGGGTCCATACGGGATCAATCATTTGGGGGGGGGTCTCAGCTGCTCTACGGGGGCGTCTTTGAGGGGGTCCCTCATCACTAGAGGAGGAAGATGAGTTTAAGACGAATCCTTCAAATTCCCCGCTTGCATCACTGGCTGTGTCAGAGTCAGAGGCAAGCATGGCATATGCCTCCTCCGCTGAATACATTCTTCTGGATGACTGGGATGACATTTGGGATGACATTTGGGATGCCATTTTTATTTTTGTGTTTCTGTAAGTGTAATGTTTCAACACGTGTATAGTGTAGGGGGGGTACAAACTTTATTTCAACACGGGGGGTATGTAGTGTGTAGTGTGTATGTAGTGCAGAAAAAAAAATACTTTATACAGGAATTTGATCCCAATAAAAAAAAAAAAATAGATCAACCCTGTGCCGAAAATGCTGATCAGTGATGTACGTCACTGATCAGCGCTCAGCGGCCACAGGACACCCACAAAAGCAACGTGGGTGTAAAAACAATTTAAAAAAAATAAACCACAGCACTCTCCAAAAAAAAAACAATTTAAAAAAACTGCAGAAAAAAAATTATATCAACCCTGTGCCAAAAATGCTGTTCAGTGATGTACGTCACTGATCAGCGCTCAGCGGCCACAGGACACCCACAAAAGCAACGTGGGTGTAAAAACAATTTAAAAAAAATAAACCACAGCACTCTCCAAAAAAAAAACAATTTAAAAAAACTGCAGAAAAAAAATTATATCAACCCTGTGCCAAAAATGCTGTTCAGTGATGTACGTCACTGATCAGCGCTCAGCGGCCACAGGACACACACAAAAGCAACGTGGGTGTAAAAACAATTTAAAAAAAATAAACCACAGCACTCTCCAAAAAAAAAAAAAATTTAAAAAAACTGCAGAAAAAAAATTATATCAACCCTGTGCCAAAAATGCTGTTCAGTGATGTACGTCACTGATCAGCGCTCAGCGGCCACAGGACACCCACAAAAGCAACGTGGGTGTAAAAACAAAACCCCACTGCACTCTCCCAAAAAAAAAACCTGCAGATCAGTGATGCAGTGATGCAACACTGATTAGCAGTGAGGGGCAGCAGGCACACAACTGTGGGTGCAACCTGACAGGGTATATATAAAAAAAAAAACCTGCACCCCCAAAAAGTTGCTGATCAGTTAATTTATACTGATCAGCACAAAAGGGGGGGCAGCAGGGGGGACAGCAGTCAGTTGCACAGGCAGCACAACCTTTGGTGCAACTGACAGGTATATATATAAAAAAAAAACCCTGCACCCCCAAAAAGTTGCTGATCAGCACAGATATACTGATCAGCACAAAAGGGGGGGCAGCAGACACAAAATATAGCACTCTCTATCACTCTCTGTCACTATCTCTCACTATCTCTCACTATCTCTCACTATCTCTCACTATCTCTCACTATCTCTCACTATCTCTCACTCTATGACACTGCAGCAGCAGCACACAGGAAGTCACAAGATCCAGGAAGCATCCAGCTGCTGGCAGCACGCTACCAGCGGTGATCAGGTAAGTATCAGGTCAGTATCACGACAGATTGGCACGGTGACCGCTCTGCACGCAATTCCAGACCGGAATGGCGTCTGCAGCGCAGTCACCGTTAGTTTAAATCACGCGCCATGGCTGTGATTGGTCCGTCGGTCCGACGGACCAATCACAGCCTTGGGGGCAGGTGGGGTGAGGTGTGGTCATCACCGGTGACCCCCTCACGCCCCCTCACACCCGGCGGTGATTGATCCCTGTGTTACCGAGCGTCTGATTCGCCGGTAACACAGGAAAACGCTGCGATTGACTGTTCACATTGAACAGCCAATCGTAGCGATCGCCGACGGGGGGGAGGCATCGCCGCCCCCCCTGGGCATGCTGGGACATGTCTGCTGTCAGGGACAGCAGACATGTTTAAACTGTCACCGCGTCTATAGACGCGCTGACAGTTTAAAGTCATGACGTATATATACGTCATGTGTCGGGAAGTACATCCCGGCCATGACGTATATATACGTCAAATGTCGGGAAGGGGTTAATATCTGTCTCTGGTAAATGTTAGACAGGCTGGTTATATGCCAGCTACTTGTTACTCCTGGACCAATTTAAATATAGAAGGAAAGGAGGCAAAGTATTGCTGTGATAAAGTGGTGAGAGATAAACCCTCTGATTCCCGGACTGCTGCTTCCTGCAAAGAACTCGGGGCTTTGCAATTGCAGGTGAGCGAGTCCTGTGGGGTCTCAGTTTTTAAGGTTGAAAGGGAAGGTACAACTGCTGTCCTAAATATGCTGGACAGATCCCTGGTAGTGTCCCAGTGCAGGGTCTCTGACCGCACACCTTGGATGAGTGTGCACCTGTGCAGGGAAGTACAAGGAGGCTGATGAGGGGATCCCTGATAAGCGGGTGTGCGCTGCTGCTCACCACTTACAGGGTGTAGAGGTGAAAAGTGAGCGGCACCCCCGGTTAGAGCAGTGGAATCCCTGGGAGGGAGATAAAGAAAAGGAGGGGGGACAGTCTGCTCGGCGTGAACTGCTACGCAGAGTCCCAAAAGTTAGAAAAGCAGTAAGTTTCACAGGTAGAAATTGAATTAACTATTAAAACATTAAAAAATGCTTCGGCACCCGGTCCGGACGGTTTCTCGGCCATATATTATAAAAAAATTAGCAGGATTCTCGCCCCCCAATTAAAATCACTATTCAATTCGATCCTTGAAGGGCAACCATGGGAATCTGCAACAACCACAGAAGAGATAATAGTCATACCTAAACCCGATCCAGACCCCACACTATGTAGCAATTATCGACCTATATCTTTGCTAAACTCAGATCTTAAATTATTTGCCAAGATCATGGCAAACCGACTATGTAGAGTAATCACTTCATTAATACACCCAGATCAAGTGGGCTTCATCCCAAACAGACAGGCTTCTGAAAATACTAGGAGCGCAATTGATACGATTGCGTTCATTAATAATGCAAAAATCCCATCCCTTATTATGAGTTTGGATGCGGAAAAAGCCTTTGACGGGGTTTCCTGGCCATATATGAACAGCCTCCTCCCGAGATATGGAATCGGGGGAAGGTTTTTGGTCGGAATTCAGGCTCTATACGGGAACCCTGTGGCAAAGTTATCTATCAATGGCCTCAAATCACCCACCTTTGCAATAGGGAATGGAACAAGACAGGGGTGCCCCCTTTCCCCTATGATATTTGCCCTTATGATCGAACCCTTAGCAGCTATAATAAGAAACGAGAAGGAAATACAAGGTATTAAAATTGGGGTGGGAGAATACAAAACGGCATTGTATGCGGATGACATAATCCTGACCATAGCCGACCCATTAGTATCCCTAAATAAATTATTCGAGATAATAGGAGTTCAGTATCATTTCAAATTTTAAGATAAACACGGAAAAAACAGAAGTACTAGAGCTCCACCTCCCCCCGGATGTGAAAGGGAGGATTGGAGCATTATATACATTTATTTGGAAAAAACAACAAATTAAATATTTAGGAATAAATTTAACAAAAAATTACCATCAACTATATAATGCAAACTTCCCTAGACTAATAACTGAAATCACAGACAACTTTAAGGGGTGGTCTAAGATACAGCTATCATGGACGGGTAGAGCAAACGTATTAAAATGAATATACTACCACGCATGCTCTACCTGTTCCAATCTCTAGCCATAAGAATCCCGGCATCAACTTTCAAAAGCTCGCATAATCTGATGTCGCGCTTCTTGTGGCTGGGTAAGAGACCGCGGGTACGCCTACAAAGGGGTACTAAGGAAGGCGGATTGGGAGTCCCAAATCTGAGATACTATCACTTTGCAGCACACATTTCACAAATTATCCTATGGCACTCCAGTAATGGGACACGTAGATGGGCTCAATTGGCGTCAGAATTATTAAACGTGTACTCAATCGCATCACTACCTTGGATGCCAAAGACTCGGAGACCCATTATGGTCAAGAAATCCCCCACTGGCGAGTTCTCCCTATCTCTATGGGATAAATTAAATAAAGACTATAAATTAACCGCTGTCCCTGCCAGACTGCCCCCACTGCGGGATAACCCCCAATTTCCTCTCAGCAAGGAGATTTTTAAAAAGATCTGGGCAAAAGCAGATTTTTTTTTTATTAATGAATTGTCAGTAGTAGGCAAGCTATTATCGCTAGCTGAGATACGAGTAAAACATGGGGTACCAGGCTTGGGGCTCTACCAATATCTACAGATACAAAGGGCCTTATTCTGCTCTGTGCGTACTTTGGCGCACTCTTTTAGATGGCGGTTTTTAGCCATCTGCGCATGCGTGGGCAACGCTATGTGCCACGCAAGATCTCCGTACTTGTTCTCAGCTATACCGTACAGAAATGTGCACCGGGAAATATGGGCGTAATATGGGCGTCATTCGGAAGTACACAGGGGCGTAGTTTCAAAGTGGGCTAAACTGGGCGTAAACATGGGCGTACACGAGGGAGTGCACTCATTCTGGTACGCGTACATTCGGACAGTACACCGAATGCACGCGAACAAAAAGGCAGGAAACATGCGGTCTTCATAAGCAAGTATTGCTTTGCGGACACCACTCGGTCATGCACTAGGCATTCGGAACACCCAATCACTACGGGCGCACCTCAACCAATTTCAGCTGAACACAATACAATCCACTCCTTTACTCATTACTCATTAATTACACTCTTGTCATTGCTTCAATTGGAAACCTTGTAGCTTAAATGGACCATTACTAAACACACAAATATATGCTCAAAGCACGGCTGCATTTGTTACACACATTTACACTGCAAGCAATGGACAGAACTTACTATCACTAATATAAATATACATGTCACTTGTACATTTACCAATAAAACCACACATTTGGGGATCAAAATATAAATTTATTACACTAACGTCAAACATAAAATGGAAAAAGCATGTTTTAGGACACATGCAACAAATTAAAGGTACCATACCAGGAATGTAGAAAAATAAGTAAAAATATAACAAGGTATTCTTTACATACATAGCCACAGCAGAATCATTAGGAACACATCAGGTGGCTTCACAACAAAAGTATAGCACCAACATTTCAAGTACAGCAGACAGTAATGGCAGCCAAAAGAGGCCAACAGAGGAAATAAACACATCATTCGAACCGAATGTGGGTACCCTGTGCAGGGGATTGGTTTGCACACAGGAGGCTGACACACACACAGCAAAATGAAAGATTTGGGAAGACATAAGGGTGGAGATTAATGTGGACACAAGTTCATGTGCGGGGCTTTTTCGCCTTGGAAGGGCCCTTGCCACGTGCAGCAGCAGCTCCTCGCCCACGGCCACGTTGGGATGGTGGGGCAGATGATGGCGAAGGGGATGATGCTCTTCCCCTTCTGCCAGCAGGGAGTGCTGGTGGTGGGAAAGCACCAGAGACGGCTGCCAATAGGGCCCGATTGGTGGTAACTAGGTCTTGGAGGAGGTCATTCATCCGGCAGGATTGATCTGCCAGCACCCGCAGGCTGGCAGCTATGGACTGCTGGGTGCTGACAAGACCCATCATGACCTCCTCCGTCCTACGCATCCGCTCTGATGCTATCTCTCCCTGCTGGTGAATCTCCCCAAGCATCTCCACCCACCTGTCCACATCCTGGCCCTTATTCTGATTGACGCGGACTTTACCGCATTCTTACGGATCGCGTCTTTTCGGCGTCTGCGCATGCGTGGAGAACGCAACGCGCATGTGCCACGGCTTGACTCCGTACCAGTTCGGCCAAATCCCGTACAAAACTGTTCCCCGCAATCAGTCGGGAAATATGGGCGTATTATGGGCGTCATGCGGAATGACACATGGGCGTAGTTTCAAAGTGGGCAAAACGGGGCGGAAACATGGGCGGACACGGGGGAGTACACTTATGTTGGGGGGCGTACATTCGGATACCACTCCGAATGCACGCGATCAAAAGGGGAAGAAATGTGCGGTGTCCACAAGTGTACTATTGCTTTGCGGACACCACTCGTTCATGCGGTAGGCGAACGTACGCCTAATGACTACAAGCATTAACACCTGAACCCAATAGAATCTACTCCTTTACTCATTACTCACTAATAGGCCGCTTGTCAGTGCTTTAATTGAAACCATTGCACTTCAATTGCTGTAAGGGTTAATGTGTGCAATGCATGTGTTAGGCATGCTTGTAAGGATATATTGGCATCTAATTGATTCCAATTCCAAATAAGCAGTTTTTTATGAGGATAGGTAATTGAATAAGTGGGTCATGTGATGTCTTGCAGAAGATACTTAATAGTGGGTTGTTTGGCGTAAATACTCCGCTTACGGGCGGTAGCACCGCTTGGCTCCCGGTCGGATGCGGTATTTCCGAGCATACTCTGTAATACTCTGTAATACCGTGCCGAATCGGAGTGTTTCTCCCGCACACGCATGGTTTGTATGTCGTCCGTAAACACGCCCTGTTCTTAAAGAGTGAGTCCGTCCGAATGCGGAGGACACGTGGGCGTTTCTACGGACGATGGCCGCATGCGGCAAAACACCGTAGCGTGCGGACCGCTCCGTAAGAATGCGGGAATATCCGCACCGATCAGAATAAGGGCCCCTGTGTGGCCGGTGGCTGCTGCTGCTGCTGCACATGTCTGGCAGTGGTGGCAGGTGGCACAGACTCCTCCACCTCCTGAAGACTTGCCTGACCAAATGGCGGGGATGCTGGTGAAAGAGAAAATTACAATTACAACACATTCCAAGAAAATTAGTACCAACTACTTATGCCATGCCAAATAATTACCTTCAACATAAGCAGCAAAGACTTCCGCTGGGGCCTCGCTTTCCATGTTGCTCACCCCCGGATCTCCTCTATGGCTATGCAGCCAACTGCCATCTCTTCCAGGGGGGTGAGCTTCAATTTTGCTGGCATGGGGCCAGCCCCAGAGGTTTGGCTGTGTTCCCGCCGTTTGGTCAGCTTCTTCTTCAGGTTGGTTTTGAAGTCGTGCCACCTGCATGCAAAGTTCTCATATTAATACATGTCACCCCTGACGTTTGATGTAGCATGCATTGTAATCTGCTACCGATGTCAACTTACATTATGTAAAACTATCAACACAACACTTAGAACAAACATTCCCACTCATCCTCCAATAAATATAGAATAAGAGACATGCCAATCATGTCTGTTGCTCCTAGCAACATCACCGACCATTCACCAACACCATCTAATATATAATACAAACATTACTGGTCTACTTCTGCACAAATGTAGCACACTTTAACTTGCCTCTTCTTCACATGCTCCCTCTCACGAACTTGTGGAACTTCCACATTAATCTCAGCGGTTATGTCATCCCAAATCTTCCATTTCCTGGTGTGTGTCAGCTTCTCCTGTGGACACTCTATCCAATCCCTTGCACGGGGTACCAGAATGGCAAGCTCCTGCGGTTCGAATGCCATGTTCCTGGTGTCTGGATCCTCTGTTGGGCTCTTTTGACCACGACCACGCGAACGCCCACGGCCACCTGTCGCTGTACCTGAAGTGCTGGCCAGGCTACTATATTGGGAAGCCACCTGCTGTGTTCCCAATGATTCTGCTGAGGCAGAAGATGGGCCAGCTGCCTGCTCTCCTCCAAATGTTGTTGGAGGGGCACATAGGAGGTGCTGGAGTCCAGGCGTTCCATGAGGCTGTGGAAGTCTTGCTCTCCCTCAGAATGAGAGCCAGCCATGTTTGCAACACCATTTTGTGGTTCTAGCACACCTTTATATACTATTTCTGTCAGTGGCGTACTTCAGCTAAACCCTGTGTTTTTGCGGCAGCGTTCCGTACGGCAGCGTCCGCCGTGCTGTTTGTGCGGCGCATAGGCCACGCCCATAGTAGCGGCAATTCAAATGTACAAAACCTGGCGTACCTTCAAAGTCTAATTTTGGTGAAATCTGGTAATATTTTCTATAATGGCCACCTCCAACGTTATGAAATCATAAATGCTATCTGTGAATGTTCATTAGTACTGTGCTATTGTTGTGAATGTACCAAAAATGTAAGTAACCCAATCCATTTGGAAATCCACCCCACAAGTCATGCAATAGTCATCACTGATGTCATGCACAACACATGTGATAGGCCTATAAATAGTTGTTTGCTGCTAGATTCATTTGTCTCCA
This sequence comes from Crinia signifera, assembly GCF_055691185.1. Classification (NCBI taxonomy): domain Eukaryota; kingdom Metazoa; phylum Chordata; class Amphibia; order Anura; family Myobatrachidae; genus Crinia; species Crinia signifera. Next base: position 96,759 of record NW_028142001.1, on the reverse strand, counting down.
GATCTGTATTGTGCCCGGGTGTAAGGTAAGCTCTCCCATGGTCATTGTAGAGATGATATACATTAACAATGTAAGGGTAATAATGTATGCACCATTGGTTCACTGATTACAGATTTTTTGTTCAGCAAAGGCTTGTTAGCATTAATGAATCATGTTACCTGGCCACCATTTAACACACAGGTGTTAAACCTGTGTGCCACCATATATTGGTGAACTACATGTCCCATCAATAGTTGAAATGTGTCCCATACTGTTACAGTTCACAATGGAGGTTATTCATGTTACAACATTCCCGTTCACACCATTAGAAGGCGCACACTTTGATGTCCCATGCATTTTCAGCCAACATATTCTTTCAATTTGTCATACATGTGTCAGACTACATGATTTCATGATCAATTGTTCTTACATATAATACTTAATTAGTGTTTAGGTGTTAAATGTAATAGAGATATTTGTGTTTACAAAGTTGTGTGGTGAGGTAATATTATTGTTACATCATTGTAGATCATTATGGATATTCGGGACTTCACTGGGCGGCCGTCTATTGTACGTATGGATTCATCTAATGAGACTAATTTTTTGGGATGAGCATTCGGTACTTGTGTATTTTGGCGGCGCCCACAATGAGGATCGCGACCATCGTGTGTGAAAAATCGGGTCCATCGCGTCCATCGCGTCGCGTCGTGTGCATTAACATGGCACACGACGCGACCGACGCGATGGACGCGATTTCTCCATAGGCTTCAATGTTAAAATATTTAAACATTGAAATCGTGTCGGTCGCGTCGGTCTTGTGCCATTATAATGGCACAAGATAAGATGGACTTGATAAAGTCCATTTTACATGGAATAAAATGGGAAATGGGCCAATATGGCCCATTTCTCATTGTATATGTCCCCGTCATGTCCAAATATAACTGCCCCCCCATTGTGAGCGGCACCCCAGTATTGACGTCAACCCGAAGCGTGGCGAGCGCAGCGAGCCCGCGAGGGGCGGCGGTGCGCGTCCTCCGACCTTTTCATACCCCTACTATCCACGTCGGCGTGGAGTTGAGAATAGAATAGTGTGGCGAGCGCAGCGAGCCACCGAGCCCGAAGCGTGGCGAGCGCAGCGAGCCCCGCGAGGGGACGCGGACACCTGTGAAGCCCGCGTGGGGACGCGGATACCTGTGAAGGTATCCGCGTCCCCTCGCGGGGCTCGCTGCACTCGCCACGCTTCGGGCTCGGTGGCTCGCTGCAATCGCCACACTATTCTATTCTCAACTCCACGCCGACGTGGATAGTAGGGGTATGAAAAGGTCGTAGGACGCGTACCGCCGCCCCTCGCGGGCTCGCTACGCTCGCCACGCTTCGGGTTGGCGTCAATACTGGGGTGCCGCTGACAATGGGGGGCATTTATATTTGGACATGACGGGGCCATATACAATGAGAAATGGGCTATATTGGCCCATTTCCCATTGTTTTCTATGTTAGATGGACTTTATCAACTACATTTGATCTTGTGCCATTATAATGGCACAAGTCCGACGCGACCGACAGTATTTCAATGTTAAAAATATTTTAACATTGAAGCCTATGGAGAAATCGCGTCGGTCGCATCGGTCGCGTCGTGTGCCTTAACTTTAAGGCACACGACGCGACGCGATGGACCCGATTTCTCCATCGGGTTCAATGTTAAAAATATTTTAACATTGAAGCCTATGGAGAAATCGCGTCCATCGCGTCGTGTGCCTTAAAGTTAAGGCACACGATGCCCGCGACGGGCGCCGCCAAAATACACAAGTACCGAGCATTCTTTGCATAGGTGTTCCATTTCATTTGATCATTTCATTGTAGTTTGCTGAAGCAATGATGGACTTTGTGGCTAATGGGCTAAGGGCACTTGCGTCTCAACCCACTCGTCGCCCAAGGAGGCCAGGACGTGCAAGAATCTTTCGCACACGGGTGACACTCTTTGGGATGCCCGATGATGAGGTACTTACTAGGTACCGGTTACCCCCACATGTCATTCTAGATATACTCTCTTTAATTGAGAGTGATCTAGAACCTCTTCATGGGCTCACGACGGCAATTCCGCCTCACACTCAGCTGCTGGCGGTCTTGCATTTCTGTGCCTCAGGATCATTCCAACAAGTAGTGGCAGTACTTGCTGGAATATCCCAGCCGGCTTTCAGCAGAATCCTGAGGCATGTGACGTCAGCCATGTTTAGGCGCAAGGGGCACTTCATGGCCATGTCTTTTGCCCAAGAGACCCTTCACAGAAGCCAGCAGGCATTCCATCAAATTGCTGGCTTCCCTAATGTGATAGGGGCTGTGGATGGCACCCATGTACCATTTGTGCCTCCATCACGAAGTGAGAAGATCTATAGGAACCGAAAATTGTTCCACTCACTCAACGTGATGGTGGTATGTGGCCCATCCATGGAAATTCTCACCTTCAACTCGAAGTTTCCCGGAAGTGCCCGTCATGTTATCCAACAAACCGGGATTTGGCAGAGACTCCAAGAGCTTGAAGGCCGTGATGCATGGGTTCTGGGTGACTCCGGTTACCCATGTACACCCTGGCTGCTTACGTCGTACAGCTCCCCTGCACCAGGCCCACAGGAGGCATTCAATAGGGCGCATGTTGCCACCAGGCAAGTGGTGGAGCGCTCAATTGGCCTGTTAAAGGGTCGATTTAGAGTGCTCCACCGGACTGGTGGTGACTGCGCCTGAAATGGTGTCGAGGATTGTGGGCTTGTGTGCATTCTTTTACAACATAGCTGTGCGGCGTGAGATACCCTTTGATGAGTGGGAGGTACCATCTGAGTCGCAAGATCCTCCCCTGTGCCCATCCCGCTCCCCGGAAAGCCGTCGGGGATACCAGCTGCGGGACTCTGTTGCCCAAAGATTCTTCAGGTACATTTTTGAATGTTGCACAGACCAACCCAATTTCTGATCAATTACACACATCAAGGTGGAAAATGATGTTAATTTTGTGTCCTCGAAATTAATAATTAGCCACCACGGAGTCTTAATGCCAATATCAATTGCACTATGTATTATGTTTGAGGTGTATTGGTTTTAGACCAATATTGCAGGTCACACTTATACCTTGTACATAGATTTCAAAATGTTTTTTATGTTTCCAATATTGTAGCTGAGCTTATCATCCATGTCTGGTGAGTAGATTGATTTTCATACTTTTTTCACCATGTATGTGTGGTATGTGTTGGTGATTATTTTATTTGTAGATGTAATATTTATTATCACACACATATATATATATATATATATATATATATATATATATATTTTGTTGGGTGTTTTTTTTTATATATATTTGAAGTAGGAGCCAGGCAGGCAGGCAGGCAGCCAGCCAGCTTAGGTGTATAATGTGTCCAATATAATGGTGTAGTCAGGAGAACTGCTAGTATGTGTATGTGTTTTTTCTTATAAATGTACGCATACACATAAATGCATACAGTAAGTAATGCGAACTACAGCTATGCGATATCAAGCTATAGCATGCGTTGCTTGGCGGTGCGATGTTTTCGCCGATTGTTGGGCGTATACACAATGTTCATGTCAATATGGATAATAAAGTTAATACCAAATAGTAAACTTAACAACCAATCACAGGACAGGAGTCTTTATCATGCGCCATAGATAAAATGGCTTCTTCTCAAAGGGCACCACCGTTTGACACCGCGGAGCTGCTGGCACTTGTTGCCGTAATGGAGAGGAGGCTGGGGCGTGCAGGCCCCTTCATCTTCAACAGAGACAAGCGCCGGGCGTACCTTGCTGCCCGGCGCAGGATACTCGCCCGCACAAATGTGCGGAGGACCGTCGCCCAGTTGGAGTGGCGATGGTCCGACCTGCGGAGGCGGCAGCCGGAGCTGCTACAGCAGTTGAGGCGCCGTATAGAACGCTGTAAGTTTTTTAGCAATTCATTCATCATTAACATTGAATCCTTTCATTTTCACATTAGTAACACATTTATTAACATGAGGTACAGTGGGTGTTGATGATATAGAAATGGCATATACTATATGTGTGATACTTCCTCTATCACATGCATTAATGTGGATATGATGGGGGACATTTACCAAAATGGATTCGTAGAAAAAAGGTGTATTCGTAGGGAGAAATACACCTTTTTTTACAAATTTGTATTTTCGGGATTTACAATCCCAAAAATACAACAATTCGTAGTCCTAAAGATGGAACATTCGTATTTGTATTTACAAATACGAATGTCCCACACCATCGATAGGATACGACAGAAATCACCATTCAAAAGAATGGTGGTTCCTGATGTACTAAGCAGCCGTACTGATAATACGGCTGCTAAGTGGTGTGAAGCACCCACGCAAATACGACAGGAAAATAGAACACCATTTTCCTGTTCTATTTGCTTTAAGCCTGCACGGATCAGTCAGATCCGTGCAGGCTGCGGTGTAAAAAAATAGAAAAATTAAATAACTAAAAAAAAAAAAACGTCGTGGGGTCCCCCCCACAGCCGAAACCAGCACCAGGCTGAAGGAGCCGGGGCCGGTAATTAAAAATCAGGGAACCCGACAAATAGGGGTTCCCCGATTTTTAACAACCAGCCCCAGGCTCCAGGTCCGGGGCTGGTTCCCAAAATACGGGGGACAAAATGACTAGGGGTCCCCCGCATTTCAAGAACCAGTCCCAGGCACAACCAGCCAGCAGGGTAATGTCACAGCCGGGGGACACTTATGATATAAGGTCCCGCGGCCAAAACATTAACCCCCTGACCGGTCAGCCTGGCCAGGGGCCCTGGGGGAGTGGGGACCCCCCCAATGAAGGGGTCCCCCCCCTCCAGGACTTACCTGACCAGGCTGAAGCCTGGTACTGTCCCCGATGCCCCTGGGCGGTGGGCATCGGGCTGATTATGGTGTAAAAAAAAAAGATTAAACTATTGTTTTTTACTGTGGCACTACAAGTGCCAGCAAGCCTCCCCAGCAAGCTGGGACTTGGAGAACCACAAGTCCCAGCCTGCTGGGCATTAAATGGCCCGCTGGCACTTGTAGTTCCACAGTTAAAAAAATAGTACAATAAACACACTGACACAATGAAAATAAAAGTTTAATACATACATTACACACATACTGATACTTACCTTTCTTGATCCCGTAGGTAGCCCTGGTCCTGATGTCCTGTGTCGTCCTCCAGGTCCATGTCGGCTGTCTGCGTCGTCCTCCAGGTCCATGTCGGCTGTCTGCGTCGTCCTCCAGGTCCATGTCGGCTGTCTGCGTCGTCCTCCAGGTCCATGGCGGTGTCCGGGTCCGAAGAAATCCATGTTGGAGCTGTGGAAGGAAATCCTACTCACCTGGTCCTGCGCTGAAGAAGTCTTCTCCCTGTCCGACGTAATCCAGGTAATGTTGAAGCTGTCGCCGGTCCCCACTGTCTCCGCATCGCGCTGAGGAGAGATGCTGAGATATTTCATACTCGGCGCCTCTCCTCAGAATGAATTCTATTGGCCGCCTAGCGGCCAATCAGGACCCATACTGTTACAGTTCACAATGGAGGTTATTCATGTTACAACATTCCCGTTCACACCATTAGAAGGCGCACACTTTGATGTCCCATGCATTTTCAGCCAACATATTCTTTCAATTTGTCATACATGTGTCAGACTACATGATTTCATGATCAATTGTTCTTACATATAATACTTAATTAGTGTTTAGGTGTTAAATGTAATAGAGATATTTGTGTTTACAAAGTTGTGTGGTGAGGTAATATTATTGTTACATCATTGTAGATCATTATGGATATTCGGGACTTCACTGGGCGGCCGTCTATTGTACGTATGGATTCATCTAATGAGACTAATTTTTTGGGATGAGCATTCGGTACTTGTGTATTTTGGCGGCGCCCACAATGAGGATCGCGACCATCGTGTGTGAAAAATCGGGTCCATCGCGTCCATCGCGTCGCGTCGTGTGCATTAACATGGCACACGACGCGACCGACGCGATGGACGCGATTTCTCCATAGGCTTCAATGTTAAAATATTTAAACATTGAAATCGTGTCGGTCGCGTCGGTCTTGTGCCATTATAATGGCACAAGATAAGATGGACTTGATAAAGTCCATTTTACATGGAATAAAATGGGAAATGGGCCAATATGGCCCATTTCTCATTGTATATGTCCCCGTCATGTCCAAATATAACTGCCCCCCCATTGTGAGCGGCACCCCAGTATTGACGTCAACCCGAAGCGTGGCGAGCGCAGCGAGCCCGCGAGGGGCGGCGGTGCGCGTCCTCCGACCTTTTCATACCCCTACTATCCACGTCGGCGTGGAGTTGAGAATAGAATAGTGTGGCGAGCGCAGCGAGCCACCGAGCCCGAAGCGTGGCGAGCGCAGCGAGCCCCGCGAGGGGACGCGGACACCTGTGAAGCCCGCGTGGGGACGCGGATACCTGTGAAGGTATCCGCGTCCCCTCGCGGGGCTCGCTGCACTCGCCACGCTTCGGGCTCGGTGGCTCGCTGCAATCGCCACACTATTCTATTCTCAACTCCACGCCGACGTGGATAGTAGGGGTATGAAAAGGTCGTAGGACGCGTACCGCCGCCCCTCGCGGGCTCGCTACGCTCGCCACGCTTCGGGTTGGCGTCAATACTGGGGTGCCGCTGACAATGGGGGCATTTATATTTGGACATGACGGGGCCATATACAATGAGAAATGGGCTATATTGGCCCATTTCCCATTGTTTTCTATGTTAGATGGACTTTATCAACTACATTTGATCTTGTGCCATTATAATGGCACAAGTCCGACGCGACCGACAGTATTTCAATGTTAAAAATATTTTAACATTGAAGCCTATGGAGAAATCGCGTCGGTCGCATCGGTCGCGTCGTGTGCCTTAACTTTAAGGCACACGACGCGACGCGATGGACCCGATTTCTCCATCGGGTTCAATGTTAAAAATATTTTAACATTGAAGCCTATGGAGAAATCGCGTCCATCGCGTCGTGTGCCTTAAAGTTAAGGCACACGATGCCCGCGACGGGCGCCGCCAAAATACACAAGTACCGAGCATTCTTTGCATAGGTGTTCCATTTCATTTGATCATTTCATTGTAGTTTGCTGAAGCAATGATGGACTTTGTGGCTAATGGGCTAAGGGCACTTGCGTCTCAACCCACTCGTCGCCCAAGGAGGCCAGGACGTGCAAGAATCTTTCGCACACGGGTGACACTCTTTGGGATGCCCGATGATGAGGTACTTACTAGGTACCGGTTACCCCCACATGTCATTCTAGATATACTCTCTTTAATTGAGAGTGATCTAGAACCTCTTCATGGGCTCACGACGGCAATTCCGCCTCACACTCAGCTGCTGGCGGTCTTGCATTTCTGTGCCTCAGGATCATTCCAACAAGTAGTGGCAGTACTTGCTGGAATATCCCAGCCGGCTTTCAGCAGAATCCTGAGGCATGTGACGTCAGCCATGTTTAGGCGCAAGGGGCACTTCATGGCCATGTCTTTTGCCCAAGAGACCCTTCACAGAAGCCAGCAGGCATTCCATCAAATTGCTGGCTTCCCTAATGTGATAGGGGCTGTGGATGGCACCCATGTACCATTTGTGCCTCCATCACGAAGTGAGAAGATCTATAGGAACCGAAAATTGTTCCACTCACTCAACGTGATGGTGGTATGTGGCCCATCCATGGAAATTCTCACCTTCAACTCGAAGTTTCCCGGAAGTGCCCGTCATGTTATCCAACAAACCGGGATTTGGCAGAGACTCCAAGAGCTTGAAGGCCGTGATGCATGGGTTCTGGGTGACTCCGGTTACCCATGTACACCCTGGCTGCTTACGTCGTACAGCTCCCCTGCACCAGGCCCACAGGAGGCATTCAATAGGGCGCATGTTGCCACCAGGCAAGTGGTGGAGCGCTCAATTGGCCTGTTAAAGGGTCGATTTAGAGTGCTCCACCGGACTGGTGGTGACTGCGCCTGAAATGGTGTCGAGGATTGTGGGCTTGTGTGCATTCTTTTACAACATAGCTGTGCGGCGTGAGATACCCTTTGATGAGTGGGAGGTACCATCTGAGTCGCAAGATCCTCCCCTGTGCCCATCCCGCTCCCCGGAAAGCCGTCGGGGATACCAGCTGCGGGACTCTGTTGCCCAAAGATTCTTCAGGTACATTTTTGAATGTTGCACAGACCAACCCAATTTCTGATCAATTACACACATCAAGGTGGAAAATGATGTTAATTTTGTGTCCTCGAAATTAATAATTAGCCACCACGGAGTCTTAATGCCAATATCAATTGCACTATGTATTATGTTTGAGGTGTATTGGTTTTAGACCAATATTGCAGGTCACACTTATACCTTGTACATAGATTTCAAAATGTTTTTTATGTTTCCAATATTGTAGCTGAGCTTATCATCCATGTCTGGTGAGTAGATTGATTTTCATACTTTTTTCACCATGTATGTGTGGTATGTGTTGGTGATTATTTTATTTGTAGATGTAATATTTATTATCACACACATATATATATATATATATATATATATATATATATATATATTTTGTTGGGTGTTTTTTTTTATATATATTTGAAGTAGGAGCCAGGCAGGCAGGCAGGCAGCCAGCCAGCTTAGGTGTATAATGTGTCCAATATAATGGTGTAGTCAGGAGAACTGCTAGTATGTGTATGTGTTTTTTCTTATAAATGTACGCATACACATAAATGCATACAGTAAGTAATGCGAACTACAGCTATGCGATATCAAGCTATAGCATGCGTTGCTTGGCGGTGCGATGTTTTCGCCGATTGTTGGGCGTATACACAATGTTCATGTCAATATGGATAATAAAGTTAATACCAAATAGTAAACTTAACAACCAATCACAGGACAGGAGTCTTTATCATGCGCCATAGATAAAATGGCTTCTTCTCAAAGGGCACCACCGTTTGACACCGCGGAGCTGCTGGCACTTGTTGCCGTAATGGAGAGGAGGCTGGGGCGTGCAGGCCCCTTCATCTTCAACAGAGACAAGCGCCGGGCGTACCTTGCTGCCCGGCGCAGGATACTCGCCCGCACAAATGTGCGGAGGACCGTCGCCCAGTTGGAGTGGCGATGGTCCGACCTGCGGAGGCGGCAGCCGGAGCTGCTACAGCAGTTGAGGCGCCGTATAGAACGCTGTAAGTTTTTTAGCAATTCATTCATCATTAACATTGAATCCTTTCATTTTCACATTAGTAACACATTTATTAACATGAGGTACAGTGGGTGTTGATGATATAGAAATGGCATATACTATATGTGTGATACTTCCTCTATCACATGCATTAATGTGGATATGATGGGGGACATTTACCAAAATGGATTCGTAGAAAAAAGGTGTATTCGTAGGGAGAAATACACCTTTTTTTACAAATTTGTATTTTCGGGATTTACAATCCCAAAAATACAACAATTCGTAGTCCTAAAGATGGAACATTCGTATTTGTATTTACAAATACGAATGTCCCACACCATCGATAGGATACGACAGAAATCACCATTCAAAAGAATGGTGGTTCCTGATGTACTAAGCAGCCGTACTGATAATACGGCTGCTAAGTGGTGTGAAGCACCCACGCAAATACGACAGGAAAATAGAACACCATTTTCCTGTTCTATTTGCTTTAAGCCTGCACGGATCAGTCAGATCCGTGCAGGCTGCGGTGTAAAAAAATAGAAAAATTAAATAACTAAAAAAAAAAAAACGTCGTGGGGTCCCCCCCACAGCCGAAACCAGCACCAGGCTGAAGGAGCCGGGGCCGGTAATTAAAAATCAGGGAACCCGACAAATAGGGGTTCCCCGATTTTTAACAACCAGCCCCAGGCTCCAGGTCCGGGGCTGGTTCCCAAAATACGGGGGACAAAATGACTAGGGGTCCCCCGCATTTCAAGAACCAGTCCCAGGCACAACCAGCCAGCAGGGTAATGTCACAGCCGGGGGACACTTATGATATAAGGTCCCGCGGCCAAAACATTAACCCCCTGACCGGTCAGCCTGGCCAGGGGCCCTGGGGGAGTGGGGACCCCCCCAATGAAGGGGTCCCCCCCCTCCAGGACTTACCTGACCAGGCTGAAGCCTGGTACTGTCCCCGATGCCCCTGGGCGGTGGGCATCGGGCTGATTATGGTGTAAAAAAAAAAGATTAAACTATTGTTTTTTACTGTGGCACTACAAGTGCCAGCAAGCCTCCCCAGCAAGCTGGGACTTGGAGAACCACAAGTCCCAGCCTGCTGGGCATTAAAGGGCCCGCTGGCACTTGTAGTTCCACAGTTAAAAAAATAGTACAATAAACACACTGACACAATGAAAATAAAAGTTTAATACATACATTACACACATACTGATACTTACCTTTCTTGATCCCGTAGGTAGCCCTGGTCCTGATGTCCTGTGTCGTCCTCCAGGTCCATGTCGGCTGTCTGCGTCGTCCTCCAGGTCCATGTCGGCTGTCTGCGTCGTCCTCCAGGTCCATGTCGGCTGTCTGCGTCGTCCTCCAGGTCCATGGCGGTGTCCGGGTCCGAAGAAATCCATGTTGGAGCTGTGGAAGGAAATCCTACTCACCTGGTCCTGCGCTGAAGAAGTCTTCTCCCTGTCCGACGTAATCCAGGTAATGTTGAAGCTGTCGCCGGTCCCCACTGTCTCCGCATCGCGCTGAGGAGAGATGCTGAGATATTTCATACTCGGCGCCTCTCCTCAGAATGAATTCTATTGGCCGCCTAGCGGCCAATCAGGAGCCGAGAAAGTCGGCTCCTGATTGGCCGCTAGGCGGCCAATAGAATTCATTCTGAGGAGAGGCGCCGAGTATGAAATATCTCAGCATCTCTCCTCAGCGCGATGCGGAGACAGCGGGGACCGGCGACAGCTTCAACATTACCTGGATTACGTCGGACAGGGAGAAGACTTCTTCAGCGCAGGACCAGGTGAGTAGGATTTCCTTCCACAGCTCCAACATGGATTTCTTCGGACCCGGACACCGCCATGGACCTGGAGGACGATGCAGACAGCCGACATGGACCTGGAGGACGACGCAGACAGCCGACATGGACCTGGAGGACGACGCAGACAGCCGACATGGACCTGGAGGACGACACAGGACATCAGGACCAGGGCTACCTACGGGATCAAGAAAGGTAAGTATCAGTATGTGTGTAATGTATGTATTAAACTTTTATTTTCATTGTGTCAGTGTGTTTATTGTACTATTTTTTTAACTGTGGAACTACAAGTGCCAGCGGGCCCTTTAATGCCCAGCAGGCTGGGACTTGTGGTTCTCCAAGTCCCAGCTTGCTGGGGAGGCTTGCTGGCACTTGTAGTGCCACAGTAAAAAACAATAGTTTTATCCTTTTTTTTACACCATAATCAGCCCGATGCCCACCGCCCAGGGGCATCGGGGACAGTACCAGGCTTCAGCCTGGTCAGGTAAGTCCTGGAGGGGGGAGACCCCTTCATTGGGGGGGTCCCCACTCCCCCAGGGCCCCTGGCCAGGCTGACTGGTCGGTAGGGATGAATGCTTTGGCCGGGGGGACTTGTATAAAAAGTCTCCCCCCGGCTGTGGCATTACCCTGCTGGCTGGTTTTGTCTGGGGCTGGTTCTTAAAATACGGGGGACCCCTAGTCATTTTGTCCCCCGTATTTTGGGAACCAGCCCCAGAGCAGGAGCCTGGGGCTGGTTGTTAAAAATCCGGGAACCCCTATTTGTCGGGTTCCCTGATTTTTAATTACCGGCTCCAGGCTCTGTCAGCCTGGTGCTGGTTTCGGCTGTGGGGGGGAACCCACGCCGTTTTTTTTTTTTTATTTTTATTTATTTTTCTATTTTTTTTTACACACTGCAGCCTGCACGGATCTGACTGATCCGTGCAGACTGCTAGAAAAATTCGTATTAGCGGCCGTATATATGGCCAGCTAATACGAATGGTTACACCATCGGAGGGTTACAAAGCAGTCGTATCTGACTGCTTTGTAATTTCCCCTCCGGAACACGACTTTGCATACGACTAAAACAGTCGTATGCAGCCGCAGGGGAAATACCAATACGAAAAACTAGGTTTTTCATATTGGTAAATTTCCCCCGATATGTACTTGTTATAGTAATTAGAATGTCAAATGACACTCAACCATTTTGTTTGCTTAACCCACAGCGCGGGAGAGAGCCAGACAGGCCCGTGAGGAGGCCCGTGAGGTGGCCCAGGAGGAGGCCCCGGAGGTGGAGGTAGAGGTGGAGGGCCAGGTGGAGGTGGAGGAGGAGGAGGCGGGACAGGTGGAGATGGAGGAGGAGGATGAGGGCCGTCATGAGGCGGAACACTTCACCTCCATTCCCCCTACACACACCCCTACCCCTAGCCACTCATCAACCTCCGCATTCTACCTTCCTCCCCCCCCCCCCAATACCAACAGAAGGAGGAGCTGCCCCTACCCGTGGCCATCTTCCCACAAGCCCCCAACGTGGAGGATGATGAGATTGTGGAGCTGCCAGCCAGGGATAAGTAGACGTAATGCCCCATTACTGACTTAGGTACAGTTTGTTATGTCGCACAGCTGATTACATTTTGCTTTAATATAGTAAAGACTAGTCCAAACAAATGGATAACAACAGACACACTTTGGGGTTATAGGGCCATGCTGCAAACGTGGAATCTGGGGGCTCATGTAGGTGATGAGTGTTTATTTATGGAGGGTCTTTCTATATAAGCACAAATAAAACATCAATGGAGTATGGCCAGGCCGGATTTATAATGGAGTCACAAGTGGGCAGTTCCCCTGGGCCCCCCTCTAGCCAGTGGGCCCGTGTTGTTGCCATGTATTTTTGAAAGCTATTATGTAGGATGGATTTACCTTAGAAATTGTTTGGTGTATGGAAGCGGATTAGTGCTGCACTTTCACCTATCTGGCAATGTGACAAGGAATCATGAAGTAAGGGGTAGAGGGACTAGCCTAGCCTTTTAATGTGGTATCTATCTATCTATCTATGTATCTATCTATGTATCTATCTATCATGCAGTTTAGCTATTAAGCAGTGACATGCAGGTATATATGTATGGCAACATGTGGCATGTTCTAGTGGATGTAGCTTTCTAGTACATTGGTGAGTGTTAAGGCAGGAGAAGTGTGAGTGAGGCTCAAGTGTTGTTGTGATTTTGATACATACATTGCCAATTTTATCAGTCACATATTCTGTAGTGTAAGCCACTGTGTGTGTGTGTGTGTGTGTGTGTGTGTGTGTGTGTGTGTGTGTGTGTGTGTGTGTGTGTGTGTGTGTGTGTGTGTGTGTGTGTGTGTGTGTGTGTGTGTGTGTGTGTGTGTGTGTGTGTGTGTGGCACCATCATATTTTTTTTTCATTAGAAACACTATTGCCTATGTAATTGTTTGTATGTATGATTTATCATGCTGTAGGTACTTAGGATTGACTGTACAAGGTCTACCTGAATAGCATAATTAATGTTGAACCCCCTTTAACATGCCCACAGATGACCAGAGGGAAGAAGGCGAGGGTATGAGAGGGGCCCTCCTAAGGCTGCGCCAGCACCTGCTCATCATGGCTGCAGATGTGCAGGACCTCTGCGACCATTAGAAGTGGTCTGTGTGTTATTGTATTATTTTACAGTATAAGTATAAATATAAGTATATAAGTATAAATAGTGATGTTTATTTATGTAAGGTGCAAAAGGGATATACAGTATATATAGATGGGTTTAGTGCATAAAAGTGGTTGAAAGTGAAGGGTAATGTAAAGATGTACATAGTGTGTTGATGTGTATGTGTGTGTTTGCATGTGAAGAATAATTGATGATGTAATATGCATACTTAACACATGGGCGTAAAGGGGCAAGAAAGAATGTTGTGAACTTAGCATGATGTAAGGGTTAATCTAAAGTGGTAGTAAAGTGTTTAATTATCAATTAGAGAAATAATAGATGACCATTAAAAACAATCCCTTTTTAATGATGTTGCCTAATTGCATAAGTGGGTCATGTTACAGATTTCGGTGTTCAGATAATAGTGGTGATTTGTGCGTAAATACACGGCATCGGTGCGTACGGGCAGGTTCCCGTCCGTTCTGACGCGGTAAGACCGTGCTTACGCTGTAAGACCGTGCCGAATCTGTGCGTGTCCACCGCACACGCAAAGGTTTGGATGTCGTCCGTAAACACGCCCTCTTCTTAAAGAGTGAGTCCGTCCGAATGCGGAGGACCGGTGGGCGTTTCTTCGGACGATGTCCTCACAGCGTGGCGTGCGGACCGCTCCGAAAGATTTTGGAAATGTACGCACCAACCAGAATAAGGGCCAAAGTTAGGTACTTGTGTATTATCACGGCGCCCGATTTCATCTAAATCGCATCTGATATCGCAGCCGATTTTTGGGCCGATTTGATCTGTGATGCGATTTTGCGTCCGATTTCCGGCCGATTTTTTTGCCGATTTTCGGCCATTACCTGCTGATTTGCATGTTATTCCATCCTTACCCCCAGGTACTATGCGATGTGATTTTCGGGAAAATGCCCGATTGTACAATTAAATATTGCATAGCAACGCATGCCAGCAAGTGGCACGCGATGCGATGTGATTTGCAATGTTAAATGCACCCCCATTGTTAACACCACCCCACTATCAACGCCAACCCGAAGCGTGGGGCGGTGGTGCGCGTCCTCCGACCTTTTCATACCCCCACTATCCACGTCGGCGTGGAGTTGATTTTAAATAGTGTGGCGAGCGCAGCGAGCCACCGAGCCCGAAGCGAGGCGAGCGCAGCGGATTACTTGTATTCCGCGTGCGCTCGCCGGGCTTCGGGCTCGGTGGCTCGCTGCGCTCGCCACACTATCTAAAATCGATTCCACGCCGAAGTGGATAGTGGGGGTATGAAAAGGTTGGAGGACGTGTACCGCCGCCCCTCACGGGCTCGCTACGCTCGCCACGCTATGGGTTGGCGTTGATAGTTGGGGTGGCGTTAACAATGGCGGTGCATTTAACATTGTAAGCACCCATCAGGGTGATTGTACAATTACAAATCGAATCGCATCACATGCATCGCATGGCATGCATCACATGCCACTATATTGCATGCGATGCACTACGATGGAAATCGGGGTTGTGCAAGGTGTGCAATGATGGAACAGCAATGATGGAAAATCAGCCGGAAATCGGCCAAAAATTGGCCGCAAAATCGCATCCAATTTTTCCATGCAATTTTCGGCCGATTTTCGGCCGATTTCGTGGGCGCCGTGATAATACACAAGTACCCAAAGTTATTTTTTCCGCACTCAACAAAAACAAAGAACACAGCCAGGAACAAAAATTGAAGACCTATGCCAGAAGAGGTCAACATCTAAGGGATTGACCTCAGTAAAGTATCAACTCTTGCTGTATCATGGGAGGCAATGCCGGGAATCACACAATCTATTTTGGGAGATGGAATTAGGGAAACCGCTTCAACCAGAGACTGGGGCCAAAATTAGAAAACATTGATATCCGCCTCACAATCCATCAGATTTAGGGAAAACTCTTTTAAAATATATTCCCGGTGGTACCTAACCCCAAACAGATTAAAACGCATATACCCAGGGACAACAGACTGCTGCTGGCGGAATTGGGGGCACAGTGGCAATTTAATACACATTTTTTGGGAATGCCCTAGAATCCGGGAAACCTGGAGATTACCTTTAGACTTGATTTGTCAAGTTGTGGGTACTAGACTCCCAAGGACACCGAGTATATGTTGTTTCCCATGAATACACCAGGGGTGAGTTACCCTATACAAAGTTTATCTGGCATGTGTTGAGTGCGGTAAAGATAAAAATAGCGGTTAACTGGAAGACGGAAAAGGCAAATAGCAATAAAGGAAATGATTTGGCATCTGTACCATATGGAACATCTTTCCAGCATGGTGGAAGAGAAAATGGAAATTTTCAAAGAAACCTGGTCCCCATGGCTAATATACTATAACCTGCCTATTGATTGAAAAAAAAGAAAAGGGAAAAAGGGGAAAGAAGGAAGGGAAAGAGAGAAAAGGGAAGGAAAAGAAAAGGGAAGCAGCAATATGGGCTCTGAATAATTAAGACAGGGTACTTAAAGGGGAAACAAAGTCTATCCTAGTATAATTTGGAGAATGAACCCTAAAACAACCCCCCCCCTTACCCGTCCATAGCCTGGATATAGAAAGTATATAGAGTGATCTGGTACTAGGCTGTGGAAGGCCTTTGTTTGTTCATTTTTGTATGTCTGGTCTTGTTTTTGCTTATTATTTTTTATGTTTTGCCATGTTGTACTTTTCTTGTAATTAGGAGTGCATTACGGAGATTAATGAGTGTAATGGTTAATATAACTGAAAAAGGGAAAAAATAATAACCCGGTAGCAAAATTATGTTAAATAACAACAAAGATATGTACTGGATATATTTATGTAATGTTTATAATTGTATATAAAAGGAGAAAAAAAAAAGCAGTAAGTTACGCTGTGCAGGAGGGTGCCTGCCAGCGTCTGACCAGCCTAGTAATTAGTGCTGTTAACACGGTAAACCGGACGGTTGGTGCGGGTTAGTCTGAGCAGTATAATACCTGCCAGTGTCCGACCACACTGGTGACTAGCGCTGACAGCACGGAGATCCGGCGCGTGTCTACTTCCGTTCTCTACCTACATTTTAAATCTTTAAATCACATTTTCTCTCTCTACCATCGCTATATGTGTGTATGTAAATTTGAACCCCTTATTTCGCTACTGTGTAGGTGTCTCCTTATCCATTTCATGTTCAATAAAGATAAAAGGGGCCCCCACCACTTTTAAGTAAAAAGCCAATAAAGGAATATACCCTACAAATAAATCCTCATTGCCTGTATAGAGTGTATCCACTACAAACCCTTGTCTCATGTTTTTTTCTTGTTCAGAACGTTTGGGATAGCACCCCCACTGGTGTAAATGAGCACACAGTGGCATCTTGCCTATAAATATTAGGGTATCAATGTAATTAGTGAGTGCAGAATTCCAAAAACCCCTAAGGAATAGATATAACACTGTATATTTCTGGTAAAAGTACTTTAATGCCAGCGTCCCAGCAATAGTGTCAAACAATTAATAATCTTTAAGGATAGGATACATTCACCGCACTTGTTACTGAATAGTATAATTTTGCAGCTTTCTTTCTAAGTCCATATATGTTGGACTATCTGGGAAAATGTATTATACCCACTGATGAAAGGGTTTATTGGAGCTGTCACAATGATGAGAAGCCGGGTAGCCTGTGGTAATGGGCAAACTTGTGGGTGCTTCAACCGCTGGTGCGTGAGAGCCTGGAAGAAGGTATCCAGCTGGGGGTAGAAAGCTCTGTATGTCCGAGGCTCCGGGACATCCCCTTCTTTGTTTCTTGTTCCTTTAACTGTACAAGCCTTTTCTTAAGTGTTCTTAGTAGTTAACATTGTCATTTGACTATATGTTTCTTTTTGCAATGTATCCTAGCATTGTTTTATGAATTTGTAGAATGACCCCTTATGAAGTCGCATGTAAAAGAAACGCGTTTGGCTCTTCTCTACATTGAATCAATTTAATTTATGGCAACAAGTGTGAACAATAATATGTCATAAAATGTTCTTCATGTGAAATTGTATCACCTTTTATGAACTAAAAGACTTTTTATGAAAATAAATACAAACAAGGACTATGTGGATTCCTTATTGTTGTTTACCCTATAGGGCTATACTATATAAGGACTATAACATTTGGAGCCATCTTACCATTTTCTCTGTGTATCCTACCTGTTTCCCCACCAACTGGAAACTGAGTGAAACTTTCCTCAAGGGTTAAGAGACTCTTACCCCTTGAGGAAGTCCTAAACATTATAAAGGGATGAAATGCGTTGGGAATTGAGTGGACAGGGCTACCTACCTCTCCGCAGTGTATGACACACACATCATATGCACGGAGACCACCAGGTACGCCACAGCCGAAAGAAGGAAGGACTCCCGGCCGCAAATTAAACACCCTGCAGCGGTGCGGAGACAGCGAGGATTGCCAGCCTGCAGGCCCCAGCTGAGAACTGCTGGAGCCCACCCACCCCCCAGTGCAATGAAGGAGGAGTGCCGGAGCTCCAGGCTGCCCAGGCGAACTCAGCGATGCCAAGGAAGGGAGGGGGTAATGGCATCTGTAATGGGGGCAGTAGACATCAGCCCAGAGAGGGCCCAACTATCACCCCTGGCTTAACTATCCTCTCCCTGGCTCTCCCTCCAGCCACAGCTACAGCCAGGGCCCCTGACACACTGGCCCACCCCCAGCAGCAGGCCAGCCTCTGGATCCATCCATGCTGGCCGTGGCGTGCTGAAGGGGTGAAGGCCTTTTTGAGCACTTTCACAGCTGCCTTGGAAGTAGCGAAGTCAAGGTGGCGCCGTTGATGGCTGCCTAGTGCCACCAAGCCAAAACATAGTTACATAGTAGGTAAGGCTGAAAAAAGACCTGCGTCCATCTAGTTCAACCTGGTATAGATTAACATGTACCCTTGTCTCCCCTGTACTGTTCCATATCTATAATGTTTTTACTTGCTACCTATCTGGCTGTTGCCATAACTAAATGGTGCCACTGAATGGCTGCCTGGGTGCTGCGCAGCTCCGTAATTATATATTATATTATATATATGTTCCCCATGTCCGTGTCCCTCATCAGGATACGGCTAGTGTATATCTGTACATGTGATATATCTCTGTACTGTCACTGTGTCAGCTCTGGGGTTTTTCGTGTTCCCGGCTGTGACCGTGGTGGACCAGTGGAGGGCGCTGTGTAGCGGAATACAGGGGGCTTGATGTATGACATACACAAGGGGACAGGAGCACAGCGAACCAGAGTGTTGGCAGAGACCAGGAACAGGGGCGCGGAGTCTAACTTGCCAGCGGGGTTCACCAGGGAGTCCCGCAAGGGACTTTGGACTTAGCTGCGTCTGGCAAGCAGGTCGCGGCCCCCTGCCCCGGTCCTCTGGTCACAGGCTGGGACTGGAGAGACTGAACCCTGGGACGGCCTTGAGAGACCAGGGTAACTGGTGGGTAGTCTGGGAACTGCGGGACTGATGACTTGGGATGTCGACAGAGATGTTGACGAACTGTATACTCAGGTGTATTGGCTAGATAGGATGGAGGTGTGATAGTCTCTATGGAGCACAATAGCTGTGAGTCAACCCAGGTGTTGACGGGGACTGTCGACAGGATCAGGACAAGATGTTGATAGTCTCTGATAGTGGTAACTGGCTTAAGAGCCAGAGAGGTGCTCAGCGAGACACCTGATACTCAACTGCAGGGATGGTATCGCAGGAGTCTTCTGGAGATGGAATGAACCAGGTAAATAACACAGGGTTGCCGACTTTGTAGAAATCCTCTCCGGGAGAAGCCCGTAGAGGAATCTAGCATTACTCGTTTTGGGGGCGGGGCTTAATGGTGACGTCATTAAGCCCCGCCCCCATTACAAGAAATAGCCTAAATGACAGTTATCCATGGAGGGGGCGGTGCTAAAACGTCACGATTGTGCCGTTTTAGCTCCGCCCCCTCCCCTGAGACCCGCGGATTGCGGCATATAAATGCCGCGATCGGGGGGCTCAGTGGGGGTCCCCCTGATTCCGGGAGGGTTGCCCACCCTTCCGGGGGCCGGGAGGAAGGACCCGATTTTCGGGAGACTCCCGCAAATTCCGGGAGGGTCGGCAACCCTGAAATAACAGCAGCTGAGAGAAACAGGTGAGCCTGGATATCCTGGAGCCTTGGGAACTTCCTCTGAACACAGGAGAACTCTGGAGCAGGTAAAGCAATTGTTCAAGGCAAGGAGGACTCTAGGAAGCTGGCTTATATTCCTCCAGGTGATTGCTTGATTGTCTGCAGCTTGCAGCAGCAGACAGAACCAGGAAGTATGCCTTAGGGATGGACATCGATGGTCGATGTTTCGGAAACATCGATGTTTTTCTTTCGATGTTAGTGTTTTTGCCATTTAATGGTGACCTTCCGATGTTTGTCACCATCGAATGCTAATCATTCGATGGTGTACCGATGGTGGCTTATTTTTTGTAATTCCCAAAAGCTATGCCTCCCCTGGCTGCTGTGTCTGTGTCAGGGAAACTTCCTAGGTTCGTTGGAGGCTGTCTGACTTTCTCTCTGCTTCCCTCCCTCTCCCTCTCTATGGTTGCTGTAGCTGCTAGGCAACAGGGCCCACTGCTAGTTCTGATTGGCTCTCACTGACTCAGAGAGCCAATCAGAGCACAAACCTCACCCTGCAGCACCAGTCACTCAAACAGCAGCAAATGTCACAGACAGACTGAGCTCTGGAGGATTCAGAGGAGGAGACAGTGACGTCACTGAATGTTATACCAGCCCAGGCAAGCTACAATAATAATAATAATAAAAATAATAATAATAATAATAATAATAATAATAAGTACACAATACAACCAGCTACAGATATTTGTGAATGTCAGTCACATACAACACATTAATAAACTGCATTAGTATTACCAGGCAGCAACCACTATATGATCATTAGTGAAGTGTTGGTCAGAGATTGTCTGTTTCTGTGAATATAGTGAGGAACAATATACACAGTGCTGGGGTACCAGTGGAATGGACCAAGCTAAAGGTGCCCATACACTCTTGTGACGTCTCGCAGCAGTGTACGGACACAGGACAGCCTGCAAGCTGCCGGGACCTTCTTGGCAGCACGGACGCATGCGATCCGTTGTGAATGATTGCATGCGTCCCTGCTTCCAGCCCGCCTCACCGCAAGGAGGAACGGGTGGTCGGACCGTGGACGGCCTGCCGGTCAGAGCACCTGGTCGGGTCCGATGCGCACGGGACCCAACGGCATGTCAGGGAGAGGCGATTTGGTCCGATTTAAGGGGTCGATTGGTCGCAATTGGCCAAAATCGGACCAAATCGCCTCAGTGTAGGGGCACCTTAACTGTTTTTATATATAGTGAACTATTTTTTATATTACGTGACCTGGTCGTTAGCGATTGGTCGCTCAGCGACCGAATTGCTGGTTATCAGTATTTTACTGGTGACCAGTGATTCTAGCAAGTTCCTGCGACCAGCGACCATCGCTGGGCTGTGGTGGGAGCGCACACACGGCAAAGGTCGCTAGGTATCACCGGCAATATGGTCACTGAGCGACCATATAGCTGACAATGGAAGCTAGAATCGCCTAGTGTGTAGCATTATTAGTGGTGCCCCCACAGATCCTGACACCCTAGGCAGCTGCCTAATGGTAGAGCTGGCCCTGCTCTTTGCAATATTTATCTCACCATATAAATGATGTGATGACCACTGTACCATCATCTCCCTTATTTGTGTGTGTGTGTGTAGTTACACTTGCCTTAATAAATAGACATTTTCCTATCTGGAAAAATAGTGAAACCTAAAGCTAGTTAGTGTACAATTTACTGTTAAAGTGTTAATAATGTGTACAAAATTATTATACTACTTCATCATTGGGCATTGTGTGAATATTATATATGTATATTATACACACAATGTCCAATGATAAAGTAATATGTTGCTCAGAGCCTGGGCCCTGCCACCAAACTCAATTACTACAGTACCTTACAAATGGCAATACAGGCTTTTGCGCATGCACTAGTCATATAACTAGTTTTCACCATCGAATACTTTTGATGCGATGGTTAGTTACCATCGCATCGAAAGTTTCAATGGTGGAAGCACTGCCATCATTTGATGGTTGGCTTCCGATGTCCATCCCTAGTATGCCTTGCGTTACCTGGGATCATGTGACTGGTGCTGAACTCAGGGAGCCTCACTGGAGATTTAGTCACTGAGAATGCAGAGCAGCTGCAACAGCAGCAGCAGCTAGGAAACAAACAGGCATGGAACCCTCAGGAAATAACTGTGAACCTAGTCAGGTTCATGACACACTGTTACTTGTTCCCACCCTGGCTGTTACACAGCAATCCAAACCAAATTGCGACTCCCTTACTCTGGAATTCTCTACCTCTCCCCTCAGACTCTCCACTTCTATAAAGAACTTCAAATGGGCTCTTAAGACCCACTTCTTCACCAAACCCAACAAACTGTCCTCCTAACCTTCTGTTCCTCGCCCTGTCTACCCCTCCTGTGTCACCCCTGTCTGTCTGCCCTCCTCTTTAGAATGTAAGCTCTCACGAGCAGGGCCCTCTTACCTCGTGTGCTTATCCTTTCTTACTTCTGTAGTCCCTGACTGCACCATAGCTCGCTGTCTGCTGCCACCTGGATACTTAAGTTGCAGTAATCAGCTGATGTTCCTATAATCATTTACCCTGTATTTACCCTGTATTGTCTGCAACTGTAAGTCACTGTTTTCCTGTTTGATTATGTGTACTCTGTAACTGGGCGCTGCGGAACCCTTGTGGCGCCATATAAAGGATAATAATAATCAGATAAGCTTTTCTATTCATTTTTACTGTATGGGTCCATTGCTTCTGTTTTATAAATGTTATTACACTATTGAATTCTTTCCCCCTGTGAGGAGAATTTCTTTGATTTAAGGTATACACTCTTGAAAGCTCCCCAAGGGTCCTGGCTGGTACACAGGCTACTATACAATATGAGTGTTATACTGTATGCCTACTTTTACATTCACATTGGGTGCGTTATACTTACCATTCCCCACATGGTGGCAGTATAGCAGTAATAATCACTATTTACACACTGTCCTTTCCCCCCAGTCCACATACTACAAGTGAGCCCTCCAGCTGTTGATTAGGAAGTCCAAAGAAAAAGAAGGACACAACAAAGACACCATTAGAAACTATATATATCGTATCATCCGGTTCGCATATCACTACACCTTTTAAGGATATTCAGTCTGTATTTAATGCACACTGAAGGTGCAGGTGTCTATCACTGCTATATTTTTGAACTGGCCACTTCAGAAAAACTAGGCATTTGCGTAACTCCCATCAGTCCCTATTTTAGCGGGACAGTCCCGATTATAAGGGCCTGTCCCGCTGTCCCACCCGCGGGCGGCAGTGTCCCGTGGTGTGGGGGGGCTGTTGGGAGTTCCCCCTGTCGGCTGCTAAGCAGCAGGGAATAAACGCTGTGCACATGCGCACAGCGTCTATTCCCGCAGCCAGGGGGCTGGGGGCATGGCTTGAGGCTCATAGAGCCTCTGGGTCATGCCCCCATAGCGGCAAAATGGGGGCGTGGCCTCGCGGGAAAACTGCACGTATAGGCCACGCCCCCTAAATTAGGTCACGCCCGCCAAAATTTCCGGCGCGCCTTCGACGCGCATCAGCAGTGTCCCAGGTCCGGGGACAAGAAAGTTGGGAGGTATGCATTTGAGATTTCCTGCTGCCACTTGTATTATCTTGGAGTGTTTTTTAAATTATATCACTTTTCAATATTGTATGTTTAGCACACTAAGGGGTAGATTTATTATTAGGCGATCAGGGGAATATGACACCCGCTAAGCGGGTGTCTAGCGTGCAGCGCTGTGGGGCAGGAGGCATAGCGCAGCTACGATATTTCGTAGTGCACGCCTGCCTCCTGCCTAATTTATGAATGGTCAGCATCGCTGACCGTTCCGCCGCCTGCAGCTATCGACTTCGACAGCTGCAGGCGGCGATGCCCTATGCCCACAGCAGGGACAGCACTGTCCCTGCTGCTGGCTCTGAGCTGCGCTGGGGATCTCGCGTGAGTAGCGAGATCCCGCGCATGCGCAGTCCAGCCGGCCGCGAAGCTGTCAGCTGGAGGAGGCATCGCCGGAGGGGGGAAGTTAACACTCCCCCGCTTCGGCGGCAAGATCTTAGTAGATCTTGTCACTCTCCCCTCCTGCTTCGCCTCGCTACTGAGGCGAAGCAGGAAGTGTTAAAGCGTCGCTTTTAGCACCGCTATAATAAATCTACCCCTAAGTAGCACCACTTTCAAAGGTTGCGGCACTCAGTGCACCACATGCATATATATATATATATAATATATATATGGTACTTATGTAATATCTGGGCTCCCGTTTTACTTATGAGACCGTGTCCCCTCGCGGGACTCGCTGCGCTCGCCATGCTTCGGGCACGGTGGCTCGCTGCGCTCGCCACACTATATAAAATCAACTCCATGCGTAGTTGGATAGTAGAGGTATGAAAAAATGGGGTGCATTTAACATGGGAGCCCAGATAATACATAAGTACCATATATATATATATATATATAACACAGGAGGCTCACAAAATGAACAGACAATGTTTATAAAAGAAATTAGTATATGCTCACATATATAAAAGATAGGAATGAACAGCTCGCCAGCTTAGTAATGTTCACAGCATGGGTGTTCAAACTGCGGCCCTCCAGATGTTGTGAAACTACAAATCCCAGCATGCCTTGCCACAGTTTCAACACTCCCTTATAGCAAAACTTTGGCAAGGCATGCTGGGATTTGTAGTTTCTCTTTCAATGGTCCTGGTGACACAGCTCAACACTGGGATGTAGGAGGGTCCGAAGGAGCCAGGCACCTATCCTAAAGCTTTTAGAGGGTAGGCTCCTCCCCTACTGCATCCCGGACTCTTCAGTTCGTGTTAGGTGCCCACTGGAGTGGGTGCTATTCTAAAGGGCTGCGGGTGCAGCCGAAGAAATAGAGTAGTTAGGGAATTTTTATTATTTTATTAACTTTCACTCTAGCTAGGTAGGCACAGTGTGAGGATTCTCATTAGTGAATCCTCACACTGCTAGCGCAGCAGGAGCTGACGGAAGCGCGTCCTGTCAGCTCGCTGTGCACAGGGGAGACGCTGTCTGGCCTCCCTGTGCAGCGCTTACAGCTTCTTTTAAGAAGCTGCCTGGGCTCCGGAGCGTCCTGAAACCGGCTTCACGCTTAGGTGGGGATCATGGGGGACAGGCACTCCGTGATGGCGGCGGCCATTTTCTGCGGAGCTTACACACTGAGCTCCTGTTATGAGAGGACAGCAGTGTGTTACAGGCATGTTCCAAGTGGTCACCAGTCGAGGGGGAGATACTGGAACTAGGAGATCCTACTAAGGGAGCGGCTGTCTGGGGGTGGTTGGCGCCAAAAGTCACAGACCCCACAGCAGCAGGGACTTGGTCTCTTCCCTCACTCTGTTTTGGCGCCTTTCAGAACGCTTGCAGCGGAGCTGAGCTGGCTTACAGATCCTGACAGAGTGTTTGGATTTCCTGGGCATCGTTTCCCCGCATCTGAAACCGACAGACAGATAAGTGGCTGGGTGCATTGACTGTATAAGCGCTGTTGTACATTGTATGCACTGTGTGGTTACTTTACATCATGTCTGAGCAACAAGCTGTGGTTTTGGGGGAGGGAGCCCTTAATACTAAGAGCGCTTGGAATGTTTGTACACAAAAATTTTGTACCTGAGCAGATGGCCAAGGGGGGTTTGTGTATTGCTTGTGTTGCTGTGAGACCCATGGGGAGTGAACCCCAGAGGGCAGAGCAAATTGAACCGGCGTGGGCTAGTGCCCTGGGCAGGTCTGTTAACGCTTTAGTGCAATTGCTGGACAGACAGAGTGATGCCTTGGTAGAATCTCAGAGACCTATGTCATCATCTCAGCAGTCCTCTGGCTCCTTGCCTCTTACCCAGGCAGATCCTGCCTTCATACAGGTGATGCAGGATACTGCAAAGGGGATCAACAGGTTTAGTGACTTGCTAGACAAAATTGATGTTGATGCTGTAGGGACCCCTAAAAGGTCTTACTCGTGCCTTTATTGGTAGATGAAGAGGAGGGAGCATATGCAGACATTCCCTGGGAGCAGGGTGATGATTCTGAAGATTCCTCAGCCGCAGGGGTGGAGGATTTGATTATAGCTGTTAAACAGGCTTTAAAACTTTCAGTGGAGGATAAAACTCCTGCTAAAATTGTATTTAAACGGCAGCGTAAGGAAGCTGTTACATTTCCTTCAGATGAAGGTTTACAAGAATTGTTGGAAGGAGCTTGGAAAAGTCCTGATAAAAGGCTGCAGATGCCAAAGAGATTCTTAAGTTTGTACCCCATGCCGGAGTCTCATGCGGAGCTCTGGGAAAAAGTGCCAGTAGTTGATGCTTCTGTGGCACGTCTGTCAAAAGCTACTGTATTACCAGTGCAAGGGGGCGCAGCTTTTAAGGACCCGGTGGACAAAAAGCTGGAGGGTAATCTCAAAAATATATTTGAAGGGGTGGGTTTCACCCTACGTCCCCTTATTGCTTCAGCCTGGGTCTCTAAGGCCATGATTGAGTGGGCCAATGATTTATGCACCATTTTACATGCTGATCCTTGTGTGTTGTTGCTAGCGGAGAAGCTTAAGGCAGCTGCAGAATATGTGTTGGAACCTGAAGAGGAAGCTCTCAAAATGGCGACCAGAGTTTCCACAGTGTCTATCAATGCCAGGAGAGTACTCTGGCTTAAGGCCTGGGAGGCAGATAATGAGTCTAAGAAGGCCTTAGAAACATTGGCTTTCAAAGGAAAGTTATTGTTTGGATCTTAATTAGAAGAGATTATTAAGCAGGCCACGGGTGGCAAGAGTACCTTCCTGCCTGCCCCCGCAGCCAAGCAGACATCAAGATTTTCTGCTTTTAGGCCGTCCTTTCGGCCCTCCCCTAGAGGTGGTGCATTCTTTCGAGGACAGTCATATAGGGGAAAGTTTCAATCCTCCAGGGGTAAGGCCCCAAAGTCAAAATTTGGTACTTTTCACAAGAAACCTGTCACCAAAGGAGAGGACAAACCCTCCGCATGACTGTCAGGGGATTTGCCCGGCAGTGGTAAAGGTGGGGGGTCGTCTATCACAGTTCAAGGATGCCTGGGCGTCACTAGACCAGGATTCCTGGGTGTTAGACATTATAGCCCAGGGATACAGAATTCCCTTCAAAGGTCTTCCTCCGAGAAGATTCATTCCCATAGTTTTACCAAAGGAAGCTCGGCTCCGTACAGCTCTCTTAAGAACAGCTCACTCCATGTTAGAGAAGGGGGTGGTAATCCCGGTTCCCAGGGCAGAATGGCTTTTATTCCACTCTGTTTCTGGTACCCAAACCAGACGGGTCTTTCAGACCAATACTGAATTTAAAGTCACTGAATGTCCATTTGTGGGTAGACCATTTCAAAATGGAGTCTCTACGGTCAGTGCTGCTAAGCCTGGACCAGGGAGAATTTTTGGCGTCCATGGATGTCCAGGACGCGTATCTTCATGTCCCCATACACCCAGAACATCAGGCCCTGTTGAGGTTTGCGATAGGAGACCTGCACCTACAGTTCCAGGCGTTGCCCTTTGGTCTGGCCACAGCACCAAGGGTTTTCACCAAAATAATGTCTGTAATGGCGGCTGTGCTCAGGCGGAGGGGAATCACAGTGATACCTTATTTGGACGACCTGCTGTTCAAAGCAGAGTCAGCAGACAGGTTGCGGAGTCACTTGGCAGAAGCCATCAGTTTTTTGCAGGCTCACGGCTGGCTTTTAAACTTACAAAAGTCTCAGTTGGTGCCGTCACAGAGACTCCAGTTCTTGGGGGTCATTCTGGATACCCACCTACATCGGGTATTTTTACCGGAGGCAAAGACCAGGGATCTGGTTGCCTTAGTCCAGGAGATTCTCAGCTCTCGGAGCACATCAGTGTGGAGGTGCCTCAAGCTGCTGGGGAAGATGGTGGCGTCTTTCGAGACGCTGCAATTTGCCAGGTTCCACACTCGGGGGTTCCAGTGGAACATTTTGACGGCTTGATCAGGAAATACACAGACCATGAAGTCAGAACAGA
Source organism: Crinia signifera (assembly GCF_055691185.1). Lineage (NCBI taxonomy): Eukaryota > Metazoa > Chordata > Amphibia > Anura > Myobatrachidae > Crinia > Crinia signifera. Next base: position 69,037 of record NW_028142001.1, on the reverse strand, counting down.
TTGTGCTGTCTTCGGAAACTCGAGCCTCCCTGAAATGGTGGACAGATGCGGATTCCCTTCAGTGGGGTCGGTCACTGCAGTCCTGGAGCTGGCTGGTAGTCACTACCGACGCCAGTCTCAGGGGCTGGGGGGCAGTAGTCTTGGACTTGCGTCTGCAGGGCTTGTGGACTCCAGAGGAATCTGCCTTACCGATCAACATCTTGGAACTGAGAGCTGTGTGGAAAGTGATTTCTCTGGCGGGAGACAGGTTACAGAGGCTCCCTTTAAGGATTCAGACCGACAATGCCACAGCTGTGGCATATCTGAATCACCAGGGAGGCACACGCAGAAAACTGGCCATGTGGGAGGTGTCCAGAATCCTCTTGTGGGCGGAACAGAATGTTCCAGCTTTATCAGCTATATTAATCCCAGGAGTGGAGAATATAGAGGCCGACTTCCTGAGCAGGGAGGAGCTGAAGGAAGGGGAATGGAGCCTAAATCCTCAGATATTTCATCAAATTACCTTGAAGTGGGGAACCCTGGACGTGGACCTGATGGCATCCAGGTTCAACCATCAGGTGCCCAGGTTTTATGCCAGGATTAGGGACCCACTGGCAGAAGCAGTGGATGCCATGACTATCCCCTGGGAGGGGAATCTTCTTTATGTTTTTCCGCCAGTCCCAATGCTGGCGAGAGTGTTGAAGAGGATACAGGCCCAAGAAATCCCAGTGATTTTAGTGGCCCCGGATTGGCCAAGGAGGTCCTGGTACTCGAGGCTTCAGAGATTGTCTGTGGACTCGTGGCGTCTACCTCTGAGGTCAGACCTTCTAAGACAAGGACCGTTCAACCATCAGGATTCAGCTCGATTAATTTTGACGGCCTGGCTGTTGAAACCGCCATTTTAAGGAATAAAGGGTTCTCAGAGGCGGTGGTTAACACCATGATAAAAGCCAGAAAGTCAGTGTCTTCGGCAAATTATTATAGGGTCTGGAAAACCTATATTCGATGGTGTGAGAGGCAGAAGTCACACACATCATGATTTAAATTGACAAAAATGTTGGAATTTTTGCAGGATGGTTTTTCCTCTGGGTTAAGCCTTCAGTCTCTAAAGGTGCAGATCTCGGCCTTGTCCATTTACTTTCAGAAAAGGATTGCATTATTGCCGGAAGTTCAGACCTTCTTACAGGGGGTGTCTCGGTTGAAACCTCCCTACAAACAACCAGTAGCACCATGGGACTTATCTCTGGTTTTGGAATGCCTTCAGAAGGCACCTTTTGAACCATTAAGGTCGGCTGACCTTAAGTTCCTTACATGGAAACTGGTATTTTTGTTGGCAGTGGCGTCAGCAAAAAGGGTGTCAGAGTTGGGAGCATTGTCATGCAAGTCCCCTTTCCTGATATTTCACGATGATAGGGCAGTCCTTCGGACAGTACCCCAGTTTTTACCAAAAGTAGTCTCTGCTTTTCATCTAAATCAGGAGATAGTTCTGCCTGTGTTCCAACCCCCAGAGGGTTCAAGAAAAAGGGACAAATTGAGGAATTTGGATGTTGTGCGTGCCTTGCGCGTTTATGTGGACAGAGTTAAGAGTGTCAGAAAGACTGATACCTTGTTAGTGTTGTATGACATACACAAAATTGGTTGGCCTGCTTCTAAGCAGACCATTGCTAGGTGGTTGCGCTCTGTTATAGCGTTTGCATATACTAAAGTTGGTAGGCCTGTACCGGCCAGAATTAATGCGCATACCACCAGGTCAGTGGCCACCTCTTGGGCGGTTCGACATGGGGCAACAGCTGAGCAGGTTTGCAGGGCTGCCACTTGGTCATCTGTTCATACATTTGCCAAATTCTATAGGTTCCATGAGTTCGCGTCGGAGGATGCATCATTCGGGCGAGCAGTGATGAGAGCTGCAGACCTGAGCGTACCCACCCAAAGGACCGGCTCTGGAACGTCCCAGTGTTGAGCTGTGTCACCAGGACCATTGGAAGAGAAAAAGGGATTTTTGTAAGAACTTACCGTTGAATCCCTTTCTCTGATATGGTCCTGGTGACACAGCGATATCTCCCTTACGCTCAGTAAGTATGCCAGGTTCATGATGTTTCATGTTATTTGGTTAAAAGTTATTGTTGAAAAATGTGCATATAATATGTGCAGGCGTTTGTACTTAGTTAATGTATTCCAGTGGCTTTGAAAGATTGAACTGAAGAGTCCGGGATGCAGTAGGGGAGGAGCCTACCCTCTAAAAGCTTTAGGATAGGTGCCTGGCTCCTTCGGACCCTCCTACATCCCAGTGTTGAGCTGTTGAGCTGTGTCACCAGGACCATATCAGAGAAAGGTATTCGAACGGTAAGTTCTTACAAAAATCCCTTTTTCACAACATGTGGAGGGCCGCAGTTTGAGGACCCATGATTCACAGCATCCTCAGCACCCATCACAACCAGGTAGATAGATGGCAATATGGCGGATATCAGGGACCACGCCACTACCAGCCGGCTCCAGGACAGAGAAGCAGATCATTCGGCATGTATTTGTGTCAGTGCAGCAAGACCACATCTAACGTGTTTTTTCTACTGATCATCAGGGGGTGTTTCATGGGCTGTACTGATCGTCATCTCAATTACAGATGGAGCACCTCTAGGGCTTGCAGGGGCTGGCAATAGCGCCCCTTCCACCAACCATTGGAAGGGGCGCTCGTCCCATTCCCTGAAGCGGAGATGGGCGGGGCCCCTAGCTGCCGTACGTGTGAGACACTCATGCATCCCAGTCTAATGGAGTCCCCCTCAGCCAGCGTGGATATTCTGGGGAGCGTTTAGAGGGTCTCCATCTGTACTTGCATTAATTGCTTAAACTAGGACTCTTCAGATTAGATAGAATCTCTCAATTATAAGGGAAAATCTAATGATCACACTCTCTCAGGTTATTTATAAACTCCCATTACATGACACCTTTAAACCAATCAGAATATAATAGAATACAATCAACTTTATTGGCCATGTATGCTTGAGCACACTAGGATTTTTTTGTGGATTACAGTGCAGCATCAATCAGGGATGAAAAGGGAGGGGGGGGGGGACATTACATATATTACAGATAAGCTTATTTATCTATTTAAAAATCAAAATAATAAAACAATTGTTTCTTTATTTATGGTATATATATTTAGAATAAGACAGAGGATTACCGAATCGGTATAATATAGGAATTGGCGGTTTCACCAGCACAGGTGCAATTGACAGAGGGGTATTGATCAGAGGCACACTTGCTCCTGATGAAGTTGGGCTGTAAGGGACACCTGCCTATAGGACGGGAGGATCTGCCCCCTTGGAAAGATCTGGAGAAGGCCTGTCCCCTACCACGGCCGTGGAAACGAAAGGACTGAAAAGTAGGCCGGGGCCGCGGAGCCGGGGTGGATGGTAGGAAGGCAGTTTTTGAAGCCGCCACCGTAGCAACCATTTTATCCAGTTCAGGACCGAATAAGAGGGAACCCTCGAAGGGAAGAGCCTCCAAAGCCTTCTTTGAGTCAGTGTCAGCCTTCCAGGAACGCAGCCATAGGGATCTGCGAGCGGCCACTGCCGAAGCTGACACCCTAGAGAAGAGAGTAGCGGAATCAAGAGCTGCCTCGCAGCCTGATTTATCAACTCTATAGTAGGCAGCAGGGTTTCTGCTGAGGCCCCCTCAGACACCCCTGCCGCCAGGACAGCAGTCCATTTAGTTAGGGGAATAGCCACCCAAGCTGACGCCAGGGCAGGCCTGCCTGCTGCCCCAGCCGTGGTGTAAATAAGCTTCAGGAAGTTTTCCAACTTCTGGTCCACTTGGTCTTTAAGAGACGCTGTAGGAATTGGCAACTGAGACGCTTTTACCAATTTTGCCACATGAGCGTCTACCCTGGGGGCCGTCTCCCAGGGGGTCCTGTCCTTCTGGGGGAGAGGATAGAGGGAGGAAAAGCGTTTGTGAATGACAAATTGGGAACCTCCCAAATGGCCCTGTCCAGTTTATCCGACTTGGGGAACAAAACAAAGGAGCGTTTAGGGCGCTTACATATAGGGCCCGAATCAGTAGGCGGATCAGCGTGGTCTTCTAATTGAAGGACCTTCTTAACCGCTGTAACCAAGGCCGGCACATCGAGACAAGACGGGGGGTCCTCTCTAACGCAGGCATCCCCGTCGTCAATGGCGTGAGACGGCCTCCTCCACATAATCGTCATCCTGATCCTCCTCCTCATCATCCGTATCCTGAAGGAGGAGGGGCCGGAGTGGCTCAGGTTTTTTTAACTAAAGACCTGTGTCTATCTGCGGGAAATTAACCCTCCAACTGGGCATCCAAAGCTGGGGGGGCTGCACCCGCCGCCGATGAGGACGGTACGGGCTACCGGGGCAGCGCAGCTGAGACTTTATCCACTAGCTGCGCCATCATCTGCACAAGGGATGAGGCCCAAGCAGGCTCCTGAGAGGAGACCATAGGCGTGGGCAGCGCCTGCGCATTGTAGCAGCTTGCGCATAGGCCGTCCTGTACATAGTCCAGGGGAGATAGGCCCGCACTACAGGCCGTGCATGACAGCAATGCTGGGGCCTCCCCCCTCTTGGACTTGCCCTTGTTGGGCATAATTGAAAATACAGGAGGGCTAAGTACAATATGACACCAAATACACTGTTCAGCAGTTAATGGGTTAATAAAGTACACAGAATACAGCAAGCATACATAGGCATACAATGCAGTGAAAAGCAAATGGCACTAGGCTCTTGCAGCAGCTATGGCTGGCTGGAGCACTCAGTAACTGTGACCTGTGTCCCGCAGGAGAGGTACAGGGGGGACTTGCCCAAGCCTCCAGGCAGTGAAAGAGTGGAACCCCGGGTGGCACTGGAGCTTCTCCGTGTCCCTCCTCACGTGCAGCCAGGCAGACAGGAAGGGATGTCAGTGGCGGGAACTCACTGTGCACCAAGCGCAGATCACTGCCTACTATCCCCGGGGGAGGGGCTGATGTGGGGGGGAGCCACCTCCCCCTGCTAACAAATGGCCACCAGGGATTTGAGTCCTCATGCAGCGCCGGTAAGATGGCGGGGATCCGGCACGCACCGGGAAGCCCCGCATACCGGCGCTGCTGCCCACAAACAAGGTACCCTGGTGGTCCAGCGGGACGGGCGGCAAGCTGGCCGACCGCTTGCTAGCACAGCCGGCGGTTATCCCCAAGCACAATCGCACGCGCTCCCGGCAGGGAGCATGATACTCACAGAGCGCTGTGGTCCCCGACATCCGGTGCGGCTGTATGCTCCCCAGTGCCCGAGGGCTGCTGCAGGTCCCCACCCTTGAGTGGTGATGCAGCGCCGGACCCGGGTGATGGAGCCAGCAGCGCAGGCTGCTGCTACTGCTCTGTCACTGACAGGGTCAATGTAAAAGATAAGGAAAAAAAATCTCTTCCTTCTAGCTCGTCTCCATCCGCAGCCGTGGATGTGGGGGATAAATCATTCAATCGGCAATCATCTAATGGTTTCTCCAGCGCACGCAGCTGACATCCGCTGACGTAAGCTGCCCGCCCTATCTCTGGATTTCCTAGGTGTTCCCATGGGGTGTGCACCCCCCCTCCCCCCGCCTAAGTGCGAGAGGGACAGGGAACAATTAGTTTGCCGTGCCCACTTACAACCTGCACATGCGCAGAAATGTAAACTCAATCGCAAAACATCGGTCCCTGATGCAAACACTCGGGGGACTGAGCTTATCAGAATTATGGTGCAATCATGCTTTTGTCTGTATACGAGAGTTATGGTAGATCTACCTCAGATTAACTCTCTTTCTTCAAGATCCCTGGTAACCACAGGGTGACATCGGGTTTGAAGGTGGATCCAGAGGACCGTGGCACCAATCAGCAAAGCTTTTAAAGTTTCCCAGGATGCCTGGTGCCTCTCTCCTATAACCCCGCCTCCATGCTCAGCTCCTCAGTTTTGTTAACCAGCCCTTAGCAGGAAGCGGAGAAGGATGCGGACAGATAGAACACATGATCAAGTACTCATACACACTCTTATAGCACAGAGACATGACTAAGGTCGTGGAAGGTCACTGTGTAGTATATCACACATAGGAACAGGGACGTGCAGTCAGGGGAGGCAGAGCCTCCCCTGTCATAAATGGTTAAAATAACTAAAAAATACAAAGAAAATACTTATGACACATATTCTGTGTTATAAGTATTTGCTATATATTATTTTAATCATTTTTACTACATAAGGTTTTTTACTATTGGTGTCCGAGGCATCGAGAGCTATGCCTCCGGCTCTCAATGTAAAAGGTCCAGCGTGAGGGGGGCGGGTAGGGGGCACGGCCGAGCACCGTGCTTTAAAAGCCCATTAAAAAAGCTGTAAAAGCGGCACCTATAGCAATGCCTCAGTGACAGGGACGTGCTTTTTGCCTTTATGAAAGGACGCCCCTGTCACTGAGGCAAATGTGACTGGGCATCAGCCACCAATGAACAATCTGAAGACACTTACCCAATCCCCTTCGTCTTCCCAGGAGGACAGCTGAGTTTCCCTGCCACCAGACTACTGCTAGTGTGCCGGAGCCGGACCTCCACTCAGGACCGACCCGGCAATTAAAACAGGCGCAGCCACATAGAGAGTGACATGGCTGCGTGACCCTATTGTGTGCCATGAAGCCGCAAAGTCCCGGCAACCCTGCTCTGAGGACACTGCCGAGCACCCGGCACCGGCAAACCCGCTCCCAGAATAGCGCCTGGCACTGGGCACCCCCCGCAGGGCTGAAGGCAATCACAGTGCCCCATCTATTGAGGTGAGGACTCACTCGGGCGCCCGCACCGGCGTCTTCTTCTAGTAATCACCAGCAGTACAGGAGCAAGCAGCGCTGCAGAGGAAGAAAAGTAGTCTTGTTCCGAGTGCATGCACCTGTGGCTGTACCCTCGGGCTGCAGTGATGCTTGCTCCTGTGCTGCTGCTGTAGGCGCCGGTGAGAGCTAGTAGGTGTCTGCAATGCCGAGGTGCTGGATGCGGCAGGTGTGAAGCTGCCTGACTGTGCTCCCACAGGGGAGAGGTCATTTTATTCAAGGGGGGGTCATTATTTCTATTTTAAAAGGGGGCAGTGGGAAAAGCTATATATATATATATATTAGCCAGTGCCTCACCAGCCACTGAACTCACCGCACGTCACTGCATAGGAATACCTCAGGTCTAAATTTAGGGTGGGAGCCCTGTGGTGTACCATGAACCTCGAAGAAAGAGTTCATCTAAGGTAGATCTACCATAACTCTCATTTTCTTCTTCAGTTTCCATGGTTCTCACATGGGGCCTTATTTTGGTTTATTCTTTCTGACAAAATCCTTCTTAGATGGGCAAAACCATGTGCACTGCAGGTGGGGCAGGTGTTACTTGTGCAGAGAGAATTAGATTTGGGTGGGGTTTTACTTCAAAGTGAGATCTATATTGCAGTGTAAAAATAAAGCAGTCAGTATTTTCCCTGCACAGAAACAAAATTACTCACCCAAATCTAATTCTCTCTGCACGTTACATCTGCCCCCCCTGCAGTGCACATGGTTTTGTCCATCTAAGAAGGATTTTGTCAGAAAGAATGAACCAAAATAAGGCCCATGGTGACATTGGGGATGTCTCAAAGCCGTATTTAAGGGAGGGAATTTGCCTGAGGTGTCATAAGTACCCGGCGACCAAAGGAAGCACCCTGGGAGGCGAACGTGTGAAATGCATAGAACTTTATGAACATACGGACAGACGACCATGTTGCAGCCTTGCACAGTTGTTTGGCATACACTCCATGAAGTGCTGCCCCTGATGGGCCTACTGCTCTGGTGGAGTGTGCCTTTATGGGAAGATTAGCCTGCTGGTAGGCTTGATGCATCGTGCAAATCATGAATTATGCAAATCCAGCTAGCGTTTGCTTGTTCATTGGATAACCTTTTTGTGGAATACATAGAGCACGAAAAGAGTCTGATTTTCTGACCGAAGCAATACGGTCCAGATAGATGGTCAGAGCCCCGACCACATCCAGTAGACGATCATCCGCATGCCACAAGCCGATCAGAGCAGAGCTGTGGAGATGCGGCAGCAAATTATTGAAATGCCCAGCACTGCGGTCCCATCTTCATCCTCTCCCACAGGCTTTGAGCGGTGCACTGCAGCAGGCCACTGGGGAAGCTGCGGGCTAATCCGTCTGATATTGTAAGTGGCCGGGCTCCCAGGCTGCTGTCCAGACACAGCACCGCGACCCCATTTCCTTCCTCTCTGTCAGTGCACTGAAGCAGGCAGCCAGGGAAGCTGCTGGATGCTCTGATTAGGGATGGCCATCGACACATCCCCCAGCGATAGCTTTTAAAGCAGGAACCATCGAATGCTACAAAACATTCTATAGCCGGCCATCGATGGTTCCCACCATCACACAGCCACACATGCATGCAGAGGAATAGGGCAGGCCGCACTGCCGGGAATTGCGCGCATGCACAGTAGAAACCTTAACTAGATTATATCGATCTAGTTAAAGTTTCTTTTGCGCATGGGCACAACTCCCAGCCAGTAGTCCGGTCCCTCATAGTCGTATTGTAGCGACTAGTATTGTTGCAGTGGAGCGTGACTGACGGACAGAGGGAGATAGGGTCCAGGACGGGGCAGGGTCCATGCATCATCCTGGGCGTACAATATGAATACATTACAGCCAACGATGCAGATGCTGCCCACACACCCGTCCAGCCATACCAACTGCACTGCCACTGCCCACCCAGTGCCATATCGCTGGCTGAAGAAGCAACACACTGTAGTCAGATGAGTGGTAGGGCAGGAGAGGGACTGTACAACCGATTCGCAGGGGGGAAAAAATCATCACCATCAAATGCTGTCCATCGATGGCATAAAACTATTCAATACATACAATATTTACTCAAACCCTGCACGGACAGATAGCAGCAGGTCTCCTATGGAAGGTTACGCCAAACCTAAAATGGTGATTACTGGAAAAATGTGTATAGGTGACCAGCGCTAGTTAGGAGATAACAGATGGGAAATCTCCAAGGGACTGGGATTCCCCTAAAATCCTCTGAACTATTTCCAATCCCCTTGTGTGAAAACCAGTTCTATGGATGGTCTGGGTGACAGAAGGAAGTTAACTTACTTCAATATTCTATTCAGGTATCTTCAACAAAATACGTCAGAGTACAGCATAGCAATGAACTTACTTTATAGTTCTGACCCGCGTTCCTATAATGGTTTCTTTTTCATTATATATATATATATATATATATATATATATATATGCAGTATTAAGAAGCCAGCAACATCCAGTGTTTTTTTTTTAAAAAGTATCAAAAAAGGTTTTTTAATGGCATATAAAGTGCAAATGTGACAGACATGACAAAAAAGTCAAAAACATCAATGCAGGGATGAGATGGTATACTTAGCAAAAAGTTCAATCAGAAAAAGAAGCCATCGCAGCATCCCTGAATGCGGTCATACCGACAGCTGTTTCGGTGCATGTGTGATGCACCTTCCTCACGGGCATAGACCACTGACCCCCAGGGTGCTCTATATATACCTGCACAAACACACAATCACATGAAGCAGCCTCACCTGTCCACGCCGTTTTCCCGCCGATGACGTCACCTGAGCCGCGTCCGTTGTCTGGCGTTGTCACAGTAACTGGAAATCCTGAGCCGGCGCTTATTCGAATGGGGCGGAAGTGCGTCACTGGCAACGTTGTCATGGCAACGCCGGACAACATCCGGCTTATGCCGTGAATCACAGGGAATACACGCTAACTGGCCACCATTATAGTCGCACGGGAACTTCATGTATCACTGGTTGCCTAGGCAATCGGACTTGCGGTCCAGGCGGGTTTGTATCGGCATGGAGTGGGCGGCACAGGGAGTATTGATAACCAGCCAGATCTCTACAAAAAAAAAGGAAGAGATTATGGAAAATGAATAAAGAATAACTGGACAATGTTGAAAAGATAAAGGCTGTTAAGAATCATGTTTTTTTTTTTTTTGTAGAGATCTGGCTGGTTATCAATACTCCCTGTGCCGCCCACTCCATGCCGATACAAACCCGCCTGGACCGCAAGTCCGATTGCCTAGGCAACCAGTGATACATGAAGTTCCCGTGCGACTATAATGGTGGCCAGTTAGCGTGTATTCCCTGTGATTCACGGCATAAGCCGGATGTTGTCTGGCGTTGCCATGACAACGTTGCCAGTGACGCACTTCCGCCCCATTCGAATAAGCGCCGGCTCAGGATTTCCAGTTACTGTGACAACGCCAGACAACGGACGCGGCTCAGGTGACGTCATCGGCGGGAAAACGGCGTGGACAGGTGAGGCTGCTTCATGTGATTGTGTGTTTGTGCAGGTATATATAGAGCACCCTGGGGGTCATTGGTCTATGCCCGTGAGGAAGGTGCATCACACATGCACCGAAACAGCTGTCGGTATGACCGCATTCAGGGATGCTGCGATGGCTTCTTTTTCTGATTGAACTTTTTGCTAAGTATACCATCTCATCCCTGCATTGATGTTTTTGACTTTTTTGTCATGTCTGTCACATTTGCACTTTATATGCCATTAAAAAATCTTTTTTGATACTTTTTCAAAAAAAACACTGGATGTTGCTGGCTTCTTAATACTGCATGTATTATCACATTTATGAGCCTGGCACTCCGAAAACTGCACCATTTGGGTGTGCATGCTGGCCTCAGGATCCATTATAACATTACTATTTGCTAGCCTGCACCCACCTTTTTGCTACACAGCAGCTGCCATTGGCTGCTATTTAAACGACTCAACCCAATAATCCTCCCCCTTTTTTTGATCTCCATTTTTTGGATACACATTTCTATGGAGGACTCTACAGATATCTTCAAGGAAATTACTGAAACCAAAAGGTTTGATGATAAGGACATTTCACGGATTCTGCATATAGACACCTCTGCTCTAGCATTTGATGTGGACAGTCCATCAGAAATATTCTCAGATCTGATTAAGCTCAAGAGACGCCGTGTTGAGTTACAACTCCATGGACTAACTCTCTCACAATATTTTAAAGAGAAACTTGTGCCTAGAGGTTTTAGAATCCGGAACCAACCTACTATTGGTAGGTCCAGTCCCAACTTTTGCAAGCAGTGGTGCCAGATCCTTAATGAATGCTCTTTCCAGCTTATTATTTTGGTTATAGAACAAGTTAATACTGACCTTGAATTACTGGAGAAGGAGATTACTGCTTGAGAGGGTGTGGGATTGGATATCCTTAAATCTGACACCGAAGTAGATTGGATCTCAAAACTTGAGACCAATCTCTCTACTTTTCATTCTGATTTATTGTCATTTAAAAAGGGCAAATATAAAACTGTAAAGGAGGACTATAAGGAGGCTAGAGTCTACAGTTGGTTGCGGGGTAGTGACAGTAGACCTCCCTGGCGAGGGGCCAACAGACCAAGAAGGGTACGAGCCAATAGAGACTTCTCTGAATTAGAGACACAAACTTCAGCCAGCGATTCAGACCAGGCCAGATCCACTTCCTCTTTTTTAGGGGAAAAACCTGCGAGGCAAAGAAGGGCCCCAAAAGGTACAAACCCTGTAGGAGAGGAGGGGCAAAACATAAGAAGAAATCCGATCAGGGAGAAAAGGAAATAATTGTTTTCAACTTGTCCGACTATACACCCACTACAGCCGAAATGAGTGTACTCTCACGTGGCTTGTCTTTTGTAAGAACATTTAGGCAAACCCCTTTTTCTTTTGAGACCGAATTGTACCGGTTCCACCGTACTCTCAAACTTAAAGATTTTTTTGCCAGACAAAATACCACTGATCGGCCTGTAAGCAAATTCAAACCCAAAAGTACGTTTGAACCCGTTTGCAGCAATGCTGCGATTGAGACGTTTATACGTCTGGTGAAAAGGGATACATTGCCTTTTATTGAGAGTCAGAAAATTTCTTATTCAAACCTCACTAAAGAAGAAAATTTAGCCGTTGACAAGTTGAAAAACAACGATACCCTGGTAATCCGTCCATCTGATAAAGGTGGAGGGATAGTATTACTGAATAAAAGTGACTATGTTTCTGAAGTTATGAGACAACTCACTGATACTTCTTGTTATAAATTGCTCACCTATGATCCCACCTATGTATACAAGAAGGAAGTGGATGCTGTCATTTCACTAGGTCTACAGAATCGCTGGTTGGATGAGCCCACATCGGAATTCCTTACTCAGTCCCATCCGAGGACCCCAATGTTTTATGTATTACCTAAAATACATAAGACTCTTGTTAGGCCTCCGGGGAGACCCATAATCTCCTCATGTGGTTCTCTCCTACAGCCGCTATCACAATATATTGATTTCTGGCTACAACCTGTAGTTCAGAACATGGATTACTTTTTGAAGGATACCTCTGACTTCATTTTGAAGTTGGAGTCACTTGGCACGTTACCCACTTCTAGTTTGTTGGTTACCCTCGACATTACGAGCCTGTATACAAACATAGAACATGAGGATGGGATGGACTCGGTCAGGACGCTGGTTGCCTCCAGCCCTTTTTACTCAGGACCACCAGTTGATTTTCTGTTACTGCTCATGGATATTGTTTTGAAAAAGAATTATTTTTTGTTTCAGAATTCGTTTTATTTACAGTTAAGAGGGACTGCCATGGGTTCCAACATGGCACCCTCTTATGCAAATTTGTTTATGAACATGTATGAAAAACAACACATTTTGTCAAATTTTTCTTTTTCAAAATATATACACTTTTACGTTCGTTATATTGACGATATCTTTATTGTTTGGACTGGGGGACCCCAGCTCCTGACCGAGTTCATTGACATCCTCAATAGTTTGGACACCACGATTAAATTTACCCTGGCATTTAGTGAGGTTACTATAAGTTATCTTGATGTCAGCATTAACTGCATGGACGGGGCCATTTCAACGAGTATTTTTAGGAAGAATACAGACAAGAACTCTCTGCTAGCGGCCGATTCCTTTCACCCTTTACCTCTCAAAAGAGGTCTACCCCTGTCGCAACTGCTAAGGGTAGTGCGAATTACTTCTGACCCTACAACCCTTCCGGATGCTTTGGAAGAAATGGGCGAGCGATTCGTTTCAAGAGGGTATGCGCCAACTGAAATTAAGGAGGCTGTGGCCCACTGTTTACAACTCTCACGTAAACAAACTTTTGAGACCAAACACAAGGATCCTATGACAGAGAGACTTGTTTTTTCTTCCACCTACTCCATTGCATCTGCCCACATCCGCAAAGTTGTTTTGAAACATTGGCATATAGTGCAGACAGACGAAGTGGTGGGACCATTATGCAAAACACCTCCCTTGTTTTGTTTTAAAAGGAGCAACAACCTGAGAGATATATTGGCAAGCTCAGACATTGGACCAATTAAAAATCAACATTGGTTGAAAGCCAAAGATGGTGTAACTAAATGCCACAACTGTGTTAACTGCCAATTTCTCTGTACAGGAAGCGGATTCACCAATCCGGTGGATGGTGTCACATATACCATACGTCATCATTTAAATTGTGACAGCCGTTATGTCATCTACATCATTTTATGCTCCTGTAATAAGGTATACGTCGGCAAGACGATACGACTCCTAAAGGAACGTATTGCGGGACATCGTTCTTCAATAAAAAAAGCTTATTCCACCATTGATTGCAATACGCCACCAGTGGCCAAACATTTTGCCACAGTCAAGCATACCATGCGAGACTTTCATTTTATGCCGATTGATCACATCCCTCCTCTGAGAAGGGGAGGAGACCGTAACAGGTTACTTTTACAACGTGAATGTCAGTGGATTAATCGTCTTAAAAGTATTACTCCCCTAGGCCTCAATGAATACCAGTCATTACATTGTTTCATTTGAATGCTATTTAGGGTACTCGTGGTGTCCTATACTTTATATATACGTTATATATTTCGTGTTGCTACTGTATTCCCCCTCTTTTTACTGTACTCTCTATGCCCCTCTCCCCCTCCTTTACCTGTCCTTTCATTATTGATATATAATATTTTTTTGTGTATTGGTTCTTTCCTCCTTTGATATCATTTGTCCTTCCCCCTCCCCTTTTTTGATCACATTTTTTACCACATATTTTTATGACTTTCTTTCAGGTAACTCTATTTATTATGCGCATAACGTATTCTTTCACATGATTCTTAACAGCCTTTATCTTTTCAACATTGTCCAGTTATTCTTTATTCATTTTCCATAATCTCTTCCTTTTTTTTTGTAGAGATCTGGCTGGTTATCAATACTCCCTGTGCCGCCCACTCCATGCCGATACAAACCCGCCTGGACCGCAAGTCCGATTGCCTAGGCAACCAGTGATACATGAAGTTCCCGTGCGACTATAATGGTGGCCAGTTAGCGTGTATTCCCTGTGATTCACGGCATAAGCCGGATGTTGTCCGGCGTTGCCATGACAACGTTGCCAGTGACGCACTTCCGCCCCATTTGAATAAGCGCCGGCTCAGGATTTCCAGTTACTGTGACAACGCCAGACAACGGACGCGGCTCAGGTGACGTCATCGGCGGGAAAACGGCGTGGACAGGTGAGGCTGCTTCATGTGATTGTGTGTTTGTGCAGGTATATATAGAGCACCCTGGGGGTCAGTGGTCTATGCCCGTGAGGAAGGTGCATCACACATGCACCGAAACAGCTGTCGGTATGACCGCATTCAGGGATGCTGCGATGGCTTCTTTTTCTGATTGAACTTTTTGCTAAGTATACCATCTCATCCCTGCATTGATGTTTTTGACTTTTTTGTCATGTCTGTCACATTTGCACTTTATATGCCATTAAAAAAACTTTTTTTATACTTTTTCAAAAAAAACACTGGATGTTGCTGGCTTCTTAATACTGCATGTATTATCACATTTATGAGCCTGGCACTCCGAAAACTGCACCATTTGGGTGTGCATGCTGGCCTCAGGATCCATTATATATATATATATATACACACACACACACACACACACACACACACACACATATATATAACCTCCAATAAAGCAGGCGTCACTCCGGGTCTTGGTGAATCAAATAGTGGAATTTATTTTCCTTCTTAACGGTCTACGCCATTTCGGGCAGTCGCCCTTCGTCAGGACCAGAAGAAAAAAACATGGTCCTGACGAAGGGCGACTGCCCGAAACGGCGTAGACCGTTAAGAAGGAAAATAAATTCCACTATTTGATTCACCAAGACCCGGAGTGACGCCTGCTTTATTGGAGGTTGCATTGGTGGCAGCAAAGCCACAGGGGAAGGCACCCGGGCCCCTACACATTTCTCAGCGAGGAGTGCCGGACACACCACACGTTTTATATATATATATATATATATATATCTCCTGGGTCGATCCGGCACTCGGCCTCACAGAGTCACTGTACATGAGTGCCTTTTCAAGTATCATATACTCAGCAGGTATGGAGATAACCAAACGGGCTCCAATGAACGGCACAACAGGAGTTGGTAAAACGTGAATTTACAACACAACGTTTCGGGGTGACTCGCACCCCTTTGTCAGGTGCACAGCAATCAAATGAATAAGTGACAAGGTATTACCTTATATAATACATGGTCAAAAGGGTTAGATATCCAAGAGAGGATATCGAAAAAAGACTCCCGGGTGGGGCACAGCCTTCTAATGAGAATGGATTACTGTTAATACAAACTTTATTAGTTAAAACATGGCCCTAATTAAGGGTCAAGAGAAAACAAAGGACAAAGACAAACAGATAACACTAATGGACAATATACATGAGAAAGTAGTGAAATATTATTTCAAAGTATATCTGTCTGGGGATTCAATGGAGAAAAATGCTCCAATCAATCACGGTATGTGCATATACACATATGGAATCCTAATAGACAGTAAAAAACCTCAAATACCAATTTATATTGGAAATAAATGTCAAAATTAGCTAGATTCAGTTAGTACTTGTATTTCCTGTAAGTGACAGAATTGTCTGGACTGGATAGGTCTGATTAGCTGGTCGATAGCAATAGATATAGAGACACCTGAGTATGGGTATGCTAAGGGAGTCGCTGCTGCCTGTGCATGTGACGTTAATCAGTGAATGCGCAGTTGAGCGGACTCCGAGAGCGTCACAG
Source organism: Crinia signifera (assembly GCF_055691185.1). Classification (NCBI taxonomy): domain Eukaryota; kingdom Metazoa; phylum Chordata; class Amphibia; order Anura; family Myobatrachidae; genus Crinia; species Crinia signifera. The sequence continues at coordinate 52,946 of NW_028142001.1, read as the reverse complement.
GTGTCAGAGTGTAGATAAGAGAGTTTCTGCTGTTTCCAGGGGTGACCTGTCTGGCTCTGTTATACAAAGTACAACGCAGAGTCGGATCCAGGGTCCCCCAGAAATGAGAGAACCCTGATTAAAAATAGAGTGTAAGGTACCCCTTCACCCTGTCCCTGGTGTTTGCTGCTATCCTCTGTGTAAAGGATTATCTGTAGTGAACAGAAGTTGAGCGATACCACCAGGGTGGTGAAGTGTAGAAGGAAGTCAAGTTTGCACGTGGATGGGTGGTAGCACGGTTGCTTGTGCAAGACACAATAAGATCAGGGACAGTTTTATAAAGAGAAGGATGTCCAGGGATCTTGGGCTGATGGTACTGATATGAATCTTCAAATTATAGTAGCCAGAACAGGTGTAATAGTTAGTGCAGATGGTAATTCTGGCATGAGACGATAACAATCAAAAATTCAATAGAGTTTGCAAGTGACTGCAATTTTTCATAACAATTCAATTAATGCCACATAGAGTTACATAGGGTGATAGTAACTTGGGCAAATCTAACTGTATTAGCGAAAATTGGCAGTCTGTTCTTTGCACTATGTAATAATAATACAAGATATGCTACAGGTAATTGGATTAATGCGCTGCACAATAGTTATCAAATTCACCAAAGTGTGAAATGTCTGCAATGGTGGGTTAATAATCATGTAATTATATAATACATGTAAGGAAGAGGCCGCCTTCCGTCCGCCTCCATTCACCGCGCCAGGTTCCCTGACCGGAAGTGAAGCTGTGACGTGTATCCGGGACACTGCGTCCAAAGTCTCACTCCGTTGCTAGGTAACCGGCTTGGCGTCTGGCTGCCGGTGGCTTGCGGCCATTAGTGTACAGTGCTAAGTAGGTGCTATGTATATCACTATCTTGTTGGCACAATAAGTATAAAAATATATCTTCCCTCTTTATTTTATATTGTTTAATTTAACCGTATATATTCTTTATCTGGGAGAAGGCTTACTACCAGCTTGTTTGTGAAACGTATAGGTCACTATAGTTGGTGGAATTATAAAATCCATTACTACCATATATAAAATTGAAATTCTTATGGTTCAGTCATGTACATTGGAAAAAAATGCATGTGTACTATGAGCTCGTGCCTGCTTATGTTTTGTAAGAATCAATAAGTTTTGCACTGAAGCATTTCATTGTTATAATGATATTACCACAAAATAATGCAATTGTCCCTTTTCTTGTACAACTTTCTGATTTTGAAATTGGAGAAAAAAAGGGATTTTTGTAAGAACTTACCGTTCGAATCCCTTTCTCTGATATGGTCCTGGTGACACAGCTCAACACTGGGATGTAGGAGGGTCCGAAGGAGCCAGGCACCTATCTTAAAGCTTTTAGAGGGTAGGCTCCTCCCCTACTGCATCCCGGACTCTTCAGTTCAATCTTTCAAAGCCACTGGAATACATTAACTCAGTACAAACGCCTGCACATATTATATGCACATTTTTCAACAATAACTTTTAACCAAATAACATGAAACATCATGAACCTGGCATACTTACTGAGCGTAAGGGAGGGATCGCTGTGTCACCAGGACCATATCAGAGAAAGGGATTCGAACGGTAAGTTCTTACAAAAATCCCTTTTTCTCTTTCAATGGTCCTGGTGACACAGCTCAACACTGGGACGTTCCAGAGCCGGTCCTTTGGGTGGGTACGCTCAGGTCTGCAGTTCTCATTACTGCACGCCCGAATGATGCGTCCTCCGACGCGAACTCATGAAACCTATAGAATTTGGCAAATGTATGAACAGATGACCAAGTGGCAGCCCTGCAAACCTGCTCAGCTGTTGCCCCATGTCGAACCGCCCAAGAGGTGGCAACCGACCTGGTGGTATGCGCATTAATCCTGTCCGGAACAGGCCTACCAACTTTTGTATATGCAAACGCTATAACAGAGCGCAACCACCTAGCAATGGTCTGCTTAGAAGCAGGCCATCCAATTTTGTGTATGTCGTACAACACTAACAAGGTATCAGTCTTTCTGACACTCTTAACTCTGTCCACATAAACGCGCAAGGCGCGCAAAACATCCAAACTCCTCAATTTGTCCCTTTTCCTTGAACCCTCTGGGGGTTGAAACACAGGCAGAACTATCTCCTGATTTATATGAAATGCAGAGACTACTTTCGGTAAAAATTGGGGTACTGTCCGAAGAACAGCCCTATCCTCATGAAATATCAGGAAGGGAGACTTGCAGGACAAAGCTCCCAACTCCGATACTCTTTTTGCTGACGCCACTGCCAACAAAAATACCAGCTTCCATGTAAGGAATTTAAGGTCAGCCGACCTTAATGGTTCAAAAGGTGCCTTCTGAAGGCACTCCAAAACCAGCGATAAGTCCCATGGTGCTACTGGTTGTTTGTAGGGAGGTTTCAACCGAGACACTCCCTGTAGGAAGGTCTGTACTTCCGGCAATAATGCAATCCTTTTCTGGAAGTAAATGGACAAGGCCGAGATCTGCACCTTTAGAGACTGAAGGCTTAACCCAGAGGAAAAACCATCCTGCAAGAATTCCAACATTTTTTTCAATTTAAATCGTGATGTATGAGACTTCTGTCTCTCACACCAACGAATATAGGTCTTCCAGACCCTATAATAATTTGCCGAAGACACCGACTTTCTGGCTTTTATCATGGTGTTAACCACTGCCTCTGAGAATCCCTTATTCCTTAAAATGGCGGTTTCAACAGCCAGGCCGTCAAAATTAATCGAGCTGAATCCAGATGATTGAACGGCCCTTGTCTTAGAAGATCTGACCTCAGAGGTAGACGCCACGAGTCCACAGACAATTTCTGAAGCCTCGAGTACCAGGACCTCCTTGGCCAATCCGGGGCCACTAAAATCACTGGGATTTCTTGGGCCTGTATTCTCTTCAACACTCTCGCCAGCATTGGGACTGGCGGAAAAACATAAAGAAGATTCCCCTCCCAGGGGATAGTCATGGCATCCACTGCTTCTGCCAGTGGGTCCCTTGTCCTGGCATAAAACCTGGGCACCTGATGGTTGAACCTGGATGCCATCAGGTCCACGTCCGGGATTCCCCACTTCAAGGTAATTTGATGAAATATCTGAGGATTCAGGCTCCATTCCCCTTCCTTCAGCTCCTCCCGGCTCAGGAAGTCGGCCTCTATATTCTCCACTCCTGGGATTAATATAGCTGATAAAGCTGGAACATTCTGTTCCGCCCACAAGAGGATTCTGGACACCTCCCACATGGCCAGTTTTCTGCGTGTGCCTCCCTGGTGATTCAGATACGCCACAGCTGTGGCGTTGTCGGTCTGAATCCTTAAAGGGAGCCTCTGTAACCTGTCTCCCGCCAGAGAAATAACTTTCCACACAGCTCTCAGTTCCAAGATGTTGATCGGTAAGGTAGATTCCTCTGGAGTCCACAAGCCCTGCAGACGCAGGTCCAAGACTACTGCCCCCCAGCCCCTGAGACTGGCGTCGGTAGTGACTACCAGCCAGCTCCAGGACTGCAGTGACCGACCCCACTGAAGGGAGTCCACGTCTGTCCACCATTTCAGGGAGGCTCGAGTTTCCGAAGACAGCACAATCTGTTCTGACTTCATGGTCTGTGTATTTCCTGACCAAGCCGTCAAAATGTTCCACTGGAACCCCCGAGTGTGGAACCTGGCAAATTGCAGCGTCTCGAAAGACGCCACCATCTTCCCCAGCAGCTTGAGGCACCTCCACACTGATGTGCTCCGAGAGCTGAGAATCTCCTGGACTAAGGCAACCAGATCCCTGGCCTTTGCCTCCGGTAAAAATACCCGATGTAGATGGGTATCCAGAATGACCCCCAAGAATTGGAGTCTCTGTGACGGCACCAACTGAGACTTTTGCAAGTTTAAAAGCCAGCCGTGAGCCTGCAAAAAACTGATGGCTTCTGCCAAGTGACTCTGCAACCTGTCTGCTGACTCTGCTTTGAACAGCAGGTCGTCCAAATAAGGTATCACTGTGATTCCCCTCAGTCGGAGCACAGCCGCCATTACAGACATTATTTTAGTGAAAACCCTTGGTGCTGTGGCCAGACCAAAGGGCAACGCCTGGAACTGTAAGTGCAGGTCTCCTATCGCAAACCTCAAAAGGGCCTGATGTTCTGGGTGTATGGGGACATGAAGATACGCGTCCTGGACATCCATGGACGCCAAAAATTCTCCCTGGTCCAGGCTTAGCAGCACTGACCGTAGAGACTCCATTTTGAAATGGTCTACCCACAAATGGACATTTAGTGACTTTAAATTCAGTATTGGTCTGAAAGACCCGTCTGGTTTGGGTACCAGAAACAGAGTGGAATAAAAGCCATTCTGCCCTGGGAACCGGGATTACCACCCCCTTCTCTAACATGGAGTGAGCTGCTCTTAAGAGAGCTGTACGGAGCCGAGCTTCCTTTGGTAAAACTGTGGGAATGAATCTTCTCAGAGGAAGATTTTTGAAGGGAATTCTGTATCCCTGGGCTATAATGTCTAACACCCAGGAATCCTGGTCTAGTAACGCCCAGGCATCCTTGAACAGTGATAGACGACCCCCCACCTTTACCACTGCCGGGCAAATCCCCTGACAGTCATGCAGAGGGTTTGTCCTCTCCTTTGGTGACAGGTTTCTTGTGGAAAGAACCAAATTTTGACTTTGGGGCCTTACCCCTGGAGGACTGAAACTTTCCCCTAAATGACTGTCCTCGAAAGGACGCACCACCTCTAGAAGCAGAAAATCTTGATGTCTGCTTGGCTGCGGGGGCAGGCAGGAAGGTACTCTTGCCACCCGTGGCCTGCTTAATAATATCTTCTAATTCAGATCCAAACAATAACTTTCCTTTGAAAGCCAATGTTTCTAAGGCCTTCTTAGACTCATTATCTGCCTCCCAGGCCTTAAGCCAGAGTACTCTCCTGGCATTGATAGATACTGTGGAAACTCTGGTCGCCATTTTGAGAGCTTCCTCTTCGGCTTCCAACACATATTCTGCAGCTGCCTTAAGCTTCTCCGCTAGCAACAACACACCAGGATCAGCATGTAAAATGGTGCATAAATCATTGGCCCACTCAATCATGGCCTTAGAGACCCAGGCTGAAGCAATAAGGGGACGTAGGGTGAATCCCACCCCTTCAAATATAGCTTTGAGATTACCCTCCAGCTTTTTGTCCACCGGGTCCTTAAAAGCTGCGCCCCCTTGCACTGGTAATACAGTAGCTTTTGACAGACGTGCCACAGAAGCATCAACTACTGGCACTTTTTCCCAGAGCTCCGTATGAGACTCCGGCATGGGGTACAGACTTAAGAATCTCTTTGGCATCGGCACCTTTTATCAGGAGTTTTCCAAGCTCCTTCCAACAATTCTTGTAAACCTTCATCAGAAGGAAATGTAACAGCTTCCTTACGCTGCCGTTTAAATACACCTTTAGCAGGAGTTTTATCCTCCACTGAAAGTTTTAAAGCCTGTTTAACAGCTATAATCAAATCCTCCACCCCTGCGGCTGAGGAATCTTCAGAATCATCACCCTGCTCCCAGGGAATGTCTGCATATGCTCCCTCCTCTTCATCTACCAATAAAGGCACCGAGTAAGACCTTTTAGGGGTCCCTACAGCATCAACATCAATTTTGTCTAGTAAATCACTAAACCTGTTGATCCTCTTTGCAGTATCCTGCATCACCTGTATGAAGGCAGGATCTGCCTGGGTAAGAGGCAAGGAGCCAGAGGACTGCTGAGATGATGACATAGGTCTCTGAGATTCTACCAAGGCATCACTCTGTCTGTCCAGCAATTGCACTAAAGCGTTAACAGACCTGCCCAGGTCACTAGCCCACGCGGGTTCAATTTGCTCTGCCCTCTGGGGTTCACTCCCCATGGGTCTCACAGCAGCGCAAGCAATACACAAACCCCCCTTGGCCATCTGCTCAGGTACAAATTTTTGTGTGCACACATTACAAGCGCTCATAGTATTAAGGGCTCCCTCCCCCAAAACCACAGCTTGTTGCTGAGACATGATGTAAAGTAACCACACAGTGCATACAATGTACAACAGCGCTTATACAGTCAGATGCGGGGAAACGATGCCCAGGAAATCCAAACACTCTGTCAGGATCTGTAAGACAGCTCAGCTCCGCTGCAAGAGTTCTGAAAGGCGCCAAAACAGAGTGAGGGAAGAGACCAAGTCCCTGCTGCTGCGGGGTCCGTGACTTTTTGGCGCCAACCACCCCCAGTCAGCCACTCCCTTAGTAGGATCTCCTAGTTCCAGTATCTCCCCCTCGACTGGGGACCACTTGGAACATGCCTGTAACACACTGCTGTCCTCTCATAACAGAAGCTCAGTGTGTAAGCTCCGCAGAAAATGGCCGCCACCATCACGGAGCGCCTGTCCCCCATGATCCCCACCTGCGTGAAGCCGGTTTCAGAGCGCTCCGGAGCCCAGGCAGCTTCTTAAAAGAAGCTGTAAGCGCTGCACAGGGAGGCCAGACAGCGTCTCCCCTGTGCACAGTGAGCTGACAGGACGCGATTCTGTCAGCTCCTGCTGCGCTAGCAGAGTGAGGATTCACTAATGAGAATCCTCACTCTGTGCCTACCTAGCTAGAGTGAAAGTTAATAAAATAATAAAAATTCCCTAACTACTCTAATTCTTCGGCTGCTGCTGCAGCCCTTTAGATTAGCACCCACTCCAGTGGGCACCTAACACGAACTGAAGAGTCCGGGATGCAGTAGGGGAGGAGCCTACCCTCTAAAAGCTTTAGGATAGGTGCCTGGCTCCTTCGGACCCTCCTACATCCCAGTGTTGAGCTGTTGAGCTGTGTCACTAGGACCATTGAAAGAGAAAATTCAGTCCAGTACGCCTTTTTTATTAATTTTGTCTGTATTTAATTCATACATGCCCGAGGTAACTTACCTTTGGTTCCACTGTCATTAGAACCTCTATAGGCATTTTTGCGTCCCAGCACTTACGGTAGTTTGGAACGCAGAAATGAATCCTAATGATTCATATCATCTCCCCATCAGGGTACACCTATAGCTAATTAGTAATCATCCCCTATTTGGACCCTTTATAATAATACTGTGTGCTAATCCATACAGATATTTAACCAGGAATTGCTATTTCCTATATGGTCAGCACCGGATATGTCGTCATGTGGAACGCAACGGTGGAACGCATTATAATATTCACTAGGCGGCCAAGATTGTGAATTGGATGCATACCGAATACCTACTTAAGTGTGCATTTAACAGTGTTTTTACACATGCATGTGTGTTACTCATTGATATGATGAGAATCACGGAGGATCATTCAGGTCCATACCTCGTAAGCGGAAGTTCCGTCACGGAAGTGACGCCGTGTGGAACGCACGCGGGTGTCCGTGATGCTGTTCTAAGCATACTACAGCTCCTAACAATGGTATTTCAGCATAGGATCCCTCCTTGACATGCCCCAACCCTTCCGCATATAATACTAGGCGTTAATTTGGGTTTTAGGTCCATTATTGTTTCACCGGCATTATCACTCCCACAGGAAGTGATGTCATCCACTACATACAATATATACCCTGACCACACTCCAGGACATTCACCTGGAGTTTGGTCCATCATATGCCTGCTGAGTTCTGCATTTGAGGTATGTAAGGACTGGAATTTTCCTTCAAATTTTATTATGGCTTGTAAACTTATACTGTTCCCATGTTAATGTAAACAAGGAACTTGTTTTGTACTTATGAGATGTTTTTTGTATTCCCGATATTTGGGTATGTATACTCCTACCCTTATGCCTGATATTGGTTATGTGTGATTTTACCTTTACACCTGGGCTGTTAATCCATCCTAATGAGTATGGTTCTCTGGAAGTCCACCTTATTGGACTATGGTAATCCTTATTGCCGCTTATGGGTTTCTATTGGTATTATAGGAACCTGTTGATACAATAGGAAACGGTCTATTTGAATTCTTTCCGGATTTCCCCTTCTTACAAAAAGGTTCTTATATGGAAATTGGTATGTGCTTATTCCATTATTTTTATAATTTACTCATATAAACTTGCTCTCATCCTGACTATATATATATATATATATATATATATATATATATATATATATATATATATATATATATATATAATGTTTTAGATGCAGTTACGCATCAAGATTAAGATCTTCTGAGGATCTAGTCTTTTACCCCGTTCACATTGGGTTGAAAAACTTTTTGACATCTGGAGTTAAAAACACTCGCATTCAAGGTTAAATTGGCTACGGGTATGTACCCCTCAAAGCCTTTAGACACATTTATCCACTTTATGTTCATAGTCAGTAATATAGCTTCTCTTCACCACCTAGATAGTAACCCCCGAGGAAGTCGTTATCGACGAAACAGGCGGTGATAAAATGGACAGGATTTATTTCCACACAAGCTTGATCCAAATAACTAATAAGGGTACTTGTTTCCTAGCACGGCGCCCATCTCATACCATACTTAATTTAACATGAATATCGCATCGCACACCATTAACAAGAGTGCTTGTACAATGAAATATCGCATAGCATGCCAGCAAATGGCATGCAATGTGATTTTTAATTGTACAGGCACCCTGATGGGTGCTTACAATGTTAAATGCCCCCCACTATCAACGCCAATGCGAAGTGTGGCGAACGCAGCAAGCCCGTGAGGGGCGGCGGTACGTGTCCTCTGACCTTTTCATACCCTCACTATCCACGTCGGCGTAGAGTTGATTTTAGATAGTGTGGCGAGCGCAGCGGAATACAAGCGCGAACCGTGGCGCGGAATACGAGCCCCGCAAAGTAATCCGTGTCCGCTCACCATGATTCGGGCTCGGTGGCTCGCCTCACTATCTAAAGTCAACTCCACGCCGACGTGGATAGTGGAGGTATGAAAAGGTCGGAGGACGCGTACCGCCGCACTCGCCACGCTTCAGGTTGGCATTGATAGTGGGGGTGGCGTTGGCAATGGGGGTACATTTAACATTGAAAGCACCCATCAGGGTGCTTGTAAAATTAAAAATTGCATCGCATGCCGCTATATTGCATGCGATGCGATTGTATAAGATGTACTACGATCAAAATATTGGGCGCCGTGCTAGGAAACAAGTACCCGAATAAGAGATTAAAACAGTACAAGACAGGGTGAAGCGAAGCGGGATCCTGGACAGAGCAGCTGGGGAGGGCTATAGCTGTGTCCTATCAGTGTGGACGGCGACGTTAGGATCAGAGTACGTTCTTACTACGATTTCCGTGGCATATGCAGCTGCTGTCCTCCTCCCTCTGAGGAATAACTATACACACTAATAGCGTCTGCAGCGCTTCTATTGGGACACAGCTATAGCCCCCCCAGCTGCTGCGTCCAGGATCTCGCTTTTTAGGGTCCAGCAAAAAAGCATCACTCCCGGACTCCTTGGTGCAAAACAGTTGTGCTTTATTATGTCAACTGAGTTTCAGGCATTACGGTGTGCTGCATACTGGGCATTATGGGGTGTTTAACCCTGGCCATGTATTATATACACACACACACACACAATATAACTATACACACACACACACACACACACACAATATATCATACCCTTCAACATGACCCATGTTCCTGGACATCCCTGGTAATGTATCATTGTCATCACCTGTGGTGAAACACCCTTCTCGTCAATTACCTAATTCCGGGGTTCCCAAACTGTGCACCTGGGCTCCCTGGGTTGCCTCGGTTTGGTGGTCCAGAACCGATTCAAACTAATTTATGGTCAATGTATTAGACAACAATCAGTGCTTGTAGCTTCCAGTTTTAAAATATGTGGATAAATAGAAGTGAATGTACATGACTGGACCTAAGAATGACATAGAAGCACAACATATTTAATTTAAACTTGTTTTCTGAAATTCTCAGTAGCAAACTTTGCACATAGGGGTGCAGTGACAAATATTCTGATAATCTAGGGTGCCGTGATGCAAAAAAGTTTGGGAACCCCTGAACTAGTTCCACACAGGTGCTGGCAATCACACATTACCAGGGAAGTCCTGGAGCAGAGCATTGTGTTTCGAATGCAATGGGTCATGTTGGAGGGTCTGCTATATAACTATACACATGTAAATATAAATAATACACAATAAATATAACTATACACATGTATTCTAGACACACACAAAATATAACACACATATATATATATATATATATATATTATATACACACACACACACTATATAACTATACACATTATACACACACACTATATAACTATACACATGTACTATACACACACAGCCTGATGACAGCGTTTCCGTGTAACAGCAATAATTCTGCGGCCTACGAGACCACGGTGTATCCTGAACTCCGCGCCGCCTGCTAGTCACGATGCGCGGCAGACACGACAAGGAAAGCCCGGGGATGACAGGCCCTGCACAACTCCCAAGACACCGAAGCAATGATCACCGCGAAGAAAGCCTGCTGCGACCGTCACCCTACAACGGAGCCATCAGTCAGAGTAGGAAACACCCGAAGACTTGTGACGCCAGACAGCGCACGGCCGCAATTTCTGCTCCCGATGGGGGCGCAAGGCGCATGCGCAACATCACAGTGCCCGAGCTGTACACAGAGAATCGACACAGGCAAAGCGGCGCCCCGCCCCCTGACTCCCAGCCCCTCCTCGGTTTCCTTACGAAAACAGACGAAAATTCCCGAACGGGACTTTCCTGGTCAGTACGCATGCGTGGTTACGTAGCTATCGTCCAATCGCGTTCGAGAAGACTACCTCTAGTCCGTGCAATGCAGTCTGGAGGCCCCGTGCATAGCCTGGCTATATAAGCAGGACGCAGCTCGCTGAGCTCTCAGTCGGGCTGAGAGCGGCATCGGCGGCGGATATCTTCAGAGGGGAACCGCTGTTCGAGGTCTCGGAGAGACTGTCGCTCGGCTTCGTAGAAAGTACATAAGACGGTGACCGCCCGAGTGCACCGGAGACATGCACGGGCCGCCCACCGGAGACAGCGCCTGCCCGCAGCGCCTCATCAAGCGCGTGCAGTTCGGTGTCCTGGGCCCGGACGAGCTGGTAGGCGAAGGGGCGGGGCTTTACCCGGAAGTTGAGGACTTCCGAGTGTTTATCCCAATGGTCCCGGTGGCCCGATGATTATGTCACCCCCCTGTAACGGTGCCCGCGCGCGGGGGTCCGGTGGTGTCACGTGATGACCGGTCTCCTCACGTACTGTGAGATTGTGGGGGGACCTGTCCTGGACATAGAGCCAGCGCCGTACACACCTGCCCATTGCCCACCTGGTGCTGATGGCAGGGTCACTGGTGCCAGGGCGCATGGGTCGGTCGTGTGTACACAGCACTCGGTCCTCTGCCTCCCCCCTCTTGCTGGCTCCACTTTTATGCCTGGTCCACTGCTGTGTGTGTCGTGTCCCCCCCCCCCATCATGCCTGGTCCACTGCCCACCCTGCTCTGTGTCCCCCCCCATGTCAGGTCCAATGATGGGTCTAACCCCCCCCCTATGCCTAGTCTGCTGCCCCATCCGCCCTTTCTGTCGTCGTCCCCCAATATGTTGGGTCCGATGTCCCCCTGCTGTTTCACCCCACACACACACCATGGAGGTTCGCTGCTGGCCCCCGCCCTATGCCTAGTCCGTTACCCCCCTATACTGGGTCCGCTGCCCCCCTATGCCTGCTGCGTACTGTATCTACAAGTGACTTGAAAGCTGTGTGGGGTGCTGAGGACTGCACTGGTGGTGGGCGCTGCTGTCACCCACCACCTGCGATCATGTTATTTCATACGTGTAATGTGGGCATTGCAGAACCTGTGGTGCTGTGATATTGCCAGGGACTGATAGCGCTACTGAACCCTTGTCATAAAATGCCTGATAAACAGGCTCATGTTATAGACCATCCGCAGACAGGCTGTGCGGAAGAGCAGGTATTCTGGGGATGATTGAGTGGATCGAGCCACAGCGTTTTGCTGTGGCTGGATCTGACCATTGTTGGGGTTTGGTAAAGCTCTTACACTGTATGTTCTGCATTCTCAGAAACGATTGTCTGTCACAGAGGGCGGAATTAAATACCCTGAGACCACTGAGGGTGGACGCCCAAAGCTGGGGGGTTTAATGGACCCTCGGCAAGGAGTGGTGGAACGGACTGGCCGCTGTCAGACATGTGCAGGTAAAGTGTGTTGGAGATTACTATTGGCTGACATGCTGTAACATAATCAGTACTATGCAGCTTCTGTATAAATCTCTGTGCACACAGGAAACATGACGGAATGTCCGGGACACTTCGGACACATTGAGCTCGCCAAGCCAGTCTTCCACGTGGGCTTTCTGGTCAAGACCATGAAGGTTTTGCGCTGTGTCTGTTTCTTCTGCTCCAAACTGTTGGTTGATGCGGTGAGTTGAGGTCTCTACATGGTGCTTATGAAACCCGAGCTCATCCTGATTGTGCTGCACATTGTTACTAAGTTTAACTTTGGTTTTGCAGAATAACCCCAAAATTAAGGACATCCTAACGAAATCCAAGGGCCAGCCAAAAAAGCGACTCACCCACGTGTATGAGCTCTGCAAGGGGAAGAACATCTGTGAGGGTGGGGAAGAAATGGACAACAAGTTTGGTGTAGAGCAGAATGAAGGCGACGAGGACATTACAAAGGAAAAGGTGATTGCGGGTGTCATTGTGTATCCTCCGCGGGTGTCATTGTGTATCCTCCGTGTTATCCGCGGCTGTGTGTCATTGTTTATCCGCGGGTGTCATTGTGTATCCTCCGCATTATCCGCGGGTGTGTCATTGTGTATCCTCCACGTTATCTGTGTGTGTCATTGTGTATTAACCAGCCATAGGCTTCCACAGAATTGCAGCAAGCCCTCCTAGATGTATAATGGTAATGTATATTAGGGTGACTCAATGGATACGCTTTATGGAAGGGCACTGGTAGGGTGGAATATGACTAGACCAAGGCAGGGTGGTGTGCACTCAATGCCAACTATTGTGTTCCAATTTTGGCGGTCTCACTTTTAGGGTCATGGTGGTTGCGGCCGTTACCAGCCTCGGATCAAGCGTTCTGGGCTTGAATTGAATGCTGAATGGAAACATGTGAACGAGGACTCGCAGGAAAAGAAGATTCTGCTAAGTCCTGAGCGGGTGCATGAAATCTTCAAACGTATCACAGACGAAGAATGTTTCATCCTTGGCATGGAGCCACGTTACGCGCGGCCAGAGTGGCTGATTCTGACAGTCCTTCCTGTGCCGCCGCTTTCTGTACGACCTGCAGTTGTCATGCAAGGATCAGCCAGGAACCAGGTGAGGAGGGAGAGAATTCTTCTGTACCTGGGGATAGTACTGCATGATATACACTGGGGATGGGTTAGAATCAGAAACAAATCTAGGTATATAATTACAATAGACCACATGCTAAATTATGGCTATTTACAATATACTGTGTTAAGTCTAACAATTTACACTGAGTGCCATGGCACAGATTAACCTGATTCTATTTACATCAGTTTAATGGTATAGATAACCATGCATGGTGACTAGGGTGGCCAATCCCGGGATCGGCGGGATCCCGGGATTTGGCCTCAAAAAGTGCGGGATTTCAATCCCGGGATTGGAATATCCAATCCCGCGATTAGACTGCGCATGCGCAGTCTTAATGCCGGGCAGCGTCTGAGCGAGTGCTCAGACGCTGCCCGGCTCCCGAATCCTGACCTCTGCGTTCGGCCAGCGTAGCGTGACAGTAGAGGTCACGCTGCGCAGCCTTCTCCCTCTCGTCTCCTCAGCACGCGCACACACCCGCCTCCTTTCCGGCCTGCCCTGCCTCTTCGTTCCGGCCTGCCCTGCCTGCTAAGAAGGAGGTGCACGAGCCTGGAGACACCGTGCACCTCGAACCCACTCCCGGCCGGCCGCCCGCTAATGTAAGTAAATGTGCGGGTCGGCCGGTGTGGGGGTGGGTATCCACAAATATACAGCACAGGTAGGGATGCCGATCCCGGGAATCCCGGGATTGAGCATTTTTCAATCCCGGATCCCGGGATTGAAAAAATGCCCCGGGATTGGCATCCCTAATGCTGACCAGCCACAATGTGATGCACATGCAGGGTGAGATTGACAGGCATGCTTACAGGAAACAATGGATACCTTATTTATCATTTACGCCCCTTTATCATTTACGCCCCTTGGTGAGAACCTATCAAGATTCATTATCCAAGTACTTTCTAATCTTAACAATCATTTGCCCCTGTCACCACCCCTCTTGAGGGGAGGGCTGTGACTATCCACCGCGTGCCCCGCCTCTACACTGTGGCAAGTCACCGGCTGGTCACTTGTCCCGGCTGTGATAGCTGCCCGGATTGCTGACCGATGGTTGGCCATACGTTCACGCAAAGTTTCCTTAAATATAAATATCCGCACGGCAACATTTTGTGGAACATGTCAGCACATGTTTTATAAAGAACCTTTTACCGCTGTATGGGTGCAAGAAGTGACACCTGTTAATAGGGAGCTACAAGTAGTGCACCCAATACAGCGGTAACGGCCATTAGCCTTCGTGAGAAAATGTGTAGAGGCGTCCATTTTTGTTAATTCCGTGACCTCAATTTTGACAAATTGGTCACAAAGATTTTGACCCGAGTGTATGCAGGCATTAAACGGCAATAGATATTATACAGTACATGAAATATGTATATAGGGGAGGTGTTTGAAATAGATACAGTACACAACACAGGTATTTGTTGGACAGGTATGTACTGTATAGGTGTAATGTGTGTGTGTGTGTGTTAGATAGATAGATAGATAGATAGATAGATAGATAGATAGATAGATAGATAGATAGATAGATAGATAGATAGATAGATAGATCTATCTATCTAACACACACAGCATAGGTACAGAATATAATATACAATAGTGTCCAGGATGCTGGGGGCAGGAGTGCTGGGCAGTGGGTGGTGCTGAACACCATAATATACACGTATACCTGTACAATGAGAGAACTGGGCCTGTGCCATACATGGGGGCATGAGTGCTGGTCAGTGGGTGGCGCTGTACATTGTAATACACACGTATACCTGTACAATCAATGAGAGAACTGGTCCTGTACCATACATAGGGGTAGGAGTGCTGGGCAGTGGGTGGCGCTGTACATTGTAATACACACGTATACCTGTACAATGAGAGAACTGGTCCTGTACCATACATGGGAGCAGGAGTGCTGGGCATGTGGGTGGCGCTGTACATTGTAATACACACGTATACCTGTACAATGAGAGAACTGGTCCTGTACCATACATGGGGGCAGGGGTGCTGGGCAGTGGGTGGCGCTGAACACCATAATATACACGTATACCTGTACAATGAGAGAACTGGTCCTGTACCATACATGGGGGCAGGAGTGCTGGGCAGTGGGTGGCGCTGTACATTGTAATACACACGTATACCTGTACAATGAGCGAACTGGGCCTGTACCATACATAGGGGCAGGAGTGCTGGGCAGTGGGTGGCGCTGTACATTATAATACACACGTATACCTGTACAATGAGAGAACTGGGTCTGTGCCATACATGGGGGCAGGAGTGCTGGGCAGTGGGTGGCGCTGTACACCGTAATATACACGTATACCTGTACAATGAGAGAACTGGTCCTGTACCATACATGGGGGCAGGATTTCCTTGCATGTGGGTGGCGCTGTACATTGTAATACACACGTATACATGTACAAAGAGAGAACTGGTCCTGTACCATACATAGGGGCAGGAGTGCTGGGCAGTGGGTGGCGTACATATAATACACACGTATACCTGTACAATGAGAGAACTGGTCCTGTACCATACATAGGGGCAGGAGTGCTGGGCAGTGGGTGGCGCTGTACATTGTAATACACACGTATACCTGTACAATGGGAGAACTGGTCCTGTACCATACATAGGGGCAGGAGTGCTGGGCAGTGGGTGGCGCTGTACATTATATTACACACGTATACCTGTACAATGAGAGAACTGTGCCATACATAGGGGCAGGAGTGCTGGGCATGTGGGTGGTCCTGTACATTGTAATACACACGTATACCTGTACAATGAGAGAACTGGTCCTGTACCATACATGGGGGCAGGAGTACTGGGCAGTGGGTGGCGCTGTACACTAGAATACACACGTGTACCTGTACAATGAGAACTGGTCCTGTGCCATACATGGGGGCAGGAGTGCTGGGCAGTGGGTGGTGCTGTACACTAGAATACACACGTGTACCTGTACAATAAGAGAACTGGTCCTGCACCATACATGGGGGCAGGTGTGCTGGGCAGTGGGTGGTTCTGTACACCGTAATATACACGTATACCTGTACAATGAGAACTGGTCCTGTACCATACATGGGGGCAGGAGTGCTGTGCGTGTGGAGGGGTGATAGACATGAGGCCATCCTACATTTATCTGACTTGTTTCCTCCAGGATGATCTGACTCACAAACTGGCGGATATTGTGAAGATTAACAACCAGCTGAGGCGTAATGAGCAGAACGGTGCTGCGGCCCATGTTATTGCAGAGGATGTGAAACTCTTGCAGTTCCATGTAGCAACAATGGTGGATAACGAGTTACCTGGGCTCCCGCGGGTAAGTTCTCATAGTGGCTATTAAACATGCGGTGATCAATTTCTGTATGGAGTAAGTCAATGGGCAATGTGTAATAAGGATGAAATTCAACCGATATGACTACGACCTTAAACACAGAACCGTTGGGTCGACATGGAACAATGTTGACATGGGTTTAGGTCGACATGGGTTAGGTAGCGAGGTCGACATGTATTTTTTTTTTTTTTGGGTGCCGACAGGCAGTATTTCATGCCCTACCATCCACTAGGGCGTGCCGAGCGCAGCGAGGTACCATGCCCAAAGCATAGCGAATGATGCGAGATGCTGCAGTTGACTTCTAACCGTGTCCACACCCCCTATAATGCACAATGAGAGGGACCTCCTCAGCTGAAGGAACATAACCTAGAGGGCACAACGAGGGGCCTCCTCAGCTGATGAAACATAACCTAGAAGGCACAACGAGGGTCCTCAGCTGATGGACCATAACCTAGAAGGGAAGGGCACAATGAGGGGCCGCCTCAGCTGATGGAACATAACCTAGAGGGCACAACGAGGGTCCTCCTCAGCTGATGGAACATAACCTAGAGGGCACAACAAGGATCCTCCTCAGCTGATGGAACATAACCTAGAGGGCACAACGAGGATCATCCTCAGCTGATGGAACATAACCTAGAGGGCACAACGAGGGGCCTCCTCAGCTGATGGAACATAACCTAGAGGGCACAACGAGGGGGGTCCTCAGCTGATGGAACATAACCTAGAAGGCACAACGAGGGACCTCCTCAGCTGAAGGAACATAACCTAGAGGGCACAATGAGGGGGGTCCTCAGCTGATGGAACATAACCTAGAGGGCACAACGAGGGGCCTCCTCAGCTGATGGAACATAACCTAGAGGGCACAACGAGGGGCCTCCTCAGCTGATGGAACATAACAACGATGGACCTCCTCAGCTGAAGGAACATAACCTAGAGGGCACAATGAGGGTCCTCCTCAGCTGATGGAACATAACCTAGAGGGCACAATGAGGGTCCTCCTCAGCTGAAGGAACATAACCTAGAGGGCACAACGAGGGGGGTCCTCAGCTGATGGAACATAACCTAGAAGGCACAATGAGGGACCTCCTCAGCTGAAGGAACATAACCTAGAGGGCACAATGAGGGTCCTCCTCAGCTGATGGAACATAACCTATAGGGCACAACGAGGGGGGTCCTCAGCTGATGGAACATAACCTAGAGCGCACAACGAAGGGCCTCCTCCGCTGAAGGAACATAACCTAGAGGGCACAACGAGGGGCCTCCTCAGCTGATGGAACATAACCTAGAGGGCACAACGAGGGGGGTCCTCAGCTGATGGAACATAACCTAGAAGGCACAACGAGGGACCTCCTCAGCTGAAGGAACATAACCTAGAGGGCACAATGAGGGTCCTCCTCAGCTGATGGAACATAACCTAGAGGGCACAACGAGGATCCTCCTCAGCTGATGGAACATAACCTAGAGGGCACAACGAGGGGCCTGCTCAGCTGATGGAACATAACCTAGAGGGCACAACGAGGGGCCTCCTCAGCTGATGGAACATAACCTAGAGGGCACAACGAGGGACCTCCTCAGCTGATGGAACATAACCTAGAGGGCACAACGAGGGGCCTCCTCAGCTGAAGGAACATAACCTAGAGGGCACAACGAGGGGGGTCCTCAGCTGATGGAACATAACCTAGAGGGCACAATGAGGGTCCTCCTCAGCTGATGGAACATAACCTAGAGGGCACAACGAGGGGCCTCCTCAGCTGATGGAACATAACCTAGAGGGCACAACGAGGGGCCTGCTCAGCTGATGGAACATAACCTAGAGGGCACAACGAGGGACCTCCTCAGCTGATGGAACATAACCTAGAGGGCACAACGAGGGGCCTCCTCAGCTGATGGAACATAACCTAGAGGGCACAACGAGGATCCTCCTCAGCTGATGGAACATAACCTAGAGGGCACAACGAGGATCATCCTCAGCTGTTGGAACATAACCTAGAGGGCACAACGAGGGGCCTCCTCAGCTGATGGAACATAACCTAGAGGGCACAACGAGGGGGCTGCTCAGCTGATGGAACATAACCTAGAGGGCACAACGAGGGACCTCCTCAGCTGATGGAACATAACCTAGAGGGCACGAGGGGCCTCCTCAGCTGATGGAACATAACCTAGAGGGCACAACGAGGATCCTCCTCAGCTGATGGAACATAACCTAGAGGGCACAACGAGGGGCCTCCTCAGCTGAAGGAACATAACCTAGAGGGCACAACGAGGGGCCTCCTCAGCTGATGGAACATAACCTAGAGGGCACAACGAGGGGCCTCCTCAGCTGATGGAACATAACCTAGAGGGCACAACGAGGGACCTCCTCAGCTGATGGAACATAACCTAGAGGGCACAATGAGGGGCCTCCTCAGCTGAAGGAACATAACCTACACCTGATGTCCATAAAATAGTGTTCGTGTCCTTTTGTGAACAGCAAACAGTCCTGAGTGGTAATATTATGAGGACCGTGTTGGGCCGCCGTTGGCCCTTAATATGGCCTGGATTCTGCTCACTGGCCCACATGTGGTGAACTGCAGCGCCTAATGTTTTGTGCTGTGTTCTCCATATCCTATCTTCAGCATGTTGTCATTGGAACCTGATTATTCAACCACTGGCGGGAGGCATCTTGGGGTGTTGCAGCAGATGGCATGCCGACTGTCATGTATATAAAGGGTGTCATCTAAATGGATCCAGGGCTCCTAGCTGCATTTTTATGGCAGGTTACCTGTCTGGTCTGAACAAGTCCTCCTACTCTGCTCAGGCCTCCAGTTGCCATTTCTGACCAGAGAACTTGTGCTCAGACCCCCCCCTTTTTTTTTTTCCTGCTAGTCCACCCTGAACACCCCAAAAGTGGTGACACTAACAATTCCCCAGATCATCCATTTATCTAATGCTCGCACTACTGTCAGCACCCACAATCCTTCCACTATCTCTTGCGTCCCTATGCAGGCATTATCTTACATAAATATGTCTGGTCATAATCTATCTGTAACTTACACGCTGAGAAACAATTGGGACGTAACCAGTGAGAATGAGATGGCTACTGAGGGGAACGGTGACTGAAGAGCTTGCGATCACGTAGTGTATGATCTTCCCTCCACTAACATGACCCCTTCTCTCTTCTCAGGCCATGCAAAAGTCGGGCCGCCCCCTTAAGTCTCTGAAGCAGCGGTTGAAGGGGAAGGAGGGACGTGTCCGTGGAAACTTAATGGGGAAACGTGTCGATTTCTCTGCCAGGACGGTTATTACACCTGACCCAAACCTTTCCATTGACCAAGTTGGCGTACCAAGATCGATTGCCGCAAACATGACCTTTCCGGAAATTGTGACTTCATTCAACATTGATAGGTGAGTTTCCGGAGCTCGCCCAGCAGGTTCTTTCTGACCATGTCTCGTAATGCACCAGGGGATCTTGTGGTCACTACTGATCCTCCAATACATTGTTCCCACGGATCGTATGAAGTGTCCTATTGCAGGTCCTTTTCCTGCGATATGTATTCCTTTGCGCCAATCATCGCAATCGCAGATCAGATGGGCTGCCATGTATATTTATCCTAAGCCTTGCTGGGATTGCACACTATGCATCGTATGCGAAATAACCGCATGCGATGCCCAACACTAATGAATGGGGCTTTTACTCCAAGTTCCATTTCCCTTACCAGCCCCCTGATCCCTACTTGTTCTGTACCGCACCCACCTATCCTCTACCCCCTGTTCCTACCACACACCCCCCCAAACACACACACCTGACAAGACTATATACCACCCTCCTGTCCTGATCACTCTGGTGCTTCTCCTCCCCCCCTGGTCCTTTCTTGTGGGCTCCCACTGATCTTTAGCCCCTTGATCCCTACTTGTGCCACCCTCACCTGCCCAGTCTGTATGCCAGCCCCCTTGATCCCTACTTGTGCCACCCTCACCTGCCCAGTCTGTATGCCAGCCCCCTGATCCCTACTTGTGCCACCCTCACCTGCCCAGTCTGTATGCCAGCCCCCTGATCCCTACTTGTGCCACCCTCACCTGCCCAGTCTGTATGCCAGCCCCCTGATCCCTACTTGTGCCACCCTCACCTGCCCAGTCTGTATGCCAGCCCCCTGATCCCTACTTGTGCCACCCTCACCTGCCCAGTCTGTATGCCAGCCCCCTGATCCCTACTTGTGCCACCCTCACCTGCCCAGTCTGTATGCCAGCCCCCTGATCCCTACTTGTGCCACCCTCACCTGCCCAGTCTGTATGCCAGCCCCCTGATCCCTACCTGTGCCCCCTCTTACTTCCAGCTGTCTGTACTGTTCCTTTGACTCTGTTCCTCGTGGCCTCCGGATTTTGTACATTTCTAGGCTCATTTGTTCCAAATTGTGTTTTTAGGCTCCAGGAGTTGGTGCGACGAGGAAACAGTCAGTATCCAGGAGCGAAATACATTATTCGCGATAACGGGGATCGTATTGACCTGCGATTCCACCCTAAACCCAGTGACCTGCATCTACAGGCAGGCTACAAGGTAAGATCTGGATCCCTGACCTGTACAGTGAGCGGCTGTCACATCTATAGGACAGGACGGGGCCAACACGTGGGGATCTGATGGAAGGATCTAGTATTCCATGTCATGTTTTGGTTCCTGTGTAGGTAGAGAGACACATGTGTGATGGGGATATCGTCATCTTCAACAGACAGCCCACACTGCACAAAATGTCTATGATGGGGCACAGAGTTCGTATCCTGCCGTGGTCCACCTTCCGACTGAACCTCAGGTGAGTGAGCACTCAGTCTGTCTGCTTTGTTGGATGGAGGTTTCTTGGATTGGGGATTAAGAAGTCTTCCTTTCTTGGCCCAGTGTCACCACTCCGTACAATGCTGACTTTGATGGGGATGAGATGAATCTCCACCTTCCACAATCTCTGGAGACCCGAGCAGAGATTCAGGAGCTGGCCATGGTGCCTCGTATGATTGTCACTCCTCAGTCCAACCGGCCAGTTATGGGGATTGTGCAGGACTCGCTGACGGCCGTGCGGAAGTTCACCAAGAGAGATGTTTTCTTAGAGAGGGTGAGTAACCAGGGGTCCTTCTGTAGAGGGACATGGGGCCTGATTCAGACACATTCCTCGCACACCTACAAGCCGTGGTCCATACACACCAGCCGTCTCGCTGCGACCATCTTACACGTGCAGTAGTGATTTTCAGACTGACCTGCTAGGGGCTCCGAATCAGGCCCATAATCGTCCTTTGGCTTTTCCAGGACGGTTCCCTCTTTCTCATTTATGTACGGCCCACTTATGGCTCATGGGTTCAATTCCCACCGTGGCCCTAACTGTGCGGAGTTTGTATATTCTCCATGTACTTGCGTGGGTTTCCTCTGGGTACTCCGGTTTCCTCCCACAAGCCAAAGATATACTGGTAGGCTAATTGGCTCCCAACAAATGAACCCTAGAATGTCTGTGTACATGTGGTAGGGAATATAGATTGTAAGCTCCACTGGGGCAGGGACTGATGAGATGTTCACATAATCTCTGTACAGCGCTGTGGAATATGTGTGCGCTATAAGAAACTGTAAATAAGACCGTAGTTGCAGTAATGACGTTCCTGTCCGCACCTGATGGATTATGTTTCTCTTGCAGGGGGAGGTTATGAACCTGCTCATGTTCCTTTCCACATGGGAAGGGAAAGTTCCGCAGCCGGCAATCTTAAAGCCGCGTCCTCTTTGGACAGGAAAGCAGATTTTCTCTCTGATTATTCCAGGCCATATTAATTGTATTCGAACGCACAGCACCCACCCAGATGACGAAGACAGTGGCCCCTACAAGCATATTTCTCCAGGAGACACAAAAGTGGGTATCTATTCATAAGGAGCCATGCTGCCATACAGCGTTCCTGCTATGCAATATATGTAACTTATCGGTTTCTGCCCAGGTGATTGTGGAGAATGGGGAGCTGATTATGGGAATCTTGTGTAAGAAATCATTGGGGACATCGGCTGGGTCACTGGTGCATATTTCGTACCTGGAGATGGGTCATGACACAACTCGTCTGTTCTACTCCAACATTCAGACCGTCATCAATAACTGGCTGCTGATTGAAGGTGTGTTCCCGTACAGCTCTCATACATAGCGCTGGGATCCCGTATACTGTCCTGTCATAGTCCCGTGTTCCCGTACAGCTCTCATACATAGCGCTGGGATCCCGTATACTGTCCTGTCATAGTCCTGTGTTCCCGTACAGCTCTCATACATAGCGTTGGGATCCCGTATACTGTCCTGTCACATATAGTCCCGTGTTCCCGTACAGCTCTCATACATAGCGCTGGGATCCCGTATACTGTCCTGACACATATAGTCCCCTGTTCCCGTACAGCTCTCATACATAGCGCTGGGATCCCATATACTGTCCTGTCACATATAGTCCCGTGTTCCCGTACAGCTCTCATACGTAGCGCTGGGATCCCCTATACTGTCCTGTCACATAGTCCCGTGTTCCCATACAGCTCTCATACATAGCGCTGGGATCCCGTATACTGTCCTGTCATAGTCCCGTGTTCCCATACAGCTCTCATATATAGCGCTGGGATCCCGTATACTGTCCTGTCATAGTCCTGTGTTCCCGTACAGCTCTCATACATAGCGCTGGGATCCCGTATACTGTCCTGACACATATAGTCCTGTGTTCCCGTACAGCTCTCATACATAGCGCTGGGATCCCGTATACTGTCCTGACACATATAGTCCTGTGTTCCCGTACAGCTCTCATACATAGCGCTGGGATCCCGTATACTGTCCTGTCACATAGTCCCGTGTTCCCGTACAGCTCTCATACATAGCGCTGGGATCCCGTATACTGTCCTGTCACACATAGTCCCGTGTTCCCGTACAGCTCTCATACGTAGCGCTGGGATCCCCTATACTGTCCTGTCACATAGTCCCGTGTTCCCGTACAGCGCTCATACGTAGCGCTGGGATCCCCTATACTGTCCTGTCACATATAGTCCCGTGTTCCCGTACAGCTCTCATACGTAGCGCTGGGATCCCCTATACTGTCCTGTCATAGTCCCGTGTTCCCGTACAGCTCTCTTACGTAGCGCTGGGATCCCCTATACTGTCCTGTCACACATAGTCCCGTGTTCCCGTACAGCTCTTGTACGTAGCGCTGGGATCCCCTATACTGTCCTGTCATAGTCCCGTGTTCCCGTACAGCTCTCTTACATAGCGCTGGGATCCCCTATACTGTCCTGTCACATATAGTCCCGTGTTCCCGTACATCTCTCATACGTAGCGCTGGGATCCCCTATACTGTCCTGTCATATAGTCCCGTGTTCCCGTACAGCTCCCCTCCCCCTTATATAGTCCCGTATTCCCGTACAGCTCTCGTATGTAGCGCTGGGATCCCCTATACTGTCCTGTCACACATAGTCCCATGTTCCCGTACAGCTCTCGTACGTAGCGCTGGGATCCCCTATACTGTCCTGTCACATAGTCCCGTGTTCCCGTACAGCTCTCGTACGTAGCGCTGGGATCCCCTATACTGTCCTGTCATAGTCCCGTGTTCCCGTACAGCTCTCTTACGTAGCGCTGGGATCCCCTATACTGTCCTGTCACATATAGTCCCGTGTTCCCGTACATCTCTCATACGTAGCGCTGGGATCCCCTATACTGTCCTGTCATATAGTCCCGTGTTCCCGTACAGCTCCCCTCCCCCTTATACTGTCCTGTCACATATAGTCCCGTATTCCCGTACAGCTCTCGTATGTAGCGCTGGGATCCCCTATACTGTCCTGTCACACATAGTCCCATGTTCCCGTACAGCTCTCGTACGTAGCGCTGGGATCCCCTATACTGTCCTGTCACACATAGTCCCGTGTTCCCGTACAGCTCCCCTCCCCCTTATACTGTCCTGTCACATATAGAACGATGTCCCCCATGTCTATACTAGGCCATGAGACTCCTGCAGTATTACATTGTGTGCCCCCCCCTGTGTAGTGAGGGAAACACTGCAGGCACATATTAGGATTACACCATAATCTGCCGATCGGAGCTTCTGATTAAGGACAAGTAGCCCTGGTCGTAGGTTGCCTGTTTATATTGAGCTCTGTAATCATTCACGTTGGCGCATTGCTCTGCCAGGTCACACCATTGGAATCGGAGATTCTATTGCTGATGCAAAGACTTACCAGGATATCCAGAACACCATCAAAAAGGCAAAGCAAGATGTGATAGAGGTGAGGTCAGAAGAGCCGGCATGTCGGCAATGAGTTGGTTTGCCAGGAGCTGTCTTATAATGCTGATATTCCTTGGTGCAGGTTATTGAAAAGGCCCATAACAATGAGCTGGAGCCCACCCCTGGAAACACTTTACGTCAGACATTTGAGAATCAAGTCAACCGAATCCTAAACGATGCCAGAGATAAAACTGGTTCATCTGCCCAGAAGTCACTGTCTGAGTATAATAACTTCAAGTCCATGGTGGTGTCGGGAGCCAAGGGATCAAAGATCAATATCTCCCAGGTGAGACTTTCTTTCCCCTGGGCGGTTCTGGTGGGACAGGTGCTAGTGTGACCACTCTTCTGGCCGGTTCTGGTGGGACAGGTGCTAGTGTGACCACTCTCTCCTGGGCGGTTCTGGTGGGACAGGTGCTAGTGTGACCACTCTCTCCTGGGCGGTTCTGGTGGGACAGGTGCTAGTGTGACCACTCTCTCCTGGGCGGTTCTGGTGGGACAGGTGCTAGTGTGACCACTCTCTCCTGGGCGGTTCTGGTGGGACAGGTGCTAGTGTGACCACTCTCTCCTGGGCGGTTCTGGTGGGACAGGTGCTAGTGTGACCACTCTCTCCTGGGCGGTTCTGGTGGGACAGGTGCTAGTGTGACCACTCTCTCCTGGGCGGTTCTGGTGGGACAGGTGCTAGTGTGACCACTCTCTCCTGGGCGGTTCTGGTGGGACAGGTGCTAGTGTGACCACTCTCTCCTGGGCGGTTCTGGTGGGACAGGTGCTAGTGTGACCACTCTCTCCTGGGCGGTTCTGGTGGGACAGGTGCTAGTGTGACCACTCTCTCCTGGGCGGTTCTGGTGGGACAGGTGCTAGTGTGACCACTCTTCTGGGCGGTTCTGGTGGGACAGGTGCTAGTGTGACCACTCTTCTGGGCGGTTCTGGTGGGACAGGTGCTAGTGTGGACACTCTCCTGGGCGGTTGTGGTGGGACAGGTTGCTAGTGTGACCACTCTTCTGGGCGGTTGTGGTGGGACAGGTTGCTAATGTGACCACTCTTCTGGGCGGTTCTGGTGGGACAGGTGCTAGTGTGGACACTCTACTGGGCGGTTGTGGTGGGACAGGTGCTAGTGTGACCACTCTTCTGGGTGGGACAGGTGCTAGTGTGGACACTCTCCTGGGCGGTTGTGGTGGGACAGGTGCTAGTGTGGACACTCTACTGGGCGGTTGTGGTGGGACAGGTGCTAGTGTGACCACTCTTCTGGGCGGTTCTGGTGGGACAGGTGCTAGTGTGACCACTCTTCTGGGCGGTTCTGGTGGGACAGGTGCTAGTGTGACCACTCTCTCCTGGGCGGTTCTGGTGGGACAGGTGCTAGTGTGACCACTCTCTCCTGGGCGGTTCTGGTGGGACAGGTGCTAGTGTGACCACTCTTCTGGGCGGTTCTGGTGGGACAGGTGCTAGTGTGACCACTCTTCTGGGCGGTTCTGGTGGGACAGGTGCTAGTGTGGACACTCTCCTGGGCGGTTGTGGTGGGACAGGTTGCTAGTGTGACCACTCTTCTGGGCGGTTGTGGTGGGACAGGTTGCTAATGTGACCACTCTTCTGGGCGGTTCTGGTGGGACAGGTGCTAGTGTGGACACTCTACTGGGCGGTTGTGGTGGGACAGGTGCTAGTGTGACCACTCTTCTGGGTGGTTCTGGTGGGACAGGTGCTAGTGTGGACACTCTCCTGGGCGGTTGTGGTGGGACAGGTGCTAGTGTGGACACTCTACTGGGCGGTTGTGGTGGGACAGGTGCTAGTGTGACCACTCTTCTGGGCGGTTCTGGTGGGACAGGTGCTAGTGTGACAACTCTTCTGGGCGGTTCTGGTGGGACAGGTGCTAGTGTGACCACTCTCTTCTGGGCGGTTGTGGTGGGACAGGTGTGACTGCAAGCCTTTCTTCTGTAGGTCATTGCTGTTGTCGGACAACAAAACGTGGAGGGTAAGCGCATCCCATTTGGGTTCAAGCATCGAACGCTCCCGCACTTCATCAAGGATGACTATGGTCCTGAGAGCAGGGGCTTTGTGGAGAACTCTTACCTTGCTGGCCTCACTCCGACAGAGTTCTTCTTCCATGCTATGGGCGGCCGTGAGGGTCTTATTGACACAGCTGTGAAAACTGCTGAGACTGGTAAGGTCCATTGGTGATCATGGTTCTTATGCATAATACAATAGGGTTCTTTTCCACTAGTAATTGTTAGAAGCCAATAGTTGGAATAGGAATTAATGCACTCACCAAGGTGTCATCCCACTTGCAACCAGGTTACATCCAGCGACGTCTGATCAAATCTATGGAGTCTGTTATGGTCAAGTACGATGCAACTGTGCGCAATTCCATAAATCAGGTGGTCCAGCTGCGATATGGAGAGGACGGCCTTGCCGGAGAAGGGGTTGAATTCCAGAATCTGGCTACCCTGAAACCCTCTAACAAAGCTTTTGAGAAGAAGTGAGTAATGATTATTACTAGGCGCTGATTTCATTAGCTGCAATGGATTATAATCAGGTTTGTTTTGTGTTTTTAGTATTTTTTATGTTCAATACGGAATCTGCATTAAGCCAACACGGCCTCAAGGGGAAATAACAGATTTTAATTTGCAGCTCAAAACCAGAGAAGCCGGAAAATCCCTCCCAATGAAGAATTATTTTGGAACTTTTAAAATTGGGAAATAGGGCCAATAAAGAAATGGGGTAATGGGGGGGGACATGTATTGTTAGGGTGGCATATGCCCTCTGTGCAGTGTCCCGGGAGGGTGCGGGTGGCGGTGGCCCTCTGTGCAGTGTCCCGAGAGGGTGCCGGTGGCAGGGGCCCTCTGTGCCGTGTCCTGAGAGGGTGCCGGTGGCAGGGGCCCTCTGTGCAGTGTCCCGGGAGGGTGCGGGTGGCGGTGGCCCTCTGTGCAGTGTCCCGGGAGGGTGCGGGTGGCGGTGGCCCTCTGTGCAGTGTCCCGGGAGGGTGCGGCTGGCGGTGGTCCTCTGTGCAGTGTCCCGGGATGGTGGCAGGGGCCCTCTGTGCAGTGTCCCGAGAGGGTGCGGGTGGCGGTGGCCCTCTGTGCAGTGTCCCGGGAGGGTGCGGCTGGCGGTGGTCCTCTGTGCAGTGTCCCGGGATGGTGGCAGGGGCCCTCTGTGCAGTGTCCCGAGAGGGTGCGGGTGGCGGTGGCCCTCTGTGCAGTGTCCCGGGAGGGTGCGGCTTGCGGTGGTCCTCTGTGCAGTGTCCCGGGATGGTGGCAGGGGCCCTCTGTGCAGTGTCCCGGGAGGGTGCCGGTGGCAGGGGCCCTCTGTGCAGTGTCCCAGGAGGGTGCGGGTGGCGGTGGCCCTCTGTGCAGTGTCCCGGGAGGGTGCGGGTGGCGGCGGCCCTCTGTGCAGTGTCCCGGGAGGGTGCCGGTGGCAGGGGCCCTCTGTGCAGTGTCGCGGGTGGCGGCGGCCCTCTGTGCAGTGTCCCGGGAGGGTGCCGGTGGCAGGGGCCCTCTGTGCAGTGTCCCGGGAGGGTGCCGGTGGCCCTCTGTGCAGTGTCCCGGGAGGGTGCGGGTGGCGGCGGTCCTCTGTGCAGTGTCCCGGGAGGGTGCGGATGACGGTGGTCCTCTGTGCAGTGTCCCGGGAGGGTGCCGGTGGCGGTGGCCCTCTGTGCAGTGTCCCGGGAGGGTGCGGGTGGCCCTCTGTGCAGTGTCCCGAGAGGGTGGCGGTGGTCCTCTGTGCAGTGTCCCGGGAGGGTGCCGGTGGCGGGGGCCCTCTGTGCAGTGTCCCGAGAGGGTGGCGGTGGTCCTCTGTGCAGTGTCCCGGGAGGGTGCCGGTGGCGGGGGCCCTCTGTGCAGTGTCCCGGGAGGGTGCCGGTGGCAGGGGCCCCTCTGTGCAGTGTTCCAGGTGGCGGCATTTACACAATCTTCTCTCCTCAGGTTTAAGTTTGATTACACTAATGAACGTGCTTTGAGAAGGACCCTTCAGGAGGAGGTTGTGAAGGAGATCCTCAGCAATGCCAACATCCAGAATGATCTAGAGAAGGAATTTGAGAAGATGAGGGATGACAGAGAAGTTTTAAGGGTGATTTTCCCCACTGGTGACAGCAAGGTAACGATGAGTGGGAGTGGGAGTGGGAGGCAGAGTGTCCCCAGATTACTGCATATGGTGACATTATTCTGTCTTGTAGGTAGTCCTTCCGTGTAATCTCCTCAGAATGATTTGGAATGCACAGAAGATCTTCCACATTAACACCCGGATGCCCTCCGATCTGCATCCTATTAAAGTAGTTGATGGTGAGGGCTATATGATTACATCCTGTGATGTGACCAACACAAACCTTCCAGTGGACCTAATACGTTTGTTTTCGCCAAAGGTGTCAAGGAGCTCAGTAAGAAGCTGGTGATTGTAAATGGGGAGGATCCTTTGAGCCGACAAGCACAGGAGAACGCCACCCTCCTATTTAACATCCATCTCCGCTCCACTCTATGCAGCCGGAGAATGGTGGAGGAGTTCAGGCTCAGTTCGGAGGCCTTTGACTGGCTGCTGGGAGAGATCGAGTCCAAGTTTAACCAGGCTATTGTAAGAAACCTATTGATCTTGCAGTTGTGTTGTAATGTACCTGATTCGGGGTCAGTATCTTGGTGTGTGGTAGTGAGCTGGGAGGATGTAACCCGAATAGACCAGGGGTGGCCAAACTGGTCCTCAATCTACCACCAGTCTGTTTCCCAGACCACCCAGCTGGTGCACAGGTGCAGTCATTACCGTCACATTTCCCAACAGACACATACAGATCCAAATCTGACCTGGAAAACGGGACCAGTTGGGCCACCCCTGGTCTAGACTATGTGTTATGGTAGAGGTGTGCTCTGTATTTGGGCTGTTCATATTCTGTAGCACAGCCTGACAGAGAGAGAGGACAAGGAAATGGATAGTGAATGGTTGTCCTGAATTCTCTTTATTCCACAGGCTCATCCAGGGGAGATGGTGGGAGCACTGGCCGCTCAGTCTTTGGGAGAGCCAGCCACTCAGATGACCCTGAACACCTTCCATTATGCCGGTGTCTCGGCCAAGAACGTCACTCTGGGAGTCCCACGTCTGAAAGAGCTGATCAATATTTCCAAGAAGCCAAAGACCCCTTCTCTGACGGTCTTCTTGTTGGGCCAGTCTGCTCGGGATGCAGAAAGAGCAAAGGTGTGAAATGTCCGTTTAGCAGCAGGTTGAGACTTGAGACACAAGCGCCAAACCAGCGTCTAACTGTAAATTTGTGTTTCCACGCAGGATATTCTTTGCCGCTTGGAGCATACAACACTGCGTAAGGTGACTGCCAATACTGCTATTTATTATGACCCAAATCCACAGAATACAGTGGTGGCAGAAGACCAAGAATGGGTAAATGTTTACTATGAAATGCCGGACTTCGATGTGACTAGAATATCTCCGTGGCTGCTTCGTGTAGAGCTGGACAGAAAACACATGACTGATCGGAAACTGACCATGGAACAGATTGCAGAGAAAATCAATGCTGGTTAGTGTCCTCTGTACACAATCATCTGCTTTCTTTCCCTATACAGCCTTTACTCCAACACATGTCTTCATGTATATGGACTGATACATTTTGTTTTATTGGTCTTAGGTTTTGGAGATGATCTGAACTGTATATTTAATGATGACAATGCCGAAAAGTTGGTTCTGAGAATTCGTATAATGAACAGCGAGGAGAACAAGATGCAGGAGGTGAGGGTGGGAATGCATAAGATAGAGCCGCTGAAACTCCATCTTTAGCTGTTCCTAGCACACTGCCACCTGACCTCGCTCTCTCCCTGCGCTGCCGCTCCTCCGCAACTGATGACCTCGCTCTCTCTCCCTGTGCTGCCGCTCCTCCGCAGCTGATGACCTCGCTCTCTCCCTGCGCTGCCGCTCCTCCGCAGCTGATGACCTCGCTCTCTCTCCCTGCGCTGCCGCTCCTCCGCAGCTGATGACCTGGCGCGCGCTCTCCCTGCGCTGCTGCTCCTCCGCAGCTGATTACCTCGCTCTCTCTCCCTGCGCTGCCGCTCCTCCGCAGCTGACCTCGCTCTCTCTCCCTGCGCTGCCGCTCCTCCGCAGCTGATGACCTCGCTCTCTCTCCCTGCGTTGCCGCTCCTTCGCAGCTGATGACCTGGCGCGCTCTCTCCCTGCGCTGCCGCTCCTCCGCAGCTGACCTCGCTCTCTCCCTGCGCTGCCGCTCCTCCGCAGCTGATGACCTCGCTCTCTCCCTGCGCTGCCGCTCCTCCGCAGCTGATGACCTCGCTCTCTCTCCATGCGCTGCCGCTCCGCAGCTGATGACCTCGCTCGCGCTCTCTCCCTGCGCTGCCGCTCCTCCGCAGCTGATGACCTCGCTCGCTCTTTCTCCCTGCGCTGCCGCTCCTCCGCAGCTGATGACCTCGCTCGCTCTTTCTCCCTGCGCTGCCGCTCCTCCGCAGCTGATGACCTCGCTCGCTCTCTCTCCCTGCGCTGCCGCTCCTCCGCAGCTGATGACCTGGCGCGCTATCCCTGCGCTGCCGCTCCTCCGCAGCTGAACTCGCGCTCTCCCTGTGCTGCCGCTCCTCCTCCGCAGATGACCTGGCGCGCTGTCACTACTCCTTATCTGATGCCATTTTATTCTGTTTATATCATTTCCAGGAAGAAGAAGTTGTTGATAAAATGGATGATGATGTCTTCCTGCGCTGTATTGAGTCTAACATGCTGACAGACATGACACTTCAGGGCATTGAGCAGATCAGCAAGGTCAGTGATTAGTCATGTGAAGCATGATGCTATGGCCCAGTAGCTCAGGCACTTACAGCATCATTACAGGATAGAAGTCATCTCGGATACAAATATTTCCAAACAAATCTATTTCTGAGAATCCCGATAGAATGTTCATCAATCATCTGGAAGATTTGCCGAAGTTGCATTTGCTTTTTATTTATAGGATGGAGAATTCATAAACGTATTAATTATCGATTGCTTTGCTGGTGATCTGCCACGATGGCAGCGTCCTTTGTGCGTGGCGGGTGGGCGGTGGCGGGTGGGCGGTGTCCTTTGTGCGTGGCGGGTGGGCGGCGTCCTTTGTACAAGGTTTGGATATGCCACTCTCCCAGCGGTTACAGCATGGTGACTTGGTGTATGTGTAATGGACTTTATTCTTTGGCAGGTCTATATGCACTTGCCTCAGACAGACAACAAGAAGAAGATCATTATTACAGAGGATGGAGAGTTTAAAGCCCTACAAGAGTGGATCCTAGAGACAGATGGAGTCAGTTTGATGCGGGTCCTGAGTGAGAAAGATGTTGATCCTGTGAGGACCACATCGAATGACATTGTGGAGATATTCACAGTAAGTCTTTATTCTCTAGGCCTCATTTCATGCCTCCGTACCGGAGTGACTCTAACGCTCAAGCTTTCTCCTAGGTTCTGGGAATAGAGGCGGTCAGGAAAGCCCTGGAAAGAGAATTATATCATGTCATCTCCTTTGATGGTTCCTATGTAAACTATCGTCACTTGGCACTCCTTTGCGACACGATGACCTGTAGAGGACATTTAATGGCCATCACCCGTCATGGTGTCAACAGGCAGGACACGGGGCCACTTATGAAGTGTTCCTTTGAAGAGACGGTTAGTACATGTTCATGTTTTGTTTCCTAGTCTTGTTGCATTAGATGCGGCTGACCGTCTGGTTTGTGTCACCGCAGGTCGATGTCCTTATGGAAGCTGCTGCTCACGGTGAAACTGATCCCATGAAGGGAGTGTCTGAGAACATTATGTTAGGACAGTTGGCTCCGGCTGGAACTGGCTGCTTTGACCTATTATTGGATGCAGAGAAATGTAAATTTGGAATGGAGATTGCTACAAACATCTCAGGGCTTGGAGCTGCAGGACGTAAGTAGTAACATGAGGTGGTTACAAAGTCGGGTCAGAAACGTTGTGTTCTAGGGTCTATATGGGGAGGGGGGACTCCTGTATATTTGTAGGAGCCCAGGGCGGCTGGGACGTTAATGCAGATGCGCCTCTTTTAATGTCCTGCTTTTCTGTTTCAGCAACTGGTATGTTTTTTGGAACGGCTGCAAGCCCAATGGGTGGTATGTCACCTGCTATGACCCCATGGAACCAGGGGGCTACACCAGCTTATGGCGCATGGTCCCCAAGTCTAGGTATGTGTTCTTATTCCTAAGGTGATCAATAACGGCCTTGATTGACATAACAGAATGTGACCAGGATTTCTGTGACCCCACGTCTTCCTCTGGAAATAATCCTATAATATCCTGTCCTTGGAGTTTGGATACTGGAACCATGATTGGTCACTTGCTGGAAAAGGTTATTTAGTTTCTGTGCCATTCTAATGCCGAGTTGTTGTGATTCCGGTACAGGAAGTGGAATGACCCCAGGGGCTGCTGGCTTCTCTCCCAGCGCAGCCTCCGATGCAAGTGGCTTCAGCCCAGGCTATTCCCCAGCATGGTCTCCCAATCCTGGCTCACCTGGATCCCCTGGACCATCAAGTCCTTACATTCCTTCCCCAGGTAAGTGGCTGGGTATGGTCTGTCCCGTCTCTGTGTAATATACATGGATACTTGCCCAGTGTATGGGGGACACCATTCCTTGTGTGATGGAAGCAGCAATATAATATTTTGCTCATTTAGTTTTGTTCATAATAGCTAAGAGTTTTATTCTCTTGTTTAACTATGGGCCTGGTGTTCTAGTACCTTATTGTGCATCAGCAAGATGGTATTTGTAGTGCTCATTCTAATACCCTGCGCCTTTCCTGCATGGGGTGTGGCTGCTGCATCGCAATACAGATCAGGCTGTGCTAGAAACAGAGCAGACAGCGACACCTCAGGCAGCAAAGGGGTACTGCTCGGATCTTGGCTGGTGCAGGCAATTCAAAGTGTTTGCATCTGCAAACTGAAAATACAGATGATTCTAAGTACTAATTTCACAATGAAGCCTCTTAATTTTATATTTCTTTCCTGTGCAGGTGGTGCCATGTCACCAAGTTATTCTCCCACCTCTCCTGCTTATGAGCCGAGAAGTCCCGGAGGATACACTCCCCAGAGTCCTAGTTACTCTCCTACTTCTCCATCGTACAGTCCAACATCTCCTTCATATTCTCCTGCCAGCCCGAACTATAGCCCAACATCTCCCAGCTACTCTCCCACTTCTCCAAGCTATTCTCCTACAAGTCCTAGTTATTCTCCAACCTCACCCAGTTATAGCCCAACAAGCCCAAGCTACAGTCCTACTTCTCCCAGTTATTCCCCAACATCTCCCAGTTATTCCCCAACATCTCCCAGCTATTCTCCTACCTCTCCCAGTTACAGTCCAACCTCCCCCAGTTACTCCCCCACTTCCCCCAGTTACTCTCCAACAAGTCCTAGTTACTCGCCCACTTCTCCGAGTTATTCACCCACGAGTCCCAGTTACTCGCCCACCTCTCCCAGTTATTCTCCTACTTCGCCTTCATACAGTCCAACATCTCCCTCCTACTCTCCAACCTCTCCTAACTACTCCCCAACTTCTCCCAATTATACACCCACTTCTCCCAGTTACAGCCCCACTTCTCCCAGTTACAGCCCAACATCTCCCAATTACAGCCCCACAAGCCCAAGTTATTCTCCTACTTCCCCAAGTTACTCACCTTCCAGCCCCCGTTACACTCCGCAGTCTCCAAGCTATACTCCCAGTTCACCCAGCTACAGCCCAAGTTCACCCAGCTACAGCCCAACAAGCCCAAAATACACACCCACCAGCCCTTCTTACAGCCCAAGCTCCCCAGAATACACTCCGACTTCTCCCAAATATTCTCCGACTTCTCCAAAGTATTCTCCAACTTCACCAAAGTACTCGCCAACCTCCCCCACCTATTCCCCAACAACTCCAAAGTATTCTCCTACCTCTCCTACTTATTCCCCAACATCCCCTGTCTATACGCCTACTTCCCCCAAATACTCTCCTACTTCCCCTACCTATTCACCAACCTCTCCGAAGTATTCACCAACTTCTCCCACCTACTCCCCCACAAGTCCCAAAGGCTCCACTTATTCTCCTACATCACCTGGATACAGTCCTACGTCGCCCACGTACAGTCTTACAAGTCCAGCTATCAGTCCAGATGATAGTGATGAAGAGAACTGAATATTGTCCTGATGTCACTCGGATCACCATGATGGGACGTAATTCTGGGCAGTGACTTGGAGCTTCACACCAGCGTAAATTGGTTGCGTTGCTTGAACTAAGGGACTTTCTGCCTGTGCAGCCGCTGGCTTAGATCTGGGTTTTGGTAGCTGATAATTGCGCTCTGATCTAACGACTGACAAATTGTATCGCTCTTGTGCCTATTTCAGTGTAATCCAACATTCAGCTTGTAGACGTGTTCATGTTTCCTTTCCACGCTCAGACCATCCTCGGCCTTCGCAGCTGACAATTATTTATAGATGAGAAGGTTTTGCTTTGTAATTCTTATTTCCATATTGCTTTTATTCTGCCGCAGTTGTGCGGAGTTATATTCTGCAGAGCTTTTGTTTGAAAATGTCTGAAATCTGATTTCTAAATAAATAACTTGTTAATAAGCTCGTTCTGTGTTGTGATCACTAATCAGTGTGACAGAGGAAGGTTACTACTGCCCCATACAGCACTGTCCTAGTGTCAGGTTACATGTCCCCTACCTCACCTCATGGTGTTTGGCAGCTGGTATCAGTGTGACAGAGAGAGGGACAGAGGAAGGTTACTACTGCCCCATACCAGCACTGTCCTAGTGTCAGGCTACATGTCCCCTACCTCACTTCATGGTGTTTGGTAGCTGGGATCAGTGTGACCGAGAGAGGGACAGAGGAAGGTCACTACAGCCCCATACCAGCACTGTCCTAGTGTCAGGTTACATGTCCCCTACCTCACCTCCATGGTGTTTGGTAGCTGGGATCAGTGTGACAGAGGAAGGTTACTACTGCCCCATACCAGCACTGTCCTAGTGTCGGGTTACATGTCCCCTACCTCACCTCATGGTGTTTGGTAGCTGGTATCAGTGTGACAGAGGAAGGTTACTACTGCCCCATACCAGCACTGTCCTAGTGTCGGGTTACATGTCCCCTACCTCACCTCATGGTGTTTGGTAGCTGGGATCAGTGTGACCGAGAGAGGGACAGAGGAAGGTCACTACTGCCCCATACAGCACTGTCCTAGTGTCAGGTTACATGTTCCCTACCTCACCTCATGGTGTTTGGTAGCTGGGATCAGTGGGACAGAGGAAGGTTACTACCACCCCACACAGCACTGGCTTAGTGTCAGGTTACATGTCCCCTACCGCACCTCATGGTGTTTGGTAGCTGGGATCAGTGGGACCGAGAGAGGGACAGGAAGGTTACTACTGCCCCATACAGCACTGTCCTAGTGTCAGGTTACATGTCCCCCCTACCTCACCTCATGGTGTTTGGTAGCTGGGATCAGTGGGACAGAGGAAGGTTACTACTGCCCCATACAGCACTGGCTTAGTGTCAGGTTACATGTCCCCTACCTCACCTCATGGTGTTTGGTAGCTGGGATCAGTGTGACCGAGAGAGGGACAGGAAGGTTACTACTGCCCCATACAGCACTGTCCTAGTGTCAGGTTACATGTCCCCCCTACCTCACCTCATGGTGTTTGGTAGCTGGGATCAGTGTGACATAGAGAGGGACAGAGGAAGGTTACTACTGCCCCATACAGCACTGGCCTAGTGTCAGGTTACATATCCCCTACCTCACCTCATGGTGTTTGGTAGCTAGGATCAGTGTGACAGAGAGAGGGACAGAGGAAGGTCACTACTGCCCCATACCAGCACTGTCCTAGTGTCGGGTTACATGTCCCCTACCTCACCTCATGGTGTTTGGCAGCTGGGATCAGTGTGACCGAGAGAGGGACAGAGGAAGGTTACTACTGCCCCATACCAGCTCTGTCCTAGTGTCAGGCTACATGTCCCCTACCTCACCTCCATGGTGTTTGGTAGCTGGGATCAGTTGTGACAGAGGAAGGTTACTACTGCCCCATACCAGCACTGTCCTAGTGTCGGGTTACATGTCCCCTACCTCACCTCATGGTGTTTGGCAGCTGGGATCAGTGGGGACAGGAAGGTTACTACTGCCCCATACCAGCACTGTCCTAGTGTCGGGTTACATGTCCCCTACCTCACCTCATGGTGTTTGGTAACTGGGATCAGTGTGACAGAGGAAGGTTACTACTGCCGCATACCAGCACTGTCCTAGTGTCGGGTTACATGTCCACTACCTCACCTCCATGGTGTTTGGTAGCTGGGATCAGTGTGACAGAGAGGGACAGAGGAAGGTTACTACTGCCCCATACCAGCGCTGTCCTAGTGTCGGGTTACATGTCCCCTACCTCACCTCATGGTGTTTGGCAGCTGGGATCAGTGTGACAGAGGAAGGTTACTACTGCCCCATACCAGCACTGTCCTAGTGTCGGGTTACATGTCCCCTACCTCACCTCATGGTGTTTGGTAACTGGGATCAGTGTGACAGAGGAAGGTTACTACTGCCCCATACCAGCGCTGTCCTAGTGTCGGGTTACATGTCCCCTACCTCACCTCATGGTGTTTGGCAGCTGGGATCAGTGTGACAGAGGAAGGTTACTACTGCCCCATACCAGCACTGTCCTAGTGTCGGGTTACATGTCCCCCTACCTCACCTCCATGGTGTTTGGTAGCTGGGATCAGTGTTACCGAGAGAGGGACAGAGGAAGGTTACTACTGCCCCATACCAGCGCTGTCCTAGTGTTGGGTTACATGTCCCCCCTACCTCACCTCATGGTGTTTGGTAACTGGGATCAGTGTGACCGAGAGAGGGACAGAGGAAGGTTACTACTGCCACATACCAGCACTGTCCTAGTGTCGGGTTACATGTCCCCCTACCTCACCTCATGGTGTTTGGTAACTGGGATCAGTGTGACAGAGGAAGGTTACTACTGCCCCATACCAGCACTGTCCTAGTGTCGGGTTACATGTCCCCCTACCTCACCTCCATGGTGTTTGGTAGCTGGGATCAGTGTTACCGAGAGAGGGACAGAGGAAGGTTACTACTGCCCCATACCAGCGCTGTCCTAGTGTCGGGTTACATGTCCCCTACCTCACCTCCATGGTGTTTGGTAGCTGGGATCAGTGTTACCGAGAGAGGGACAGAGGAAGGTTACTACTGCCCCATACCAGCACTGTCCTAGTGTCGGGTTACATGTCCACTACCTCACCTCCATGGTGTTTGGTAGCTGGGATCAGTGTGACAGAGAGGGACAGAGGAAGGTTACTACTGTTACATACAGCACTGTCCTAGTGTCGGGTTACATGTCCCCTACCTCACCTCATGGTGTTTGGTAACTGGGATCAGTGTGACCGAGAGAGGGACAGAGGAAGGTTACTACTGCCACATACAGCACTGTCCTAGTGTCGGGTTACATGTCCTCTACCTCACCTCATGGTGTTTGGTAACTGGGATCAGTGTGACAGAGGAAGGTTACTACTGCCCCATACCAGCGCTGTCCTAGTGTCGGGTTACATGTCCCCTACCTCACCTCATGGTGTTTGGCAGCTGGGATCAGTGTTACCGAGAGAGGGACAGAGGAAGGTTACTACTGCCCCATACCAGCACTGTCCTAGTGTCGGGTTACATGTCCCCTACCTCACCTCCATGGTGTTTGGTAGCTGGGATCAGTGTGACAGAGAGAGGGACAGAGGAAGGTTACTACTGCCCCATACCAGCGCTGTCCTAGTGTCGGGTTACATGTCCCCTACCTCACCTCATGGTGTTTGGCAGCTGGGATCAGTGTGACAGAGGAAGGTTACTACTGCCCCATACCAGCGCTGTCCTAGTGTCGGGTTACATGTCCCCTACCTCACCTCATGGTGTTTGGTAGCTGGAAACAGAGTGCCACAGAGGAAGGTTGTCCCATGTCGACCTAGACCCCTGTCGACCTAATGACTCAACCATCTTTAGGTCGACCATATGACCGTATCCTGATACAGTAATGAAAATGCAAAGTATTACAAGTACCTGTGTTTACCTGAAAGCAGCTACATCTGTGGTGGGCTCAGTTCCTGAACTATTTATTCCTTTATAGACTGTTCACTAGGCTCAGTGTTTTTGCCCCCACTACTCCTTTACTTCATATGGCTGAACCAGGCCTTCAGCCAGAGGCACAGGTCCCGGACCTATCTGTCTTGCCCACAGCTGGAGAAGTTGTTTCTTGAGGCCTGGACACATCCAAATAAAAAGATTCTACTTCCAGCCATAGGAGACACAGGGCTATGCTGGGTATAGGTTGATGGCAGGCACCAAATGGGTTAAAAGTTTTGCCTCCAGGAACCCAGGCTCCTCCCTTCCTATATCCCGGCAATCAGTTTTTTGTTTGGCACTGCAGGAGCAGCACCTTTTATAATGGACCTTACTTCTGGACTTGGTGGGACTGCTATGCTATTACTGGTGCCTGTCCTTGTGTTTCCCCCCTATATCCCTATAGACAGGGCCCTCCTACCTCCAAGTCTATCTGTTACCCAGTTTGTTTTATCACTGTCTACCGTTGTAAAGCGCAACGGAATCTGCTGCGCTATATAAAACTATAAATAAATAACTGAGCAGCCCATTTCTCCTTCATCCACTAGGTGGCACTGGAGATCACAGTGGGGAATAGAGGGCGAGTACAAGGAGCATGGGCACTTTAAGAAATTAAACAAGTGTGGCTGGCTCCTCCCCTCTACTTTTTCTTACATTGTGCCACAACTTTTCCTTAGATTGTGCCACAACTTTTCCTTAGATTGTGCCCTGGGGGTGCTGGTCACACTTCTGGCCTTGTCCTAGGGCAAGGCTATGAAGAGTTTTTTTTATTATATTTAGACCTTCAATCAGCAGGAGGATGGGACCAGGCAGCGTCTGACCCTGCAGTTGGAGCTGCCGGGGGGACCTGTTCGCAGCTACATGCAACTCGTGCTCCGGTCCCTGGCTGCTGAGACCCCACCGTCTTTGGTGCTGCAATAGACACTGCTGCGGGTGGCGCATGTTTTGATCCTTCCCCAGCCATACCGCCACCGGCCAGCCTGGGCAGGTGTGAGTATAGCCTGACCTCCCCACTAGAGAAGAAGGGAGGTAACACAAAAAGCGGCGGTCCTTTGTGCTCTTTTTCAAAAGTCACCATCGTAGGAGAGCTAGCCAGGGGTGGGCAGAGCTTACTACGCGGTTTGCCCCCAGTGGCTCCAGCACTTCCCCAGTAGTCATGCGGCTCTGGCAGCCGTTTTAATACTAATCTGGCACCATTGCATTGCGACTGGAGGCTCCGGACACTGCTCCAGCGTGTCTTGTCTCCCTGTGACAACTTCAGCTGCATCGGCTCCCCCAGGTTCTGTTTGTCAGACAGTGGGGGTATACAGCTGTATGCAAATTGTGGTCAGAATGCCCTAAATATATATAGCGCTGTGTATATATAGCTCCTTTTCTATACTCTCTCCTAACCAGTGATTCTCTCACTGGGCCTGATCTCTAACAATGATGAGACCGCCTACCTAGAGGAGGTTAGTAACCTGGAATCATGGTGCCAGGTCAACAATCTCTACCTGAACTGAGACTAAGGAGCTAATCGTGGACTTCAGCATGAAGCAGGAGAGGAACTACCATCACCTGATCATCGGCGGGACACCAGTGGAGAGAGTAGACTGTTTTAGGTACCTGGGTGTCAACATCTCGCAGGAACTGATATGGTCCTGTCATGTTAACTCCCTGGCGAAGAAGGTCCTGCAGCATCTTTATCATCTTAGACGGCTGTAGACATCCTAAAGTGTAGAGCAGAAAGAGAGGAGTTGTAATCGCACAGGAAGGTGTAGACCAATTTGAAAGATGGCCCCTCATATAATCCTAGGTAGTATAGATTGGTGTTTACAGTGAGGGTTAGGGTTTACAGTGTGCTACCACTGGACATTAGTTTTAGACAATAGAACAGTTTGGAAAGGAAAGAATGTCGCTGTGTGGCGCACCAAGAAGAATTAATTTATTAAAATGTAACCTGTATTAGTACATCGTTAAAATATAGCGAAATAAAAAGACATGAAAACATACACAAATGCTAAAAAGGATATAGATATCCTTACGACGTGGGACCCCACACTCCCTATATAGGGTTATGGTCACTATAATAGTGATGTATGCGCTGTCTAGTATATAGATCAGAATACTCCTGACAATTAGCTATGAGGCGGTCTGGATATGTGTATATCACACTCCGAATTGGCTGGGTATGTGTGTGACACGGTATTTTTGGTCATACGATATGGGTGTGTGCGTAACACACTTAAATCGGTAATATTAAGTCACACCTAGATCCCTATCTAGTGGTGAGATTAGTCACAGAGGTGGATTGTACGCCTCAATTATTTAGTAGTCAGGAAATGTGTATGACACCTTTAAAACAATGTGCCAGCCGCGCTGTTTATGGAATACACATACACACCTACGACCCTCACCTAATGAAATGTATGGATTATACTAGTGGGTTGTGTGTCCCCTAGTAGAAGCACAATGGCAGTCATAGTGAGTTAGATTGTCACGTCTGATCAATTCCAGCGTGTACTTGCGAGCCAAAGCTGCGGACAGATTGCGGCACTGCTCTCGGGTGTATAGGAGAGCGGGGCGCTCGGTAATGACATGCCGTTTGAACACCCTGCATTTCAATGGGGAAAGGGAGTGTACGGTTGGCGTACGCTTCGCTAGTGAGCTTCATCAGGACCAACCTGGGTGGTACCTGGAGGCCCATTAAATACCTGCTGGGTCATGAATATGTTAATTCTCTGGGCGTGAAAAGGTGCATTCATTGGCTATTATGGACGCTCACCCGGGTTGTCTATCATCCTGGGTTAATGCCTGCTTGTGACAGGTATGTTAATTATAATATGGGTGGGGGTCGGCACTGGCAAGTTTAACAATTAATTATTGACAATTATATACATACATCTATTGTACCAACATATTTCCCGCACAGAACAGGAACTGGTTGGCGTGTCTGGTTGGCGGTGCTCCCAAAAGAGTTTAGCGACAGATTTGAAGAGAATTGAGTCACGAGGGTGACAAAGGAAGAACAAAAAAGGTTTTTGGAGCACACTTATGAAATGAAATTATTTGTGGTGTTTAAAATTTAACTTTTATTAATTATCTTTGCTAAAATATCAGTACGTGTAGCAAAACATAAGGATACAATAATAAACAAAAGAAACAAATATAATACGTACAATCTGGTGGTCACAGAATAATTACTTGGTAGTGAAAATTACTAGAGTAAGTACGATATGCGAGCAAATAAGGTAATATCCTTCAACAAATCGAGTTGGGGAACAAATTCAGAAATAATCCTTGCTCACATAGGAATATTTGACGCATGACATTAAATCCCCCATATGTGTAATAATTAGTGCGGTGTGGTCCCAGTCACAATTTCTTAATGTAGAGAAAACTATAGGAAGAAATGGATTGCTCCTTTAGCCGGATAATGGTGTTTCTGCTGTCTGATGTGTTACAGCTCCGGGTATTCCCTGTCAGTCACCCATACAGGTACTAGCCTGGGCCAATCACTGCTTAGCTTCTGAGTTGGGAATGAGAATCAGGCGTACCAGTGATGTATGGCAGTAATTCCACCGTTAGATGAGAGCGCACCTCGGTAATAAGAAGGCTTATATGTGCTTCTGCTTTTCGCTATAAATAGCAAATACCCCTCTGTTACCACTTGGCATTGCAGAGGGATTGGAGATAATGCAGCAAATGAGAGAGCAACGTATATAAAGATATAAGTGAAAGGATGGGTAACGTTGAACCCCCCTTCTACTACTCACCGTCTATCATTGACATCGAATGGTGATTGAGAGTAATAGGGGTTCACGAAAGTCCCATCAGTGACTAAGCCTATAGTCAGAGAATGTACCCAAGTCTCCAGTATGGAGTGGTGTATCTGGTCTCAGTACTGATGCCGCCGAGTACCAGATCGCACCCACGGGATAATATTATTCAGACAAAAAAATGCATGAAGTCCATTTGTGACATGCAGAAATATGGTCACAATAATGTGTTTGTGGGAGCTGGTATTTAGCTTTTTGAATCTCTAGACAAAGCAAATAATTGGGACAGTAAATGCTGAAACACTGCTACAAATCCAACTACAGTTTACAATGTATCAAACACAATACAAGAAACAAAAAGGTCTATCAATTAGTGGGGAAGAAGCCACAGCTGTGACATGCATGAAAAGTAATTCTGGGCACAATCACCCAGAATTATTATCAATCAACATATAGTCATTTACAAGTGTAGCAGATAACAACAACATTAGGCAAATTGAATAATAGGTGATGTATGAAGGGTTAATGAATTACCAGTAGCGTGATCAAGGCTGCACATAAAAGAGATATTGGATTTAGCTGCTGGACGAGAAAGCTGCTATCATAACCCAAGCAGTAGCACGGACAGCTGGGGAGGATTCCTGTGCTCTGGGCTCTATCAATTGGTAGGTAACAAATTCCTAAGCAAAGATTAGCAGCTGTAATATATGCTCACGGGCTGGGTGGGTGGTATGCTCACGGGCTGGGTGGGAGGTATGCTCACGGGCTGGGTGGGAGGCATGCTCACGGGCTGGGTGGGAGGTATGCTCACGGGCTGGGTGGGAGGCATGCTCACAGGCTGAGTGGGAGGTATGCTCACAGGCTGAGTGGGTGGCATGCTCACAGGCTGAGTGGGAGGTATGCTCACAGGCTGAGTGGGAGGTATGCTCACAGGCTGAGTGGGAGGTATGCTCACAGGCTGGGTGGGAGGTATGCTCACAGGCTGGGTGGGAGGTATGCTCACAGGCTGGGTGGGAGGTATGCTCACAGGCTGGGTGGGAGGTATGCTCACAGGCTGGGTGGGAGGTATGCTCACAGGCTGGGTGGGAGGCATGCTCACAGGCTGGGTGGGAGGCATGCTCACAGGCTGAGTGGGAGGCATGCTCACAGGCTGGGTGGGAGGCATGCTCACAGGCTGGGTGGGAGGCATGCTCACAGGCTGGGTGGGAGGCATGCTCACAGGCTGGGTGGGAGGTATGCTCACAGGCTGGGTGGGAGGCATGCTCACAGGCTGGGTGGGAGGTATGCTCACAGGCTGGGTGGGAGGTATGCTCACAGGCTGGGTGGGTGGCATGCTCACAGGCTGAGTGGGTGGCATGCTCACAGGCTGGGTGGGAGGCATGCTCACAGGCTGGGTGGGAGGCATGCTCACAGGCTGGGTGGGAGGCATGCTCACAGGCTGAGTGGGTGGCATGCTCACAGGCTGAGTGGGTGGCATGCTCACAGGCTGAGTGGGAGGCATGCTCACAGGCTGGGTGGGAGGTATGCTCACAGGCTGGGTGGGAGGTATGCTCACAGGCTGGGTGGGAGGTATGCTCACAGGCTGGGTGGGAGGTATGCTCACAGGCTGGGTGGGAGGTATGCTCACAGGCTGGGTGGGAGGTATGCTCACAGGCTGGGTGGGAGGCATGCTCACAGGCTGGGTGGGAGGCATGCTCACAGGCTGGGTGGGAGGCATGCTCACAGGCTGAGTGGGAGGCATGCTCACAGGCTGAGTGGGTGGCATGCTCACAGGCTGGGTGGGAGGCATGCTCACAGGCTGGGTGGGAGGCATGCTCACAGGCTGGGTGGGAGGTATGCTCACAGGCTGGGTGGGAGGTATGCTCACAGGCTGAGTGGGTGGCATGCTCACAGGCTGAGTGGGAGGTATGCTCACAGGCTGAGTGGGAGGTATGCTCACAGGCTGGGTGGGAGGTATGCTCACAGGCTGGGTGGGAGGTATGCTCACAGGCTGGGTGGGAGGTATGCTCACAGGCTGGGTGGGAGGTATGCTCACAGGCTGGGTGGGAGGTATGCTCACAGGCTGAGGGGGAGGTATGCTCACAGGCTGAGTGGGAGGTATGCTCCGAGCAAGTGTAATTAATAGGATACACACAGAACTGATTGTCGGCGTTAATTCATTGGTGTACAGTAATTCACAGATAAAGAATAAAGAAAATAACCCTTTTAGCTAATTAAATAGTAGGG
The DNA here is from genome assembly GCF_055691185.1 of Crinia signifera. NCBI lineage: Eukaryota > Metazoa > Chordata > Amphibia > Anura > Myobatrachidae > Crinia > Crinia signifera. Next base: position 8,028 of record NW_028142001.1, on the reverse strand, counting down.
CAATGTATTGGCCAGTTACATGCAGTGGCAGTAGCGTGATCAGGATTGTGGAACTGACCGCTGGGCAGAGAAACTGCTAACATGGATCTAACAGCAGCACGGGCAGCTAGAGAGGATTACACTGATCCCGAGGTGTTTGAGTTTACCGTGACCAGCGGGTCACGGCTACTGTACACACTCATGGAGCCCGGGGTGATTCCCACTCAGCTCACTGGTTCTGCAGTAGGGATGGACATCGCACTGGCGTAACTATAGCACCGCAGCCACCGCCACCGCAGGGGGGCGCTGTGCATATGGGGGCGCCGGGGGCTGCGGTGCTATAGTTAATCCCCCCCCCCCCCAAATCCCCCGCAGACTTACCTATCTTGCTGGTCCCGGCGGCTCCGTTCTTCTGCTGAGGACCACCACAAAATGGCCGCCCCCATATAGCACACAGTTCTCTGAAACTGTCTGCTGTATGGGGGCGGCCATTTTGTGGTGGTCCTCAGCAGAAGAACGGAGCCGCCGGGACCAGCGAGATAGGTAAGGCTGCGGGGGATGCCACACCAATCATCTCCATCTGTCACCAGTTTATCCATTTCTCAAATCTAGGATTTGTATCTCAATATGAGGATTAGCCCGCAACTAATGTCTAGTGCCTAGGCAACATAACAATAACATACCTCCCAACTGTCACGATGGGACAGTCCCGATTTTCGGGTCCTGTCCCGCTGTCCCACCCGCGGCAAGCATTGTCCCGCTGCGGGGGGTGGCAGTTGGGAGACCCCCCAATCTAATAGAATAGACACTGTGCTCACGCGCACAGCGTCTATTCTCGTATGAAAATGAGGTTGTGGCTAATTAGCATAAGCTGCACCCTAATTTGCATATGCCCCGCCCCCTCACCGCGCGAGTGTCCCTATTTCTTCATCAGAGAAGTTGGGAGGTATGCAATAATATAAAATTTTGATGATGGATTCTAGGCACCAAACTCTAACCATGTGGACTGTACAGTACTCACACATGTATGGCTGTTATATCTGCACATACCACTATGGGCACCTCTTTGCCCATTGGCATTCCTGCCAATGGAGGTTCTTTTCGAGCCCTCATCCCTCACCTTAAGTGACCAATCCCACCCAGAATTATGTGCCTAATTATAGCACCCTATATAACACTTACACACTAATGGTTGCTATACTTGTGCACAATTCATTACCTAGATTTATGCCAATGGTGACATAATCATACCTCCCAACAGTCCCGATTTTAGCGGGACAGTCCCGATTGTCAGGGCCTGTCCCGCTGTCCCACCCGCGGGCGGCAGTGTCCCGCGGTGAGGGGGGGGCTGTTGGGAATCCCCCCTGTCAGCTGCTAAGCAGCGGGGAATAAACGCTGTGCGCATGCGCACAGCGTCTATTCCCGCAGCCAGGGGGCTGGGGCATGGCTAGAGGCTCACAGAGCCTCTGGGTCATGCCCCCATAGCGGCAAAATGGGGGCGTGGCCTCGCGGGAGAGCCGCGAGTATAGGCCACGCCCCAATTTAGGCCACGCCCCCTCGAAAATTTCGGCGCGCCTCCGGCGCAGCAGCAGCGTCCCGCCTCCCTAGCTGCCAAAGTTGGGAGTTATGTAACATTGAGTCTTCACTTCTCAATTTAATGGATCCATTCTCCCATTTTTCATATTATTGTGTACCATAATACAAATGAATTATTTCCCTTTATATATCATCCCATGACATCTCTCTCTGTTCTGGAGAAGACGTGCATACTCCAATATACAGCATCATGTACAACTATCACATTTCAATCCTCAGTTCCTACGTAAATAATATGCTCATGTTATAAGTCCTTCTCCATTAATTGTTCATGCTTTGCAATTAACATACAAATGTATATTACATACATTTCTGCAGCAATCATTGCCCACCCACACTCATGCCACAATACAAATGAATTGATCTCCCCTTATATATATTCTAATACACAGCATCATGTGCAACTATCTCAATCCTCAGTTTTTTGCCTAATTAATTAATATGCTCCGTCTTCAATTATTGTCCATGCCTTGCAACAATTGATTAATACACAAATGTATATAGTATGCTTTTGCGCAGCAATCAATGCCCACTTACACTCCAAACAGCCGAAGGGGAATGAGACCAATTATCTGTTAAATCATTATAACGGCATCACTAATTTTGCCCATCTCCGTGTAAAATATTTCCCATTTGTACCTGGCCCCATCAATCATTTTCATGATAATCTGATTCGACGAAGCATCCCATTTAAGACAGGTCCCTAACCCCACCAGTACGCTTCACTGTGAACAAGCCCTATGCGAAACACGTGTCAGAGTTACGTTTAGAGTTACGTTATGTTTAGACGCCCCTGACACTCCCCCATTGTTCAACGCGGCACCGGTCCCAGCTGTATGATTCCAGCCAGACGAAGCCCTACAAGCATCGCCAGGTATCCGCACCACGGGAACAGAGCTGAGTGGGACTCACCCCTGTCTCCTGCAGAATAGGGATGGACATCGATGGTCGATGTTTCAGAAACATTGATGTTTTTCTTTTGATGTTAGTGTTTTTGCCATTCAATGGTGACCTTCCGATGTTTGTCATCATCGAATGCTAATCATTCGATGGTGGCTTATTTTTTGTAATTCCCAAAAGATATGCCTCCCCTGGCTGCTGCGTCTGTGTCAGGGAAACTTCCTAGGTTCGTTGGAGGCTGTCTGATTTTCTCTCTGCTTCCCTCCCTCTCCCTCTCTATGGTTGCTGTAGCTGCTAGGCAACAGGGCCCACTGTTAGTTCTAATTGGCTCTCACTGACTCAGAGAGCCAATCAGAGCACAAACCTCACCCTGCAGCACCAGTCACTCAAACAGCAGCAAATTTCACAGACACACTGAGCTCTGGAGGATTCAGAGAGGAGGAGACGTCACTGAATGTTATACCAGCTCAGGCAGGCTACAATAATAATAAGTACACAATACAACTAGCTACAGATATATTTGTGAATGTCAGTCACATACAACACTCATTAATAAACTGCATTAGTATTACCAGGCAGCAACCACTATATCATCATCAGTGTCTGTTTCTGGGAATATAGTGAGGAAAAATATACACAGTCCTGGGAACCAAGAATGAACCAAGCTAAAGGTGCCCATACACTGCTGCGACGCCTCGCAACAGTGTACGGACACCCGACAGCCTGCAAGCTGCTGAGACCTTCCCGGCAGCACGGACGCATGCGATCCGTTGTGATGGATTGCATGCGTCCCTGCTTCCCACCCGCCTCACCGCCAGGAGGAACGGGTGGTCGCACCGTGGACGGCCTGCCGGTCCGACCACCTGGTCGGGTCCGATGCGCACGGTACCCAACGGCATGTCAGGGAGAGGCGATTTGGTCCGATTTAAGGGGTCGATTGGTCGCAATTGACCAAAATCAGACCAAATCGCCTCAGTGTAGGGGCACCTTAACTGTTTTAATATATAGTGAACTACTTTTTATATTACGTGACCTGGTCGCTCAGCAACCGAATTGCTGGTTATCAGTATTTTACTGGTGACCAGCGATTCTAGCAAGTTGCTGCGACCAGCGACCGTCGCTGGGCTGCGGTGGGAGCGCACATGGCGAAGGTCGCTAGGTATCACCCGCAATATGGTCACTGAGCGACCATATAGCTGACAATGGAAACAAGAATCGCCTAGTGTGTAGCATTATTAGTGGTGCCCCCACAGATCCTGACACCCTAGGCAGCTGCCTAATGGTAGAGCTGGCACTGCTTTTTGCAATATTTATCTCACCATAAAAATGATGTGATGACCACTATACCATCATCTCCCTTATTTTTGTGTGTGTGTGTGTGTGTGTTTACACTTGCCTTAATAAATAGACATTTTCCTATTTGGAAAAATAGTGAAACCTAAAGCCAGTTAGTTTACAATTTATCTAATTTTATTACATTTTGATTACTTGCTGTTAAAGTGTTAATAATGTGTACAAAATGAATATACTACTTCATCATTGGGCATTGTGTGAATATTATATATGTATATTATACACACAATGTCCAGTGATAAAGTAATATGTTGCTCAGAGCCTGGGCCCTGCCACCAAACTCAATTACCACCTTACAAATGGCGATACAGGCTTTTGCGCATGCGCTAGTCATATAACTAGTTTTCACTATCGAATACTTTTGATGCGATGGTTAGTTACCATCGCATCGAAAGTTTCAATGGTGGAAGCACTGCCATCATTTGATGGTTGGCTTCCGATGTCCCAGCGGCGTAGCTACGTTTTGGGCGCCCCCCCCCCCCGCCGTTAGGGGGGCGCCCCCCACCGCCCATTCAAAACCCCCCCCCCCCCCCCCCAATCCCCAGCAGTGTCACTTTGTTGGTGCAGGTCTGGTGCGAGAGGTTGCAACCAGGTGCACTCAGATGTTAAAATAATTTGTGTCCATGTATTGACTGTTGTACTACTTTAAGTTAATTGTGCTGCTAGGAGTGCCCACTATGTGGGGGAGTGTCGAGGTGGACACTTAGGACCACACAGTGGAATAATACTCGTTGGAAGCTTGGTTGTAATGGACAGGTGATCAAAGTTTTTTATTATTGTAGAAAGGCACTGTAGTTGATTCCTTCATTCAGGCCTTCGGGTGACAAATTTCTTAAATGAAATATCCACCAACTCTCCTTGCGTAGTAGTGCTTGGTTGATGTCTCCTCCCCTGCGACCCAAATGAACTTGTTCTAGACCAAAGAATTGGAGGTTGCTGGTATTGGAGGCATGGGTTTTAAGAAAGTAACGAGCCACGGTGGTTAGTGGCTTCATCTTTTGTTTGTCTGTCATCGCGTTTCTAATGTTGCCCATGTGTTCAAAAATCCTCTGCTTAAGTGGTCTGGAGGTCATTCCAACATATCTAAGATTGCAGGGACATGCAGTGGGTTAGGGTTAGTGGGTTAGTGTGTTAGGGTTAGTGGGTTAGGGTTAGTGGGTTAGAGTTAGGGATAGGGGGTTAGGGTTAGGGTGTTAGGGTTAGTGTGTTAGGGGGTTAGTGTGTTAGGGTTAGGGTGTTAGGGTTAGGGTGTTGGGGTTAGGGGTATTGGGGTTAGGGGTTAGGGGTTAGGGTTGGGGTTTAGGATTAGGGTTAGGGTTAGGGTTTTAAGGGTGGGTTTAGGGTTAGGGTTTTAGGGTTAGGGTTAGTGTGTTAGGTTTAGTGTGTTAGGGTTAGGGTGTTAGGGTTAATGTGTTAGGGTTAGGGTTAGAGGGTTAGGGTTAGTGTGTTAGGGTTAGGGTAAGTGAGTTAGAGGGTTAGGGTTAGTGTGTAAGTGTTAGGGGGTTATGGGGTTAGGGTTAGGGTTATGGGGTTAGGGTTAGGGTATTAGGGTTAGGGTATTAGGGTATTAGGGTTAGGGTTGGGGTTAGGGTTTTAGGGTTAGGGTGTTAGGGTTAGGGTTTTAGGGTTAGGGTTTGGGTATTAGGGTTAGGGTTAGGGTTAGGTTAGGGTTAGGGTTAGGGGGTTAGGGTGTTAGGGTT